>NC_047123.1:12411614-12767109 GCF_902500255.1 Thalassophryne amazonica | reverse complement strand
GACAAGACTAAGAGTCAGGCTTTCAAATGAATTAAAGCTCTGTCTTGGGTTTTTGATTAATTAATAAGCTGAATGGAAGATTCGGATAATCCTCCGCCTCAGCCTGTGCTACGAGTGTTCTGGCAGTTAGTGTACTTGGGGGAGTTGACTCATTTAAACTAACATATTCATCCTGCTGTAACCAGGTTTCTGTAAGGCAGAATAAATCAATATGTTGATCAATTATTATATCATTTACTAACAGGGACTTAGAAGAGAGAGACCTAATGTTTATAGACCACATTTAACTGTTTTAGTCTGTGGTGCAGTTGAAGGTGCTATATTATTTTTCTTTTTGAATTTTATGCTTAAATAGATTTTTGCTGGTTATTGGTGGTCTGGGGAGCAGCACCCGTCTCTACGGGGATGGGGTAATGAGGGGATGGCAGGGGGAGAGAAGCTGCAGAGAGGTGTGTAAGACTACAACTCTGCTTCCTGGTCCCAACCCTGGATAGTCACGGTTTGGACGATTTAAGAAAATTGGCCAGATTTCTAGAAATGAGAGCTGCTCCATCTAAAGTGGGATGGATGCCGTCTCTCCTAACAAGACCAGTTTTCCCCAGAAGCTTTGCCAATTATCTATGAAGCCCACCTCGTTTTTGGACACCACTCAGACAGCCAGCAATTCAGGAGAACATGCGGCTAAACATGTCACTCCCGTCCGATTGGGGAGGGGCCCAGAGAAAACTACAGAGTCCGACATTGCAAGTTACACACTGATTCAATGTTAATTTAGTGACCTCCGATTGGCGTAACCGGGTGTCATTACTGCCGACGTGAATTACAATCTTACCAAATTTACGCTTAGCTTTAGCCAGCAGTTTCAAATTCCTTCAATGTCGCCTCCTCTGGCCCCGGAAGACAATTGACTATGGTTGCTGGTGTCGCTAACTTCGCATTTCGCAAAACAGAGTCGCCAATAACCAGAGTCTGATCCTCGGCGGGTGTGTCGTCGAGTGGGGAAAAATGGTTAGAAATGTGGAACGGGTTGGCGGTGTGCACGGGGCTTCTGTTAGGACTACGCTTCCTCCTCACAGTCACCCCAGTCGGCCTGCTTTCCCGGCTGCTCGGGATCTGCCAGAGGGAACTAACGGCGGCTAAGCTACCTTGGTCCGCACCGACTACAGGGCCTGGCTAGCTGTAGAATTTTCCACGGTGCGAGCCGAGTCTCCAATTGCCCAGCCTGGCCTCCAAAGCTACGAATAAGCTACACTTATTACAAGTACCATTACTGCTAAAGGAGGCCGAGGAATAACTAAACATTTCACTCCCAGAGCAGAAAAGGTGAGGGAGAGACAGGAGAAGCCGCCATGCTAAACCGGCTAAGAGCTAGTAGCTGTGCTAAGCTAGCGGATTCCTAAAAAACACACAAAGTGAATAATGTGTAAATAATTTAGAGGTGATTCAGCAGAGGGAGTGCCTTTAGTTAAGGCACGTGAAGATTACACTGAAACAAAATCGTATCCTAGTTAACTAGATCAATCTAACCTGCGCAGATTAAAACAGCTAACAGAATACAGCAAAAACACCGCTGTGCTCCGGAACAGGAAGTGATACAATACCGCAGTGAGCCAACCACCAGTAGAGGCAAGCAGAGCAAATTATCAAAAAAGCAATGATCAAAATTACAGACCTCTCTCATCTTTCTAAGTAGGAGAACTTACACAATCAGGGACTGACTAAATACTTTTTTACCCCACTGTAAGCCTTCGGTTGCATGGGTTGACTGGCAGAGAAATCAGTTTTATTTATTTTGTTTTATTTTGTTGTTCTTTTCCTTGAACCGAATAAACTTGAAACTTGATATATACAACTTGTCACACAAGACCTGTGCATTGTAACAATTTGGGTATCACTTCATCTTAATACATGGCATGGCCGGCAGTCTTATATCTCTTTTGCTCTTCGTGTTGCTTAATGCTGACAATTATACTGTATTTGTGTCTTTCTGATGCCTGATTCTGTTTTATTTTCTCTGTTTAAGGTGCGGCTCCATCCAGAGATGGATGTGGTGTCTGTTTCTGTAACCCTCCTGTCCTGTGCACCAGCAACATCTCCTGTATATTCGTTTTGTGAATTGCTCTGTAATTTATGTCTGTAGCATGGTCCAAGCAGAGGGTCACCCCATTGAGTCTGGTCTGCTTGAGGTTTCTTCCTCAGACAGTTTTTCCTTACCACTGTCGCCTGTGTGCTTGCTCTAGGGGTTGGTAAGGTTAGACCTTACTTGTGTGAAGCACCTTGAGGCAACTTTGTTGTGAATTGAAATGAAATAAATTTAAATTGAATTGACTGCGTGGAACATTACGGAGGAAAAAAAAATTGTGGTCCATTAAGTTTCTATGGGTTCTATTCATCATTTTCATACCCATCAAGCACAATAACAAAACAGCACCCGAACACATCAACAGGTTTCGTTTATATAACAAATGCACAAATCTTGCTTGGATTCCTGGTGCCCTTCATATGAAAATGAGACACACACACACACACCTCTTATGGCTTTGTGGTTGGTTGAATCCGGGAATACAGTCACATTGCTGAGCGCTCGGCTGAAGTGTTCATCCACCACAGCGTTGATGTCCCCTTGGAAGTAGGTGAAGAGGACACAGCGGGAGCTCAGGTACTCAGCGCCCAGTATTGGCTCCTTGTCTTCCTCTTTAATCACCAGAGGACCTGAAGAGCCCAGCTGGCTGCTGCTGATGTGAGGCTTTTGCATGGTGTAAAACAAGCCTGCTCTCCTAAAAGTAAATACAGGAATGATTACGATTTATTTAATCCGATGTTTGGATTTTTTTGTGTTTAAGATTCTGTGTATTTCTTATTATACAAGCTGATATAGTTGACTTTGGAACTGTAAACATAAAGATTTTTTTCTTCAGATATTTCCACAATAATATGAAAGTGTAACATTTGTCTTTTTTATCACAACATGATGTTTATGTCCATTTTGGTGAAACAGTTTAAAAGTGTTATACCACTGTAAGTTTAAAATTATTCTTAGAAGTATATTTCAAAATCGCTGTCTGGATCTGAGTGTGTGTAAATTCACATTAAATTAAAAGAAATTTTGAAACCTGCATTTCATTGTTTAAAAAAATGTTCAGAATGTAAACACAGTAATTATTCTGTTTACATTCAACAGCATTTTATAAAAATATATGCTGTGCACACATGGAAAATGTGAATTGAACTGCAGTTATGCCAAAAATTGAATGTATTTTCGCAGGCATGTGTAGACTGAAGTGTAAAATTCTGGCTTTATTTAGTTTTTCATTATTTCACAAAGTGAAAGCAGACAGTAACAATAACTTGGGTTTTTTTGTTTGTTTGTTAATTCAGTTACAGTATAAATCCAATGATCCTGGACTTACATAGTCATGGTCGAAGTAAAAAAAAAAAAAAAAACTTATTTGGTGACAACAAAATATTTTAATAAAACAAGTCTTTTAGGAAGATAAATTAAACCAATGAAAGTTTTACAGTCTACATGTAGAACTCTGCAAACTGAATAAAAACTCAGTAAGTAGAGTGAACAGTATATATATATATATATATATATATATATATATATATATATATATATATATATATATGTATATATACATACATATACATACATACATACATACACACACTGTGTGCATGTGTGTAATTAATTTATTTGTACATTGTAGATAATCTGATATCTTTGATAGTACAAAGCTATGAAGCCTTAATGTTCAACAATTCAGTAATAAAGATTGAATTTAAGGTGTAATTTAACTTTGGGACCTGTACAAATTCTTTTAAGAGTTCGGTCAGATATAAATATTAATTATGTATCACCTGTTGAAAAAATAAGAAAAGTCCATACCTGGTGTTAATAATAATAAAGAACGATGAGGACTACGCTTGGTGCATCTCATTCAAGCAGCTGGTGGTGAAGAAATCAGAGAAAACAAGGAGACTGTATTCAGAAAGCAGGTGGTGAAGAAAATTAAACGAGACTCCGGTGTGACAGAAAGAAACAAAGAGTTGAAGAGCTCTCGGCTCTGTGCGCTCTGTCTTTTTACTCCGTCCACCTCCGCGTAATGCAGTGCCCCTTCTGCCCCCCCCCACCCTAAAAAAATACTTGCTGTATTTCACAAAAATCTCATGTGCAGCAGGATGACGTAAACACACAATCAGCAAATCACATAAATAAGACTAAACCTTGTGCAATCAAAAGAAATCAAAGGATCCAGATTGAACAGTGTCTGGATGCACATTTCCAAAACAAACCCCCAAGAGAAACCAGTGATGCTTAAGTGTTCCTCAAAAAAAAAAAAAAAATCCCTTTATTTTAAACAACATGACATCAGCGTGTACAGTGTGCAATCAAACTTTGTTCTTTTCAAGGAAACGACACGAGACAGTAGATTAACCCCACATACAGCCCTCCATCACAAGCGCAAACACAGCGCAATTGGGCATGACGGTCAAACAAGGGGTCAAAGATAAACCTTTCATGTAGATATACAGTGGTCCCTCGTTTATCGTGGGAGTTACAATCTAAAAATAGCCCACAATAGGCGAAATCCGCGAAGTAGTCAGCGTTATTTTTTACAATTATTATAGCCGTTTTAAGGCTGTAAAATCCCTCACTACACACTTTATACACTTTTCTCAAACAGGCATTAACATTTTCTCACTTTTCTCTTGTGAGTAAACACTCTCAAAGTTCAAACCTTAGTAGAAAAATGAGACCAACCTGTTTTCAGGCCCAAACATTTGTTTGAGAAATAAAAATAGAACATTTTCCTATAAATAATTATGATGGCTTTTAGAACTAACGAATTTAATTTTAACGATCAACCTACAAGGTTGGACACATAAGAAATTATTAATAGTGACTGACCGGTATTTCACAGTTCCTCTGATCGCGCCTCGTCGTCCTGGCGCCCGCGCCACTGTCGCGCCTTTTCCACTCACACCTCACTGCAGGTGTCTTTTTCTGAGTGAAGAACAGTTATGGGTAGTTGTTGGCGCTCTTTTTTTCTTCTGAGTGAGAAGATTCTTATAAACAGACACGCAGAACACAATGCGCGTACTCTCCCTTCGCGGTGCCGCAACAGGTGTCCCATCATCTCGACAGAACACCGGCCTGCTTGATGAGGACACAGAGCACAATGCGCTGTAAAAAAAAAAAAGCAAAAAAAAGCATGCACAATTGGACTAAAAAAAATCCGCAAAACTGCGAGGCGCTATATTTTCCAGTATTTCTTTTTCTTTCTTTTTATTTTTGAAAACTCTCACATCCGAGGGGGTGAGGTTGATGACGTGAGGGGGCGTTGCCCCCAAACGCCCCCTCGTGGCGCCGGGTCCGGCACATGTGATTGTGTTGTGTTTGTCGTCTACCAGCTTTGTGTGCACAGTTTCTTTCCATCATTTGTCTCTGTTTCGGGTTGATCTTAGTTAGATTTGATGGTCATTACATTTATTTACCTTGACGTTGTATGTCTGTTTTTCTTATGAATTTGCGTGTCATGGTTGTCAGTTACTTCCATCTACTTATTTATTATCTCCTATGAGCTGGTTGGTTACTGTATTTTATTTGCTTCTCACCTGTTCAGTGATGTTATGTCCCTGCACTTCGTTCCACATGCGTCTTAAGCTCCGCCTCCTCGTTTGTCACTCACCTGTTGTTAATCCCACCTGTGTTGTTTAAGCACGTCCTTATTTGTCAGTCAGTATGCCATGTCTTGTTGGTTGGTTTGTATTTGGATCTGGTTTTCATTTTGCTCTGAGGATGCTTTGTGGTAAGTGGGTCACATTTACATTTGAGGCTGTTTTGGACTTTTGGTGGAATGTTGGTATCAAAATAAATTACTGGTTTTGGCACCTCATTCATTTGAGGTCATTTGAGCATTATTGGGTTCACCTTGAGGGGGATTGCTGGTTGGAGCCAAAAGAGGATGCTGGGGCCCTGAACCTCAGCAACACAGCTGAGGTATTTTTTTCAATTAAAGGATCCCTATGTGGACTATTTGGACAGTACTGATTGGCAGGAACAAAATTCTATACTTGTCACCACTGAAAACATCACACATGCAGAACCAGACCTCATGATTGTATATTCAGACCTTCGGCATATCAGGTCACTTTTCATACAGCGATGTGTCCCCATAGATGATCCAATGGACTAACTATTCTCACCCAACCCCTAGGACTCCTTGGTTAAACTCACCCTCGGACCACCACTAAAACTCACACACCTCTCTGGCTCCACCTTCCTTAATCTTCCCCTCTTACGTATTGTCTCCCCATCTGATCAACACACAGACTGACATAACCGGCACACGCTCACACATCCACACACACTCATGACAGACAACAGACACTGACAGCAAAATGACATACACACATCACAAATCATCACACCTTGTAACTGACTCGACCTCCGTCCTGACCCTCCTCACAGCCCTGCAACACACAGTTACATGTTCACATCCAGTAATCCCACATCTAGAGACTGTTAGCCTTATTCTCTACACTACTGATTCCAACAGGACTTGGACCTGGATGAGTGGCGTCAGTGAGTGAGGACAGCATACGGAGCAGCACCACCATGTATGATTGGATCAGCACCGTGCTGCTGTTTGTTTGCCTGTGTCGTGCAGGGCTGGATCCAGAGTGAAAATCTGACAGATGCATTTTTGCCCAATGATAAAATACGAGGTCTGTTAGAAAAGTATCCGACTTTATTTTTTATTTTTTCAAAAACTATATGGATTTGAATCATGTGTGCTTGCATCAGACAAGCTTGAACCTTCATGCGCATGTTTGTGTTTTTCACGCCTGTCGGTTGCGTCATTCGCCTGTGGGCAGGCTTTGACTGAGCACTGGTCCACCCCCCTCGTCGGATTTTTTTTGTTTAGGAATGGTGGAGCGACTGCCGCTTTGTTCCATGAAACTTTTTTCAGAAACTCTGCCAGACAGCCAGATGGAAACCATTTGGAAGATTCAGATGGCTTTCGGTGAAGATTCTATCGGTATCACACGGATTAAGGACCATTACAACTGGATTAAAAACGGCCCACGACGGCGGAGGGCGCACCGCGCCCCGAGCGGCCATCGACAGGCTGGAACGAGCAGATCATTTCCAAATTTAAGGCTCTGTTGATGCAGGACGTCGTGTGACTAGCAGAGAAGTTTCAGAAGAGGTCGAGATCAGCACTTTATCGGCACATTCCACTATTAAAGGAGATTTTGTAATGAAAGACGTGCGGACGGATTCGCGCGTCACGACGCAGCCACTCATGGTGCGGGACAAACAACACCTCTGTGTTGGAAGTCTCACAGGACAAGTTGGATCATGCCCAGCTGTTAAACAATTTTTCGGATACTCACTCGACTGAAAAGCCACCGAAAGCCGTCTGAATCTTACGAATGGTTTCCAACAAATCTCCTTTAACAGTGGAATGTGCCGATAAAGTGCTGATCCCGACCTCTTCTGAAACTTCTCTTCTAGTCACACGACGTCCTGCATCAACAGAGCCTTAAATTTGGAAGTGATCTGCTCGTTCCAGCCTGTCGATGGCCGATCGGGGCGCGGTGCGCCCTCCACCGTCGTGGGCTGTTTTTAATCCAGTTGTAATGGTCCTTAATCCGTGTGATGCCGATAGAATCTTCACCGAAAGCCATCTGAATCTTCCAAATGGTTTCCATCTGGCTGTCTGGCAGAGTTTCTGAAAAAAATTTTCATGGAACAAAGCGGCAGTCACTCCGCCATTCCTAAACAATAAAAATCTGACGAGGGGAGTGGACCAGTGCTCAGTCAAAGCCTGCCCACAGGCGAATGACGCAACCGACAGGCGTGAAAAAACTCACGCATGCGCACAAAGGTTCAAGCTTGTCTGATGCAAGCGCACGACTCAAATCCATATAGTTTTTGAAAAAAATAAAAAGGTCGGATAGTTTTCTCACAGACCTCGTAAAAATTGAACGCGTCTTGTTATTCAATAATCTTCATTCTTTTATTCGTGTGCAACATACACAGTCACACGTCTTTTAATATATTTATTATACTTCATGCACCATAGTGAACACTTCTTATTTGTATAAATATGATGTCCTAAAAAACAACAGTACGAGGGCTGTCAATAAAGTAACGGTCCTTTTTATTTTTTTCAAAAACTATATGGATTTCATTCATATGTTTTTACGTCAGACAAGCTTGAACCCTCGTGCGCATGCGTGAGTTTTTCCACGCCTGTCGGTGACGTCATTCGCCTGTGAGCACTCCTTGTGGGAGGAGTCGTCCAGCCCCTCGTCGGAATTCCTTTGTCTGAGAAGTTGCTGAGAGACTGGCGCGTTGTTTGATCAAAATTTTTTCTAAACCTGTGAGACACATCAAAGTGGACACGGTTCGAAAAATTAAGCTGGTTTTCAGTGAAAATTTTAACGGCTGATGAGAGATTTTGAGGTGATTCTGTCGCTTTAAGGACTTTTCACGGTGCGAGACGTCGCGCAGCGCTCTCAGGCGGCGTCATCAGCCTGTTCAAGCTGAAAACCTCCACATTTCAGGCTCTATTGATCCAGGACGTCGTGAGAGAACAGAGAAGTTTCAGAAGAAGTCGGTTTCAGCATTTTATCCGGATATTCCACTGTTAACGGAGATTTTTTTAATGAAAGATGTGCGGACGGATCCGCGCGTCGGGACGCAGCCGACGTGGTGCGGCGGCACAGGAAAAACACCACCGTGTTGATAACCATTTGTAAAATCCAGGCGGCTTTTGATGGCTTTCAGTGGAGTGAGTATATGAGAAATTGTTTAACAGGCAGGACATGTTCCAGCTTGTCCTTAAGGCTTTCAACAGAGGTGTTTTTCCTGTGGCGGAGCGTCGCGGCGGCTGCGTCCCGACGCGCGGACCCGTCCGCACGTCTTTCATTAAAAAAATCTCCTTTAACAGTGGAATATCCAGATAAAATGCTGAAACTGACTTCTTCTGAAACTTCTCTGTTCTCTCACGACGTCCTGGATCAATAGAGCCTGAAATGTGGAGGTTTTCAGCTTGAACAGGCTGATGACGCCGCCTGAGAGCGCTGCGCGACGTCTCGCACCGTGAAAAGTCCTTAAAGCGACAGTCTCACCTCAAAATCTCTCATCAGCCGTTAAAATTTTCACTGAAAACCAGCTTAATTTTTCGAACCGTGTCCACTTCGATGTGTCTCACAGTTTAGAAAAAATTTTGATCAACCAAAGCGCCAGTCTCTCAGCAACTTCTCAGACAAAGGAATTCCGACGAGGGGCTGGACGACTCCTCCCACAAGGAGTGCTCACAGGCGAATGACGTCACCGACAGGCGTGGAAAAACTCACGCATGCGCACGAGGGTTCAAGCATGTCTGACGTAAAAACATATGAATGAAATCCATATAGTTTTTGAAAAAAATAAAAAGGACCGTTACTTTATTGACAGCCCTCGTATAACAAAAATTGACTGTAAACAAGATCAAATTTATTGCCAAAATCTTTCAATTATACCTGAATCTATATATGATTTTTTTTTTCAGTTCATAAAAATATGACTGCATATATACTTAATAATAATACATTGAGATACAGACAGTTCACAGAAGACATTTTCCACTGATACCAATCAAAATTAGAAACAGTCCAGCAGGTAACAATATTCATCATGTCCATGACTTAATATACTAAAACAAATATATCACAATTGTACACGTATAACAATTGTGATATGTGTACACTTGTGATGTATTTGTTTTAGTATATTTAGATTTTGCTGTGATTTGGCACTATAATAAGCCGATTAAATTGAAATTGAACATTTATTGAGTCTTAAAGTAAATAAATATGAAATTGGTCACTGGATCCTTAAACTTTGGACATAATAAACTCAACATGGTGGATCCTTGAACTCTGGACATAAATAGGAATAAACAAAATCTGTAGTTTTTGTCAAAGGCATTTCCTTTCAGACATTATTGGCATAAATGTCTTTCCATATATCTGAGCTGATGTAATTTGTAAAGAAATACAGCACGTTTCATTTTGGGAGGAAAAAAAAAACATTTTAGTCGATTGTAGTTTCTTGTCTGTAGTAGTACAACATTTGTAAGAGGTGTCATTTTATTTAAAGCAGCAATTTATTTTGAAGTTATTAATTCTGACCGGGCTCTGTCTCGGCAGAGAGCCGCGCAGCGTTTGAAGCTGTACCGACGGAACGGAGGACGAATCTCGTTTCGTGACTGCAACAAGACAAGAGTCCCAGTTAGTGACTTTAATACACACAAAAGTGACTCACGGTATTTTAATGGCTTTGAGAGGGGTTAAGAAGCGGACTTGCTGTTTCTGAAGAGCAGGGGATCAAAGAACCAACGAGCTAGTAGATCGAAGCATTGCACCAATGGTTCACGCTTCAAAGTGTCACGCTGCAGAATCGGTTGATTACAGACCCACTGCAGACCAAACCCTGAATATCCGACTTTATTTGTACATCTGTATGACTCTGAAACTCGGAAAAATCCGTATAATTTACGAACAGTCCGTATAGGATGACGCGAAAACCACCGAAAATGTAACTTCAGTTATCATAGAATGCCTTGAAAACTATTTATAAACCACTCACCGTTTTTTGCTGAAATAAGCGCCCAATTTTCCTTGCACAACTTTTTTCTGGATGCCATGCTCATCGACTTGACTAGACACGCTATGTTTGTTTGATCTTGTGTACACCTGCGTGGTGCATTGTGGGATCAATTTTTTTTTTTTTTTACTGATGACGAACGATGCATAAAAAAATGCATCGGTCCAAACCGATCTGGATCCGGGCCTGTCATGGACTACTGTCGCCACCTCCAGGCCGGGATCAGGCTCTGGCAGCCAGCCACACCACAGCCAGCCAGTCAGCTTCGGGTCAAGACCAACCTCCTGCTACAGCATGCAGGGGCAGAGACTGACATCCAACGGCGGCTTACCAGCTAACCTCGAGCCGAGAACCAGCGTCCAGCGGTGCCTTACCAGATACTATCTGGCTGAGACCGGTGTCCAGGGGCAGCGTACCAACTAAAATCGTAAACTTTTATCATGTATGTATTTATATTTAGCAGCTCGACTTTGTTTAGCCAAATTTTTGGTTTCCAGATTATATACATTTTTATGTGAACTGATTCTTACCAATTTTATCCTGTACAGGACCTCAACCTAAAATTTTTTGATTACACTGAACATAGATTTCAGAATACTGAATATAATATAGATCAAGGTTGTTTTTTTTCTTAAAATATTACTCATCATTGCAATTATTTTTTCTGAAAATAATTTAAGAATTTTTCTGAATGGGACATTCTCCATTATACACTTTAATAGCAGAAGTCTTTCCATGAACTCATCAAAAATTCAGGATTGTTTAAATAATGCAAATAAACATTTCTAAATTATTGTGATTTCTGAGATGTGGTTAAAAGATGAGCACATTGACACTGTTCAGTTTGAGGGTTATGATTTTTTGCTACAAATAGCATGAATAAACGGGGTGGTGGTGTGGCACTTTATGTTAGTTCTGCTTATCACTGAAGTTGTTCAGAATATGTTTTTCTTTGGAAAATATCATGGACCGTGTTACTGTGGAAATTAAATGCAAAAAAATCAAAAAATATAATTATAAGCTGTGTCTATAGAGCACCAGGATCAAACATAAAAAATTTTGTGGAAAAGCTGACCGAGATATACAGTACAACCGCAATTCCAGTGAAGTTGGGATTCATCAAATTTCCCAGTGTTTTGTTGCCCCGTCTCAAGATTTTTTGAAACCTGTTGCAGGCATCCATTTCAAAATGAGTAAATATTTGCACAAAAACAAAAAAGTTTATCAGTTTGAACATTAAATATCTTGTCTTTGTGGTGTATTCAATTGAATATAGGTTGAAGAGGATTTGCAAATCATTCTGTTTTTATTTACATTTTACACAACATCCCAACTTCATTGGAACTGGGGTTGTATTCTAAAATTCTGGGACTTGGTTCAGTACATCACAAAGCAAATTATGTAGTTTAAAATAAACCTTTGCCACAACATGTCCAGGATCTGTTTAAACTGAGGGACTCCACTTACAATTTGAGAGGAATTTTGTTTATTTATTGAGAAGTTAAGGATCCAAACCACTGCAAAAAGCCATTTTGTTTCTCTTAAAGGTGTTATCATCTGGAATAACTGTCCTGACAATATTCAAGTACTTGGTACTTTAGTAAGATTTAAAAGACATTACAATTATAATATAATTGCTTGTTATAGTTTGAAGATTTAGGTTTATTGGTTTTGTTATTGCTCTGGGGATTGGGTGTTGGGTGCCATTGTTTGTCTGGTTGGGTTTGGTAAATTGGAGTTCATTGACTAATTTTGCACACTTTTTTTTTTTTGGTATTTGTCATCATGGGTGTGTGTTTGTGTGTATATATATATATATATATATATATATATATATATATATATATATATATATATATATATATATATATATATGCGTGCGTGTATAGTGTGTGTATGTATGTATGTATGTATATATGTATATATATATATATATATATGAGGGTAGGCTGAAAAGTTCTAAGGCTCACTATGATACAGTTAATGCATTAACTGCCTAGTGAGCCTTAGAACCTTTCAGCCTACCCTCGTATATATATATATATATGTGTGTGTGTGTGTAGATATGTATTTATGAAATTGTGTTTATGTGTACATGCATGTATATATTTCTTATTTTTATAGTATAAGGGCTGGGAATTTATAAGCTTTGCTGCTGCCTACACCCTTTCGGTGACACGGGTTCATTGTAGTGTTTTTTATGAGTTTTTTGTTATTGTTGAATTGTGGGCTGAATAAATTCATTCATTCATCACTTCCCACTCACCTTAGCTGCAACCACACCCTCAGTTTTCCATCCACAGCCGATGTGTTACGCCTCACCGTAGTCGCCGGTTACCAGTACTCCATTCCCGCCACCTGTAGGGCAGTCATTACTGCCCGACCCTCCTGCCTCGTCCGAGGTGGAGCTCGCCGGAAATAGAGGAGACACTGGCCGAAGGTCAACAGGAAGACGAGCATACCAGTTCCTAGCCAGATGACCAATCCCCGGGTGGTACCTTCTATTGAGTCGACAGTGAGAGCTGCCCCTGAATTAATGTTGTTGCTTTTCTCCAGATCAGGGGTGGTTGCAGAGACACACACCCCCTCTGTTTCTTCATGCACAATGAGTAATGGCTCCCCAGCTGCCCTCCTATGGCTACCGTGGACCCAGGCCCGGATCCTAACCCTAACCCAGGATGGACCTGGGATGAGTCCTGGCTGCCTGCTTTTGGGGTTCAAATTGACTTAGTTCCTGCTTCCCCACATAATACATAAGGGCAGTGGCTAGACTTTGCATGCATTGCTAGACCTGTCCAAAAAAAATTGGACAGGTTAAACATAGACATTGCTGCCCTCTAAGAGACATGGATTGCCGATCAAGGTTCCATTCGAGAGGGCAGTTACACCTTTTACTAGAGTGGGAAGCCTTCTGACGAACGCAGACTCTACAGTGTTGGTTTTGCCTTCAGAAATAAGATCCTCAGTTCTTGTATTACCTCACCTGTTAGTCACTCAGAAAGACTCATGTAACTGTGCTTTGCATGTGCAGGCAACACAATCCATCTCATATCAGCCTATGCTCCAACAATTCCATCATTGGACAAAGCAAAGGATGCTTTCTATGAACAAATATTATCATCATCAAATCTTTGCCTCGCACAGACAGTCTGTTTATCCTAGGTGACTTCAATGCTCATGTTGGTGCAGACAACTCATCCTGCAAGAATGTCCTGGGGCCATACGGTGTTAGAGTTCTGCTGTGACAATACACTGAGTTTCTCATGCTCCTTCATTAAGGGTAATGCTCGCAGCAAGGTCACGTGGCAACATCCTCGCTCTAAACACTAGCACCAGTTAGACCATGTGCTGTGTCATAGATGTGACCTTAGGTACTTGTATCATGTTCATAGCATGCACAGTGCAGATTGTGACACTGATCACATGCTTGTCCATGACAAAAACCTATTCTATCCCAAGAAAGCTCATAAAGACATGACCTGCACTAAACCCCGTCTTAACATCATTGCTCTAAAACAACCTGACTGTGGTGACAACTACCAGATCTCTTTGAAGACTCTTAATGATGCCTCAGTTACTGCCAGTATGAACTCTCCAACATCTCAATGGGCCTCATGTATCAACGTTGCGTATGGCGATATTTGAGCGTATATGGGGTGTACGCCAAAACAGCTGCGCTACTTGGCATTTATCAATGTGGTCGTTGGCGTACGCTGATCAACATGATAAACAGTGCCATTATACAAATCAATGCGTATGTTACATAAATAACACTTTCCTGATTATACTACATAATAATCAATACAAATCCCGCCTTTGCGGGATTGTTATGGAGCACGATCCGTGGCTACAGCGTTACTGCAAAGAAAGCGCTGCTCAACTTTTTCTCCAGACTTCGAGCCTGGAGCCAGAGCAGCGCTGAGCTTAACTTCATGTGGTGTGATCGTTTTAGACTATGAAATTGATAATAACAACTGTAGTTTCGTCATTCCCTTAATTCGCCCGTGCTGCAACCAGGTTTTGTCGTCTCCATTCGGTTGTCACAATAAAATAAATACAGAAATACATTTAAAAAATAAAGAAATCTGACAGATTAGGCGTGTCTTATTAATTGAGCGAGCAAATATCCACATGTCAAGAATTATTGACATGTGAAAAGAGAATACAGTGGTCCCTCGCTATAACGCCGTTCACCTGTCGTGGCCTCGGAGTCTCGCGGAGTATTTAGTCCAATTTTCCATGCCTATGTTACAGTGTTCTGTGTTCTGCGTATCTGTTTATAAGAATCTTGTTGCCCAGAAGAGAAAAGAGCGCCAACAACTACTCATAACTGTGTTTGTCACACGGAAACAAACACCTGGTGCAGCGAGATGTGAGTGGAAAAGGTGCGGCATCAGGACGCAGAGGCCCGATCTGTGACATACTGGAGAGTCACTATTAATAATTTCTTATGTGTCCGACCTCGTTCGTTGATCGTTAAAATTAATTTGTTAGTTCTAAATGCCATCATAATTATTTATAGGAAAACTTTCTATTTTTATTTCTCAAACAAATGTTTGGGCCTGAAAACAGTTTGGTATTATTTTCCTACTAAGGTTTGAACTTTGAGAGTGTTTACACACGAGAGAAAAGTGAGAAAATGTTCATGCCTGATTGAGAAAGTGTATAAACTGTGTAATGAGGGGTTTTACAGCTTTGAAACGTCTATAATAATTGTAAAAAATAACGCTGCCTAACGTCGCAGTTTCGCGTATTACGGGCTATTTTTTAGAATGTAACTCCAGCGATTAATGAGGGACCACTGTAACACTTTATTGATTATATACTACAAAACAATTGATAGGACGTCCGCTTTTGACGCTCTATTGGCACGCGTCGTGATTGGTGGAGTTCTTTTTCATTGCCGTCTTTCCGGCTTCCATGTCGTAAAATGAGGGTGTGTCTGAAGCAGAGTCTGAATATTTATAGGTGTGTTTATTATAATTACGATCGTTTCCACCCGCCGCATTTATCAAGATCACGTCAGGCGTACGCCAGAAATGGGCAGGTGCGCACTGCTTGATACATGTCACGGCGACTTTGGTGTATTTCAAGTTTATGCCATAAGTTTACGCCACAAGTGCGCAACATTGATACATGAGGTCCAATATCTCTAATGTGTAGGTCAAAGGTCAGTGTAGGATCAAAAATCTCCCCAAGGTTCCTCACTTTGTCAGTATGATGTATGACGCACAAGCCTCGGTTAAGCGTTAGCTGGTCAAATTGATGCTGATGTCTCACTGGACAAAGAACGATTATTTCAGTCTTCTCCAAGTTTAAAAGTAGGACGTTTCTAGACATCCAGTTTTTCACTGATGCAAGGCAATCCTCTATGGATTTTATGTGGATAAGATTAACTGCAGTTATCGGCATATATAATTGAGTGTCGTCAGCATAGCAATGAAAGGTACTCCAAAAATGTGGGATGCTATATAAACGGAGAAAATCAAGGGGCCTAAGTCCCTGTGGTGGGCCCTATGGAACTCCATATTTCATTAGATTAGACAGAACTATATTGAACCTTTTGGGAAGACTCCTTCAGGGAAATTGTGCTCCCCCCAGCACACCACGGTGTAGAAGGACGCTGGCTACTACAGACTGATGGAACATCCACAGGAGTTTCCTGCAGATGTTAAATGACTGCAACCTCCTAGTTTTCTAGTCCAGTTTGCTAATCAACCACAGCCCGAGGTAGGAATGCACAGCATCCACCTCAGCTCCCTGGGTCATAACTGGTCGCGGACTTGGTCTGGACTTCCCAAAGTCAACGACCAGCTCCTTTGTCTTTGAGGTGTTAAACTGTAAATGGTTTTCTTCACTAGGCTCCTGTACTCCTCCTCTCTGTCATCCCTGCTGCATCTAACAATGGCTGTGTCATTTGCAAACTTCTGGATGTGACACAGCTCAGAGTTGTAGCAGAAGTCAAAGGTGTACAGGGTGAAGAGAAGAGGGGCCAGCACCGTGCCGTGAGGTGCTCTGGTACTGCTGATCACATTGTCAGACATGGTGTCCCTCAACCTGACATACTGCGGCCTGTTGGTGAGGTAGCTGAAGATCCAATTGACCAGGCAGGGGTCCACTCGCATCCACTTCAGTTTGTCCTGGAACACAAAGGGCTGGATGATGTTGAAGGCACTCGAGAAGTCCAGGAAGACAATCTTCACTGTCCCCTTTCTCTTATCCAGATGTGAGTGGACTCGGTGTAGCAGGTAGAGGATGGCATCCTCCACACCACTACCTTCCCATATGCAAACTGCAGACAGTCCTGGGTGTGTTGCACTTGGGGTTTGAGGAAATTGAGGAAGAGCTGCTCCAACATCTTCATTAGGGTGTGAAGTGAGTGCCACTGGTTGGAAATAATTCAGCTCACTGGGCCGGTTCTTCTTAGGCACTGGAACGATGCATGGAGTCTTCCAGAGGCTGGGCACTCTCCCTAGCTGTAGACTAAGGTTGAATATACGTTGTTGCGGTTCTCCCAGTCCAGTCACACAGGTCTTCAGTAGATGGCGACACACCTTTTCTGGGCCTGCTGTTTTCCTGGGAGGAAGCTTCCTTAGCTATCCTCTGACCTGGTCCACAGTGATGGATGGAGGAACTTGTGTTGAGGTGGGAGAGGAGGAGGATGGGGCTGCTGTTTTGATATCTGGGGGGAGGTGTGCTGAGTAAAGGAGGAGAGATGGCAGCAATAAGGGAGAGGGTGGGGAAGGCATGGACTGGTTGAAGAAGTTGTTAAGTTTGTTCACCCTCTCTGCTGTCCCCCCTGTGTCTCTGGACTTTGTTTTATGGCCTGTGATGGTTTTCACATCTTTCCTGACCTCCCTCATGTTAGTTTGCTTCAGCTTGTACTCATCTTTCTCCTGTAGCTGTCCTTTGCTACACCTCCTGCTATGCTGCCTTCATATCTCTGCTCCTGAAGGCGGCCTTCTTCCTGTTGAGGACAGCTTTGACTTCCCGCATTACCCAAACTTTGTTGTTAGGGGAACAGTGGACAGTCTTGGTTGGGCAGACCATGTCTGCGCAGAAGTTAAGATAATCCATCAGACATTGTGTCAGCCTGTCTATGTCCTCACCATGCGGGTTGATCATCTTATCCCAGACTATAGCGTTGTAGCAATTGATGGATTGGTAAAACAGATGCATTTTCATTCCTTCTTATGAGTTAGATAATGTATCTGTGAAGTTATGTTTATTATAGATGTAACATCTCATCACAATCATTCAGATGCCCTGCACATAATAAAACGCAGTGACACGCAATGGTTTTGAATAGGCTGTGCAATGTTCACGACTAGTTCACACAAGTGCCACAAAAGCAATGCGTGCTAGAAGTTTTGAACATTTCAAAATTCAATGGAACATTTCACCTTTCACCTCATTAAATATTCTTTCCATTGCACAAATTAAAAAAGCATTCATTATTTGTTTTATGTAACACCTAAAATAGATCCTTGTCATTTGATATTTTATTAATTTATAAACAACAAAAAAGGGACTTACATTTTTGTGTGCGTTACTGGTCCTTTGAAGTCAAGAGGTTCCAACACGAACTTTGAATAGCAATCCAATCCAATCCAAAATTGTTCTCAGTGGTAATATTAACAACTCTCACGGTCATAAAATGACAATGTTGTCCGTATCTGATACCGTGCATTACCTTCTTCGTGTGCACTCTGCCATCTGCTTTCCTCAGTCCAGTGAAAAATCGCGACAGAAATTTGTTGAGCTCTTCATCTGACAGCGCATCTACTTCTGCTAGAGACGTCCCAACAAATACTGTAAATGCCTCCAGGTATCTTACTGGATTTGTTTTTTGTTTTTTTTGTTAGAAGAATGATCACCGTCAATAAACTTGTTCAAATTGTCATCTGTCACTAAAAGAAACCCCGCCATGTTTGTTTTTAAACTAAGCGCCGTCGCCTTGTCAAAGGTTGCCAGAGTGCGAGTGTCAATGCTTGATTCTTGCATGCACATAAATGCAATACATTATGTTTGTACATTAAGGTGGTCGCGGCATGCAATGGTGAAAAATGTATGGAACAAAACTGCACACTAAATGGAACAAAATTGCAAATGCGGCAAATAATCAATATTACGTGACATACAAACCACCAATGAAATGACAAGGATCCATTTAGGTGTTATATAGCTAAAACTATTCAGATTTCATAAGCTGCAGGTGTATGGCTCAGCTGGTTAAATGTCACCGTGCTCAAAATGATTTTGTTCTTCTGACATAAACACAGTGCATATATTAGCAGTGTAGTTAAAAGCATTTAAAAATCCTTTGTCTAATAAATCCCATCGAGATTTTGGTAGTTGAGATTATTTTGAAAAGCAATTTAAATGATCTTCAACGGTATATTAAAAAAGACTAAAGCATTATCAGATTAGAAAAAAAAATGTGAAAAGATTATTATAGCTTCAGATTTTGTCTTTAGGTACGTCCTGGGAGACGTGTATGAGAGAGAAACAGGTGTGCAGCCAGAATCCTATTTAGCCTCATTCATCACCCAGTGCTCACTCTCCTTCTTTGTGGAAGCAAAAGACCCAATCATGACCTTCCACTGAATACAGCACTCCCATTGGCTATCCAAGGGCATTGCGTGTTTGTGTGCATGTGCGTGTGCACTGCCACAGGCTCCCTGTTGACATATACTGTAGCAAATATCTGTAGTTTTCACAGCATGAGTACAAACAAATGTTTCCTTCTGAGTGTGTGTGCAGCCTGCCGCTGTGCACGTACGTCTGCAAATCCTCACAGTCACATCTCACTGCTGGGTGAAGTCCACAATCAAATATTTCATAAATAAAGTGACTTTTCTCATGAAACACTATAGACGGTCTTTGTTGACCTGTTTTATTTGCGTCAGATATTTTTGATTTCTCATTTTTTTCAGTGTTCCATCAGAGGAGGACAAGACAAAATTTAATGCTCCATAATATTAACACTCCTACACAAATGAGTCATACACTGATTACCAAATATGTTTCATTCTAATAGCATTTCTTGCACGAGTTTACTGATGACATTCCACACTTTGGCTTGTTTTGTTTTTTCTTTTCAATAATTCCACTGCATGTAAATTTTTGGCATTCCAATTTTTAAGTGCCATCACTTCATTTCTGCATGATTTGCTCTTTTTTCCAGACTACAACCTGCACTGAAGAAATGCACAATAATTTCACAGAGGACTAAGTGAGACTACATTAGGTAGGTTGTCTAATAATATGTATATGTTTCAGACATGAACGAGCAAAGCTCTTCAGCATCTCACCATGTCCTTTAGGTCCTTCAGACTTTTTTCAGTAAATGCTTCTGGGGAGCATTAACATAGCTAAAATCTTCAGCTTCACAGGGAGCTTTGCTCCCCTCAGACCCCACAACAATGGCACTCTTAACCCCCCACCATTTTATGTATTTTCTTTATTTATGTCTCACATGCCTCAAAGTCCTCACCATCTCATTTAGGTCCTTTTTTATTTTCAGTAAATGCTTCTGGGGAGCATTAGCATGGCTAAAAGCCTTCAGCTTCTGGGGGGATTTTTTTTATGTAGATGTACATTAAAATTAAAACTTTTCAGCTAGTTGATCATAGGGCTGCACAATATGGCCGAATTATTGTATCTCAGTATTGAAGCTCAATATTATATCTCTATCAATATGATATACGATATGACTATGATTTTACACAATGTGCAGCAACAGTGAAAATTAAGCATTCTTAAACAAAACAGCAATAATATCACACTCATTTTGCACTCATCATAAGGTTAGGATACAGTGCCCTCCAAAAGTAATGCAACACTTGGTATTTCACACATTTGAATTTGTAATTTGTTTATGCCATTTCAAATACAAGAAATACAAAAAAATATATAAAAAATACAATTTCTAAAATTATCTTCCTTACAGTCAAACTGAAAGCCAATCCTTAAAATGTGATAGAAATTAATTAAAACTATAAAAGCCAAGATGATGGGTTTCATAAGTAATGCTACACTTTGTTATAATACCTGTAAATAATATTTTTTGCCAGTTTTCTTCAGACAAGTCTGGGGATGAATACATGAACATTTCCAAATCACTGAATATGTCTTGGACTTTATGTACATGAGTTATAAAGAAATATAAAAAACATTCTTTATCCAAAACATCAAATCTTGGCTTGCATCTCAGATGTGCTTTCTGGCAAATTGTAGCTGAACTTTTAGGTCTTCTTTTTAAGAAAATCCTCCTCTACACCACTTCATCACACTCTAAACACCGACTGTTCAAATTAATTAAAAGGATTAAGTAATGGAAACTCAAAGTTTTAAGAAAATGTTTGACTTGCTTAAATATTTCAAGTTTGTGCAACATGGTCTTTGTTTTTGAGTAAAATAAAGTCAGAATTTTTGATTGAGTTGAACTAATTGTATATTAAGTGTTATGGATAAGACGCGGATTGAGGGGCGGTCCAGTATCTGACTGAACCCAGCATGAAATAATCAGAAGCAGTTCCAAAAAGAAAACACATTTATTTTCTCCCTTTGTGCTATACATGAAATACTAAATAATTATAGTTGTGGTGAGGTGAAAAGGCGGCACGCTCTCTCAGCGTCTCAACAGTCGGAGTCCGAAGGTTCAGGACTCAGGAGTTCCGCCAACACCCCCCCAGGTGACTTTCCCAGACTGTACTCTGCGAAGGAGGAACAGAGATGAGATTATTCAACACTTATTACTACGAAATATTGTTTAGAGGCAAACTTATCAGCTACACGTTTAGGTCTGGTTTCAAACTTAGTTCAAAGAGGCTGCTGCTCACAGCTAGTGGAGGATCATTAATCCGCACGCCACTGCCGTGAGGAGCACGCCAAACAATTTCTACCAATAATTACTTATAGCTACGTATAAACGCCAATTTACATTCACGGATAAATTTTTCAGAATATTCACCTCTGTCGTGTGCTGACAACGTTTGCCTCTCACCCTCGTCCTCCTTCACAGGCGCGATGTCAGACTCTGAAACGGCCCTCAGCGTCCCCACACGGTCGTCACAAGGTCATATTCTCCGGCAATCTTATCCAACTCACTGCTGGTTTAAATGTAGTTCTTCATCACTACATTGGTACCAGCTGGAAGTCCTCAGATCTGCATGTGAACATCACAGATGTCGTGGATTGTCCTGATAGAGAGCCGCACGAGAATGCAACAGGTGCAGCCAATCATCGTAACAGAGGAGAGAGACTCTTCTGCAGCACATTTTCCTCAGAGAACAGCCCCAAATCACCTGGGAAGGAAAATAAACACAAAACAACCCAACCTTGTCCAGCCAAACCCCCCAACACACAACATTAAGTACAACCCCAATTCCAAAGAAGACGTGTAAAATGTAAATAAAAACAGAATACAATAATTTGCAAGTCCTCTTCAACCTATATTCAATTGAATACACCACAAAGACAAGATATTTAATGTTCAAACTAATAAAAATTATTGTTTTTGAGAGAGAGAGAGAGATACTGGGATACTACCGTATTTAAAGTGCAAATTATCAATCAATCAACTTTTTTCTTATATAGCGCCAAATCACAACAAACAGTTGCCCCAAGGCGCTCTGAATTATAAAGAAAACCATGCACATACAGCCGAGAATAGTTTAGCATTGCGTTATATTGTAATATTCAAACCAACTGAGACCAAAACCATCTCTTTGGTTGATAAACTGAATGAGAAATATGTTGTAAATTAACAGTAAAAATGTGATGGAAGAAATAAATGAAAACCAGTTATAGCATGAAATTGTTGAAATTTCTTTAAATACTTTTGACACAACAAAACCATGGCTGTCCTTGCTCTCCTAACTGCTCTTGCCACTAATCAAAGCAGTGAGCAGTAATAGAGAGACATGCCACAGTGGATGAAGATATTCATTTCTTTACACAATTCTTTTCTTTTTTGCTCGTCTCTCTCTGCTTTTAGCATTCACACTTCACTCTCCTCTTTATGTCTTTACAGTTCAGTGCAGCTGACATTCAACAAAACCTTTAAAACACTTTAACAGTGCTATAAGCAAGAAAACAGCTTTTCTATGTGAATAACTTAATAGCATCCATTACCTGACAATAAAAACCCTCTTTGATACAAGGTTGTGAGGGCAGCCAAATCAAGCACATGCATTTTAGGTGAGTGCACGCTGCATAAAGAGTCAGTCCACGTGTAGGATGCAGCATGACTTTACGTAATTAACAGCATCTACCTGGAAAAAAGTGGTATATTGATGAATACATGACATTTTTTCAATACAACTTAAAAATAACACTTTATGGGTATAATGCATCTTGTGTGTTTGACTCCGTGTCTGTGTGTCCACAGTGATGGCGATATTCTCTCCTTTGTGGCCATGTGCGTAGGCCACCGCCTCAACTCCACAGACAAACTGCAGCACATGCTGCTTAGGTGAACCGTTGGGTTCAATTAACTGCGCAACAAGCCAGATTTTGACAGATATTTCTAATAAATATTCACAAAGGAGGCATTCGGTCAAGTGCAATACTAATGTTACCCATTAACGTTGTGGCAGTCCTTTGGTGGTGAGGAAGATTGTCTCTTGTTTGATTCCTAGATGGACTGGTGGACCCTGGTATGACTGAACCCAGTCTTGAAGTCCGATATCTTTGACAGATGCTACACGTGGTTGCTGCGGGAAGCTTCTGCCAGTCAGAATCTTGTTCTCTCTCCTTCCTCTTTTACCTTTTCTCCTCTGTGTTGTTTGTCCAAATTGACTCCTGTGTGACTCATTGATTGCCAGCTGGCTCATTCCCTTGCTTGCTCTTCACAGGTCTTCCAATCGATGGGCACAGCTCTTGAGGTTGTGCTTCAGGATCTCCTTGCTCTATCTGCCCTCCTCTAAACTCAGCTGGGAGTAGACAATCTGCTTGGGAAGTCGACTGTTATCGATCCAAACAACGTGACACACCCATCGAAGCTGGTTCTGGACGATGACATAATATGCATATGTCACGGACATGAACAAGCGAAGCTTGTCAGCATCTCACCATGTCATTTAGGTCCTTCAGACTTTATTTTGAGTAAATGCTTCAGGGGAGCATTAGCATGGCAAAAACCTTTCAGCTTCTGGACCTTCCAGACCTCCTGCCTTTTTAAGCATTTTCCTTATTTTGCCTTTCAGCTTCTGGAGGGGCTCCACCTTTTTAAACAGTTTTCTTTTTTGCTCTTCAGCTGACCCCCCCAGTGACAGCCCTCATAACCCCCTGCCACTTTAAGCATTTTTTAATGTCGATGTAAATTAATATTCAAAGTTTCAGCTAGTTGACAGTAGGGCTGTACAATATGGCCAAATTATTGTATTTCAATATTGGCATATAAATTGTCATGTAAATGTCACTTATATACATACTGTCCATATTCTTGAGCTGCTTAGGTGGGTAGGGAGAGTTCCCATGGGATAAAAAAGCTTTTCAACCTACCATCCCTGATTCTCAAAACCAGGCACCTAAGTGGCTATACTCTCTTTTTTTTCCCTTTAAAGATATTTATGTGTACCTTAGTAAACACTAGTAGAGTTCTACCTTAGATTTGGAATGTATAATAGAAGATATACCTTACTGAATTTTCATATCAGTATGATATATGATATGACTATGACTTGACACAAAGTGCAGCAACAGTGAAAATTAAACATTCTTAAAACAGTAATAATACCACACTCATTTTGCACTCATCATAAGGTTAGGATACTGTGTCCTCCAAAAGTATTGGAACACTTGGAATTTCACACATTTTAATTTGTTTATGCCATTTTAAATACAAGAAATACAACAAAATAAAGAATAAAAATTTCTAAAATTATCTTCCTCAAACTCAAACTGTGAAAGCAAATCTCTAAACCTGGATAAAACCTGTAAATAAGAATCAGTTTTATTGCCAGTTTTCTTTAGACAAGTCAGGGGATGGAAACATGAACATTTCCAAGTCACTGAATACAGGGTGGGTCAATAAAATATTACCACTTTTGTAATCCAAAGAACAGGAGCGTGGATTGAACATGTCATCAATTCTTGAAATGTGCAGAAAACAAGAGACAAAGTGGTAAACCTCTGGTATTAAATGTTAATTTGATGCTTCTGACAAGTCTGTAAATAAAATTTTCGAATAAGTTCTCATTTCAAAAACGTGTGTACGATCAAAAAGTGGTAACATTTTATTGGCCCACCCTTATGTCTTGGGCTTTATTTACATTTATTTCTTTCACCAAAACATCAAATCTAGGCTTTCATCTCAAATGTACTTTCTGTCAAATTGTAGCTGAACTATCAGGTCTTCTTTTTAAGAAAATCCGCCTCTACATCACTTGATCAGGAAACTGGATTTCATATTTTTTGATTAATTTATATCAAGTTGAAGAGATTTGCTTTCAGTTTGAGTTAAGGAACACAATTTTAGAAAAAAAATGTATTTGAAATGGAATAAACAAATTATAATGTGTGAAATACCAAGTGTTCCAATACTTTTGAGGGCAACTGAGAAACACTGAGGAGCAGCATCTTACATCTCATATAAAGTGCACAAGATAAGAGAACATTTAGAGTGGAATCCTGCAAATGGTGATACAAGTATCAAATGTGGCACAATAAACCATAGACATTAACTCTTTAAAAAAAAAAACTGATTGGCCACTTGAATTTTCAATAGGCAGCCAGGTAGGGGTCAATTGAAGAATTACACAAGGGTCAAAATTAAAAGATGCTCCAATTATATAGAAAAATACACCATATTATTTGCCTGATCATAAAGATTCCAAAAAAGTATAGTTTGGACAATCGGTGACTGAATATTATGGAGTTATGAGGTAAAAGCAGCAAGAATGGTGACAAAGGTCAGTTTCAGTTAGTACAGGGGTCTAAAGTTAAAGTTGCTCCATTAATTTTGCTCCAGCTGTATTTGTGCTGAATTTGATGCTTGTATCACCATTTGAAGGATTGTTTCAGTTATCTGCTGCACTAATAAGCCAACAGAGCATGAACCAGCTGCTGTCTGTTAGCTTAAACATATGTACAAAGGAGAAATGCTGCTTTTAACAACCTGGAACTCATTTCTGGCATAAAATACGGTCGTTTACTCACCAATATAAGTTTGGTGTCATTAGAAGTCCATAGGTCAAACAACATGTTCAGTTCAAATCTGAAGCAAACGTTTTTCTTCTTCTACTAAGGTGGATTAGAACTTTTTGTGGTACACAGCACAAACTACTGGACAGGAGGAACCTAGCAGTCAATGTGACTCACTAATTTCAAAATGCAGCTCTTTCAACCAGACGTGTGGTGCCGTGACATGTCAATCATCTGTGTCCAATCAGATTTCAGAGGAGTCCAGTGAAACCCCGGCCTCCTCTCTAGCTACACCCATGCCAGGAAGGGTTCAACATTGGGCATTTCCCGTTTCACTGTGACTTAGAATTTGGCACTTCCTGTTTGAGTGTGAGCTTGCCACTGAGTTCCCATGAGATTCCATGAGATCTCGTCTGTCAATCCAGGAAGTGTTTGACATTTGAACATTTCCTGTTTTACTGTGGATTTGAATTTTGGCACTTCCTGTTTAGGATACCCTATATGCTTTGCTCATATTACTCTCTGCTCTATAGCTTGGCTTCAGACAGGACACGGATGTTGATATGGATGTCTTCCCACCTGATTCTGCGGATTTTTGTCATGTGTCGAAGGTCTCTGTTGTTGGAAACACAGGCGCGAAGCCAGTTGAAGGCAGTTTCTGCACACTTTAGTCTGTGTTGGATTTCGATATCGATGTCAGCGTTTTGACACATGGCCACCCAGGTGTGGAAAGTGGGTCACATTCTCCAGGACCTGTCCATGCAGTTTCAGAGCAGGCATCTTTAGATTGACCATTTTGGGGAGGCTGATAGAGGACCTTTGCCTTCTTCAGGTTGATGTGAAGACCAAGCTTGGTGTAGGCTTCATTGAAGGTTTCAAGGATTTTTTTAAGACCTTCTTCCAAAAAGGATGGCATGCTGCTCTTGTCGGCATACTCGATGTCCAGGAGCGAAGTGGTGGTGATTTTCATCTTGGCTCTCAGTGGGCTCAGGTTGAAGAGCTTTCCATCCTTTCTGTACACAGTGTCAATTAATGGTGGCACCTTGTCCTTGAAGGAATGTTGCCACTGAAGGTGATGAAGACTGTGGGGTTGATTATGTAGCCCTGTTTTACTCCTGACTGAACATTGAATGCTTGAATTTTTGAGCTATTTACCAGAACTTTGGCAGGCAGGTCATCATCGAGAAGCGTCAGGATATTGATGAATTTCTCCAGACAGGCCATTTTGCTCAGGCTCTCCCACAGAAGTGGGCGTGACATGCAGTTGAATGCCTTTATCAAGTCAATGGTATGATGATGCTGCTTCCAATGATTTTCTTGCAATTGGCAGACAGTCAAGATCATGTCTGCTTTCACTCTTGATGGTCAGAAACCACTCTGGGTTTCAGGAAGGACCTGAGGAGATTCCGCACTTTTTCTTTTGTGAGGTCAGATCTTTTTACAAGTTGAGGAAAGCTTTATGCTTTTGGTCGTTGAGTCATTGGAGGTCCTGCTCATTCTTATCGAACAAGTCCTGGCACTTCCTCTTCTCGATAGATAAGATCAGCTAAGCTTTATTGATCCCACAGCAGGGAAAATCACTTGTTGCAGCAGCAACCGTCTTACAGTTGTAAAGAAAATAATGACATTTAAGAAAGGTGACTGAAGTATATTGCAATGTTTGCTGGTTGGTGCATAAATACTGATGTGAACAGATTACATGAAAACGTGGAATATAGTGAGTATAAGTATGTACATATATGGTAAAATTATTGCACAGTTGTGCATGTAATAAAGCACAAAAGGTGATGCTAGACGTAGTTGTTCAGTAGGTTATATGGTGCTAGAAACATTTTGAGGTATTATACAGTCTGACTGCAATTGGAATAAATAACCTGCAGAGGTGTTCTGTTTTGCACCGAGGGTGCAGCAGTCTATTACTGAAGGAGCTGCTTAAGACTCCCACAGTCTCATGTAGGGGTGAGAGGGGTTGTCCATAATTGATGTCGGCTTCGCTAACATCCTCCTCTCATTTATCACCTCTATGGGGTCCAGAGTGTATTCCATGACAGAGCCAGCCCTTCTGACTAATCTGTTGAATTTCTTCCTGTCCCTCTCAAAACTTCCACAGCCCCAGCAGACCACAGCATAAACTATGGCTGATGCCACTACAGAGTCATAAAAGGTTTTCAGCAGTGCCCTGCACACAGCAAAGGTTAGGGTGTTATGAGTGTTTCTTGGCAGGCTGTTGTTACGGCCGTCTTGAGCTGGGACGGGGTATCTAGTGTGGAACTGGTTCGTCAGGTGGTGTTGAAACTCTGCTTTTGTTGAGTCTTTGAGCTTGGCAGTGTTCAACCTTTTGACAGTTGTGCAGTTTCCAGGCCTCCTCTTAGGGAGGATGATCAGCTGGATCCTGGAGTAGATCAGTCATCTGCACCGGCCTTGGTGGACAGAACATCTCTCTGGTTGCTCTTTCAGACAATGATAGAGTTGATAAGATGCCAACGTTTCAAGTAAGGGTGTTGCCAGGATACTTTGAACTTTTTTTTGCTTTTTCCTGAAGATGGTATTGGTGATGACAAGACTGTGTTCACCACACTCGTGAGAAGCAGAGTCACAATGACATTGCATTTGCCCACTCCATTTCTCCCACTGGTTCTGTTCTAGAGCTGGTGGTTCTTTCTGACATTAACATTGAAGTTGCAGATTAGAATAATTTTGTCAGATGCTGGGATTGTAGATAGAATGGTGTCCTGCTTGTTGTGGAAGGCTTCCTTCTCATCATGTTCGGCATCAAGTGCTGAGGCATACTGATGATGGTGGCATGGTGTTTACTAGAAAGTTGGAGATGGAGTATCATCAGTCAATCATTGACACCCGCCAGGATTTCAGTCGATTTTGAAGAAGAGAGTTCTTTATGGCAAAACCACTGCCATGGATTTGTCCTGTCTTCAGGAAGCCCTTTCCAGAAGAAAGTGTAGCCCCCTTGCTCATTCCATATGTGTCCCTCTTCTGCTCTTGTTTCACGCAAGACAACAATGTCGAGGTTAGGTTTCTGGAGTTTCTGGGATGACAGCTGTTCACCTTTCTGGTCAGTGTGGATTTGTGTTGTCCATTGAGTTTCGTAAGTTCCATGTATTTTTGTTTTTCTACCGCAGAACTGGTGACTCTCTGGATGTGATAATCTAGACAGGTTACGGTGAAACTGACTTTGTTTAGAACACCTTTTCTTGTCCCTTCCCTCTTCAGGGTGAGCAGAGTGGACCCTAAATAGGGTAGATGCAAATCTCCTGCTTCTTCCCAGGGTCTGACAAATCAATCACTGCCACTTCTGTGCCAAGTCAGAACTAGGCACTTAATAAAGGCCAACAAAGCCCAAATAAAACAAAAAATCTGGACTTTCGTTGGCATTGTTTAACCATCGCTCAGCTTTGTTCCTGCAGCTGGCGCTTCATCAAAATTTTTAAAATGTTGAAAAATTTGAACGAATGCGGCAAAAAACCTCAATTCGTCCCTATTTCGTTTTGCTGTCATTCTTGGTTTCTCATCGTTTGCTTAGTTTTTGTAACGTTAGCATTTCATTCGACATCATTTACATTTCATTCAACCTCACAATTCCCATCTATTGAACAAACTCTATGACATCTGAATGAATCAATAACTAAAGTCTCGACCAGCTGAATGTTTTCATACAGTAACAATAGCGTTAAGAACATTTTATCAACTATGTACCGGTGTTTCAAACATTTGTGGCTTGCCAGCGTGTGGGTGTGGCCTTTGTCTGACACGGACAGAGCTGTTGTTCATGTGATCGTGAACATTTCGTTTAAAGCTGCGAGGTCAACGTTAGTTTCGGTTTCGTTTTGTTCCTCTTTAGTTCCTTTTGCGCTCTTGATTCGCAGGCTATTCAGTGATGAGAAAAGTGAAAGCTCATTCGTCCACTTTTTTGAGAATTTGTGACTTTGTGGCTTTTTTCCCTTCAATCAGAAATTGTCGTATGCCGTGTGACCGGGGCATAAGGGCTTCCAAATTAACAATCCTGCCACTCTCTGCCAACTACTGAAACATGTGGCTGTGCAATGGAGCAAAGAAGGACTCAACACAAGAAAAAAGAAACGTAGCCTAATTTACAACATTTGTATGTAAATTACTACATAGTAAGTGGGATTTGTACTCCCACTCACAATGTGTGTATTGTGCTACATCAATGCCTATTGTGCTACGTCGATGCCTCACATTCACCCCGTTGTGAGGCTGCTGCCATGCAAGGTACTCACTACACAGCGGGAGCAACTAGGGGATTAAGGATCTTGCCCAAGCGCCCTTAGTGATTTTCTGGTCAGGCTGGGATTTGAACCAAGGATCCTCTGGTCTCAAGCCCAATGATTTAACAACTAGACTATCACCCCCCCCCACCCCTCTTAATTAAGTAGCTGTGGATGGAGAAGGGAGAATTGGAAAACCTCAGGGAAGTTATCTCCAGGAGCAGAGTTAGTGACCTTTGTTATAGATCCTTCAAAAATTGTCATGATTATTTTAATTGCTGAGGTCCTGTGCTTCTTTTTTGTCATTTTTTTCCAACAAGAAACAGGCCCTCATGTGCAATCCACTTGGAATGACTCAGTGGACAGTGTTGGTTTCATTAGGTCAAGTGGAGTCCACATGGTTTGTTGCCAAAAGGAGAACCTCCACAGTATTTGGTGGGTGTTCACAGTGTTAGGGCCCCTTCACACATAGTGCGAGGTTTGGTCGAAGTGTGCATGAAGCAGGAATCGTGTGTAAAACGTGTAAAATTGTCCCTGCCTGGAACACCTTGTACACCTGTTGCTACAACTATTTGCACACACCAGCGGCTAAAAGACAGAGTGTGGCTGTGAGAACCCATGGATCCCTCTCACGGCAGGTGTCGGCCAAATTCCAGCTGACACACATTAACATCTAACACCACTCAATTGGCACTTAGAAAAATGTTTGGCCACTCGCATTCTTGGCATGACAACAGTCTGCAGACAATCACTGTTGTGCTGGCAGTGAAATTTGTATAAGTGCCCCACGAGTGTGGCTTTAGTCTGTGCGCTGAACTGACAGGAGGTGTAGCACTGACAGAAGCATCTGTGGAGATCTGTCATTCTGGGCATCCCAGCTGGACAACGCATGCTGTGTTTGGACAGACATGGACTAACAACTGGCCACTGTGACACGTGTGTGTGTTTGCTGTCATCACGTGGACATAAATACAAACATATATCGCTGTGGCGATATATGCTGTGGGCTGCAGCAAGTGTGTGTGCGCTCCCTCGCTGCAGCCCATTGACAGGCTGCCCCCAGACTGAAACAGACCGTCAGATCAGCACACACAGCAGGCGATTTGACTTTCACGTCAACCACGTGAGCTCTGACGCGGTGTCAGTTCTGGAGCGCCGTCCACAAGACATGCGTGTCGGGCAGGATGCACACGCGGGCTGGCTGATCACACGCCACCAGATGTGGACATGAGAACGCCTGAGCGACCTGCTTCTCATTCATGTCATTTCATGACTGTATGTCTGTGACCATGGGTCAGCTACAGAGGAACAGACAGATCATATTTGTATTACCCACTTGACAAGAGGGATTCAATATAAAATGCTGTGTTTTTTATAGTGTTTGGTTATGTTTTTATTTTATTTTTTTTATTTCTTTGTTGATTTCAGGCATTTCCCCCACACTGTTTACAGGCCAGTGACAGTGGTAAAGTTTCGGGCTGGCAATCAGTAAAGTGCAGGTATGAATCCTGTGGGTGGTATGTTTTTGTCGTTGTTTTTTATTTATTCCACATCAGCGGCACAATGTGGTTCCATGGGTACCAGCTGGTTTTTATGTTTTATTTAATCCACATAAGTGGCATGATGTGGTTCCACAGGTAACAGCTGGTTTTTATGTTTTATTTATTCCACAACAGCGGCGCGATATGGTGCACCTCGCACTGTGTTCCTGCTCGAAAGAAACCATCGCATGCACGAACCCTCACACCTGGATTGTGCACGCCTGCCCATCAGCGCAATGTTTTGTGGTCCGCTAATTTGAACTGTTTTGCTGTATTCGACCAAACTTCACACTGTGTGTGAAGGGCCGTTTATGGCTGATCAGTGTACGAGGTCTGTGAGAAAAGTATCGGACCTTTTTATTTTTTCAAAAACTATATGGATTTGAATCACGTGTGATTACATCAGACAAGCTTGAACCCTTGTGGGCATGCAAGAGTTTTTTCACGCCTGTCGGTTACGTCATTCGCCTGTGGGCAGGCTTTGAGTGAGGAGTGGTCCAGCCCTCTGGTCGGAATTCCTTTGTCTAACAACTTGCTGAGACTGGCGCTTTGCTTTATCAAAATTTTTTCAGAACCTGTGAGGCAGATCGAAGTGGACACCATTCGAGAAATTCAGCTGGTTTTCGGTGAAAATTTTAACGGCTGATGAGAGATTATGGAGTGTTGTTAGAAAAAGGAATTTTGACCAGAGGGCTGGACCACTCCTCACTCAAAGCCTGCCCACAGGCGAATGACGTAACCGACAGGCGTGACAAAACTCACGCATGCGCACGAGGGTTCAAGGTTGGCTGATGTAATCACACGTGATTCAAATCCATATAGTTTTTGAAAAAAAATAAAAAGGTACGTTATTTTTCTTGCAGACCTCGTATATCAGTGCCTTTGCCTTTATTTTACCAGTCACTATAACATCCAGTGTTTTGTCTCTTCTGACTGCAAATTTCACAGTGTGTTTCCTCAGCAATAAACACTACATTAATCATCTGAATAGCACTGCATCATTGCACTTTGCATGCAGGTTTATGCTGCAGCTCTAAACTGCTGACAGGCTCTGATGTAGTTGGACTGCTGAGCTCAGCAAGTAAAGGATACTGTTAAACACAAGCTTCAAACAGAACGAGAACCCACACAAGACTCCAAACAGATAAAAGTTCAACAAGGAGTGTATTATAAAAAGTAAAAGGGTTCCACACAGTTCTACACAACAACAACAACAAACTGCCAGTGAATGGACAGTGAGACTCAGTTTAAATGCTGCAGGTGGAGCCGATCAATGTAGACGAAGAGCAGGTGAGCTTGATTAGGTGGAGGCAGAGTGGAAACAAGGTCAGCCTCAATTTAACTTTAACGTAATTTTCCTATAAAGCACTACGAAAAAGTACTGGAAGGAATTTAAGCTATTAAATAATAACCTTTGGTTTTGTCTAGCTAAAATTGTAGCTTGTTTCAAGAAAACTACAAATTAAAAGTTTTGGAAAAGAAAATTGATCAAAAAACAAAATCAGTTCTACTCTGTCAGATGAAACAAATATAAATATTTTGAGATTTAACCAATGATAAACAAACACCTAATTTGCTCTGTATTGTCCATATCTTCCAACTTTTTTCTTATTTGGAGTTGTAAGAAGCAAATTTCAAAAAATTAAAATTGTGTAACCATTTAATGTTATGCATTTAATTAAATCTAAGCAAATCAGCTGATGTGGTTAATAACGGGCACTTTTTTTAAAAAAAATAAAGCACTAAAATTACAGCACAGGAAAAACACTAAGGGCCCTTGGGAGTTCAGAAACTGAAAAAGATAAAAAAAAACAAAAAATAAAAAAAAACCCTGACAAATCCCAGAAAAAAAAAAAATGATTTAAGTGCAGGAACTAAATACATAGTCCTTACATTATGAAAAGCCACTTCTAACAGGACGTTGACCTTGAAAATTTTTTCCCAAGGTAAATTTTTGTGGAATTGGAAACTGGTATTGGTGGAGGTATGCGCTCTGCAAGTGCAGTGCTCTTGTTACATTTGTCGAGGCCTGTTTCAATTTTGCTCAGCCTGTGCAGTTAACACTGGACACATTCATCTTTTAACAGGTTTTTAGGCAAATTAAGGTCAGAAACAAAAAAATAATTGAAATCAGATAAAATCCTACTGATCAGGTTTGACACGTGATGCCTGCAAGCATCCTGGTCAGTGACTCACTGCCACCTACTGGATGGTTGTGTTAAGACCAGAACAGCCAACTGGTTTCTTGAAAACAACTTGTGTGTGCCCAGTGGTGTCACGTGTCTTTCATTTTTGGCACACTCCATTTGAAGATCCAAATGCAAATCCTGTAGTTCTGAAAATATGAAAGTATTGTTGCAATTTGTTTTTAGAGTTCAGGCAGGAATTTACAATTGAAAGTCCAAAATGTAATGAATTGCAGTTACGATTAGTATTTCCTTTTTACAGTTCTTGATTTACAAGCACAAATCCAAGTCTTCACTTCCTTGTATTTAAGGCACAATTCTAATTTCACAGAATATTTTCATTCTTAAATGTGCTAATTTTTTCTTGGCATTTTGTTGCAGTCTGTGTTTTATGTTTTCTATAAGAAATGGGATTTTAATTTTACCTCTTTTTGGTTATCATGAAATCAATCTAATGGAAAAACAAGAAAAGAAAAAAAAACTTGCAATAAATCTGTGAAATGTTTGAAGTCTGAATTGGCTGGACCATCTTAATTTATGATTTTTAAAAAATGTGCAAGGATATAACAAATGTGTATAAGCCAGTAAGAAACATTGAAAGAATATGAAGGATACAGTTTTGATGTGTGCGAACTCATACTCATCAAAACTGTTTCTGTTCTCTGCCAGCAGTACCCGGTCTGACAACTGGAGACGGTGGTCACCTGGGGCTCCAGGACTTGGCGGCTCCGGTATTCTTCAGATCCGTTGGCGGTGAGGGACGTGTGGGATCCGGCTCGGTTCTAGACAGATGTCTCCTATCCTCAAGCCTGCCCACACGTCACTCAACATTTAATTGTCTGTGGTACCAAAACTGTGTTTGTCTGTATTCCGTTGTGCACTTCACAACATTAAATTGTTACTGTTTGGCTTATCCATTGTCCGTTCATTTAGCGCCCCCTGTTGTGGGTCCGAGTTCCTACACTTTCACAACAGATAGGAAATTATCTGACCGGAAGGCTACGTACAGTATGTGAAAATGGGAGATTACGCATCTGAACATCTTGGTATTCCAGAATATGGAAATGAATAAATTAAATAAATGGATGGACACCAATAAATTACTGTTAAATCTAAGTAAAACAAAAGCTATGATTTTTGGTAATTATAAACATAGAAATGAATTTCAAATTATTATTGATGGTGTACAAATTGAAAACGTATCGGAAAACAAATTTCTTGGTGTAATTATGGATAGCAAATTATCATGGAAAGCCCATATCAGGCACATAAAAACTAAAATATCAAATCAATTTTATTTATATAGCGCCAAATCACAACAAACAGCTTCCCCAAGGTGCTTTATATTGTAAGGCAAGGCCATACAATAATTACGGAAAAAACCCAACGGTCAAAACGACCACCTGTGAGCAAGCACTTGGCGACAGTGGGAAGGAAAAACTCCCTTTTAACAGGAAGAAACCTCCAGCAGAACCAGGCTCAGGGAGGGGCAGTCTTCTGCTGGGACTGGTTGGGGCTGAGGGAGAGAACCAGGAAAAAGACATGCTGTGGAAGAGAGCAGAGATCAATCACTAATGATTAAATGCAGAGTGGTGCATACAGAGCAAAAAGAGAAAGAAACACTCAGTGCATCATGGGAACCCCCCAGCAGTCTAAGTCTATAGCAGCATAACTAAGGGATGGTTCAGGGTCACCCGATCCAGCCCTAACTATAAGCTTTAGCAAAAAGGAAAGTTTTAAGCCTAATCTTAAAAGTAGGGAGGGTGTCTGTCTCCCTGATCTGGTTCCAGAGGAGAGGAGCCTGAAAGCTGAAGGCTCTGCCTCCCATTCTACTCTTAAGGGGGGGTGATATGGTACTATGAGGTCCCTAAGATAAGATGGGACCTGATTATTCAAAACCTTATAAGTAAGAAGAAGAATTTTAAATTCTATTCTAGAATTAACAGGAAGCCAATGAAGAGAGGCCAATATGGGTGAGATATGCTCTCTCCTTCTAGTCCCCGTTAGTACTCTAGCTGCAGCCTTTTGAATTAACTGAAGGCTTTTCAGGGAACTTTTAGGACAACCTGATAATAATGAATTACAATAGTCCAGCCTAGAGGAAATAAATGCATGAATTAGTTTTTCAGCATCACTCTGAGACAAGACCTTTCTAATTTTAGAGATATTGCGCAAATGCAAAAAAGCAGTCCTACATAATATCTAACAATATTTCTATTATAAACAAAGCTAAGCAGTTCCTTGACCAAATAGCACTCCGTATTTTATATTGTTCTCTGGTTCTCCCCTATTTCACATACTGTGTTGAAATATGGGGCAATAACTATAAATGGTCAACAAATCCGCTATTCTTATTGCAAAAAAGAGCCATGCGGATTATTCATAAGGTTGGTTTCTTTGAGCACACCCATGTTCTTTTTATCCAGTCCAAATTATTAAAATTTCATGACCTTGTAAAATACTGTACTGTAATTATGTTATTTAAAGCATTCAATAATCAACTTCCAAAAAATGTGCAAAAATTCTTTTCTCACAAAGAGAAGATTTATAATCTGAGAGGTAATGGAAATTTTATTTTACCTAAGGTACAAACCACTCCTAAAAGTTTTTGTGTGACAGTATGTGGGGTCAAAATGTGGAATGCTCTGGATCTACAGCGAAAGCTTTGCCCAAATATTCACAAATTTAAGTCCTTGTATAAAAATGCAGTTTGGTCAGAATACAGTCATAGTAGAGTTTAAATGTCTTGTTGTGCACTTGTCTGTATCAGTGTTGTGTTTGATACCTGAAGTTTCCTTACCATCGTTGGTATGTGAGTTCTTTCTATTGTATTACCATTGTTGGTAACATTGTTCTTACCATTGTTGGTATGTAGCTTGTCGTTTCTTATATGAACATTTATTGTATTTACTAATCTACTCTTCATTTAGTTATCAATATTTTCGATGTGAATGACTTGTTTCTTATTTTGGTGTGTTATTTATTTTGTTTTGGGTTTTTTGTGTTTTTTGTTTTTCTCAACTGATATGGAAATTGTTATGTGCAGACGCAGGTTGAGTCCAGACCAACGTCTGACTGAACCCAGCGCTAAATAACCAGAAAGCGGTTCCAAAAACAAAACACATTTATTTCCCTCTTGTGCAATACTTTGTGTACAACATAAATGTGCGGTTGTCTGGCGAGGTGAAGGACGGCGCGCTCTCCAGCGCCCAAATGGCTCAAAGCTCGGCACTTCTGGACCCAGACTCACCGCCGAACACCCCCCAGGTGGATACGACAAACTGACTCTGTGAAGGATGGAAAAGGTGAGGTAAGTCAACAGCTACAACAAATATCCTTCAGAGGCACACACTATCAGCAACACATTCAGGTCTGAATTTAAGCTTTATGTAAATGAGCAGCTTCTCACAACAGGTGGAGGATCATCAGTCCATACGCCATGGCAGTGAGAAGCAAACTGCACAATTCTCATCACTGTTCAAATGTACTGCGTAACAAAATACCAAATTACTGTTAACACTTATTCAGACAATCATCACCTCTGATGTGTGCTGACAGCATGTGTCCCTCACCTGTCCTCCTTCACAGGCACGATGTGTCAAACCCTGGCGCGGGCCTCAGCATCTCACAAACGAACGTCACAAGGTCGAGTTCCCGGCAATTCTGCTCGAATTACTCATGGCTTAAATGCAGAACGCCATCTCATTATCTGCTTCAGCTGAAAGTCTTTAAGTTTGCACGTGAACATCCTCCACATGTGCAGCTAATAATGCTGATGAGGGTGAAGGACTCTTCTGCCAGCACCTTCTCCACAGACAAAAACCAGTTTGCATACCACCTGGAGAGCAAAGAAAAGAAAACAACACAAAAATGTCCAGCCAAACCCCCCAACACACAATTGTAAGTCAAATATAGTTTAAGTTAAGTATTAATGTAAGACGGGTGGGATTCAATAAGTTTTCTTCTTCCCACTCCTTTTCGAGCAAAAATGAAATGTATCTGATTGTTTAATATGTACTAGGTTCATGTATTCTGTTACACTGCTCGAAATGAATTAATAAATGAAATGAAATGAATGAAATCAACCACTGCAGCTTAAATCTTTATCGCCATCCAGTGGGAGTAAATGAGAAAGTCTTACGTAGCTCTAAGATTAATTCATCAGACCTATTGGCCTAAAAGAGCTTTCTACAATTACTTAATGTGAAAACGGGTTGGAGAGATATCAGAGTCATTATTTTGAAAATTCATTATGGCCTGCATTTTCTGGTTCTTTTTAGGCTACTGCATGCACACACCAGACACACCAGTCACTCACTGCACAATACCATCATATGAATATGGGGTCTGCCACAAATGTATGGAAATGCAAGTCATACTGCAGCGTATGCACACCTGTGTTATGATCGTGTGTCTTGGTGAGAATTTATCCACAATTCAGCGCATCAAGAGTGTTCCGAATTTCTACATGTGGCCAATGCTGTATTTTCCATATTTCATTATTACACACAAACTGGGGCATTATATAGCTATGACCGAGGGCGCGCGCGCGCGCACGCACACACACACACACACACACACACACACACTTGCACCTGAAAAATACAGGAACATGCAAAAGGAAAAAATAATGACACACTCGTCTGTGGCCAAAGTCCACCAGAATTCTATAAAATAAAGCTGTCTGCCTTTGAAAGGCTTCCAAAGTGTACACGGTGTCCATAAAGTGTTGAAGTGGCCATAGATACAACAAAATAAATCAAAGTATTTTGCTCAAAAGATTGTTTGAAGCACACTGTAAGAACCAATGCTCATGCTGAAGGCAGCTCATACTAGAGTGTTACCTTTGTGTGAAGTGATGATAGCAAGTTTTCATGTTACTTTTAGTCTGTTAGCAAGTTTTCATTCTATTTTTAGCCTGTTAGCAAGTTTTTATGTTAAGTATCAGCAGGCCTGTTGCAAGAAGGCAGGCAACCGGGACTGGGGCCTCCAGACAACAACTACTCATGAATTTTAACCCTTTACCTACTGGGGCTATAAATGGACGATTGGTTATAATTTTTTATTATAGCAATAAAATTAAGAAATAATGTTCTGTGTTTGTGTGCTTTGGTACCCTTTTCCAAGAGTACCTGAATTTCAATTATATTACACCTGATTAACTATTTATACACATTATTTGTAAGTTTTAGCATTTAAAATGAGAAAAAACACAAAAATGAACTTGAAATTTTTTTCAGTTTTTTAGTGAAAAATGATGTAAAGGAAGTTTGGATTTCACATTTTTAATAGGAAGCTGTAAGTGTTTACAATCAAAATAATTAATTTTGTGTGTCTAGAACTCAGAAACAGTGCAGAAACAGTGCAAAAGTAAACATTTTGCAAGGTGAAAATATGCAAAAAGTAACCAATTTTAAAGTGCAGAACCAAACAATATGAATAACAACAAACAAAGTGCAAAACGTTATATAAATATATCAATTACTATCTGTATTATTAAAATGTGCAATAAATCACTCATTTTGTGCAAAATTATACAATATGAATAAAACAATAAAGTGTCAATCTATATGCAAATAACCAAGAATCAAAATTAGATCTAAACTACATCAGTCCATTGTCAGTGTGGTACTGTTTGTAACAGTTTCTGTCTGGCTGAAGACAGAGGCCAATTTTACAAAGTTTGCACATCCAGCAGGTTGACCTCTTGCAAACCTTGCAAGAACGCTGCCCCTTTGTGGATCACTGGCAAGTTGGGTTTCCACTGCTTGTTGGCACCGGGCAGTGGCTTGTGGCTGATGGAGCCATCACACCCACACAAACCCGCACCCATACCTTCACAAATCAAAAATTACTACATTTATGTTGTCTGTCTCTGTACTTTCTGTGACTTTTGCGCTCTTTTTCATACTTTTCCCTCGTTTCAAAAGTCACCAAACGCACTTTACCGTAATATATACAACATATAGCATACTGTTGGAAAGCACGGGTTCTTGGCTTGCTGTCAGCGTTGAAAGTTTTCAGATTGAGGGCTTACATGAGAAGTTACGGTAATTAGAATCAGCGGCGCACTAGTGTGAAACTTGTGTTTTTCCTCTGCGTGATGATGTCACAGGCTTACGTTTACCATAATACACCATATATCATTGGAAAGCCCTTGGTGTTAGCTTAACAATGCACTTTGAATCATTCAGATTGGACAAACTATGGCGGAGTTACGGTAAAGAAAAAATACGCATATGGAAAATATGGTGTGGGCGCCATCGCCGTAGATAAAGGGTTAAGCAATGACAAACTGTGTGAGCGCCACAAAAATTCTGTGACAGTCAATGCAGAAAAGTGCAGCAACACTGTTATCGGAATCCGAAGCTACACAGAACAAAACAGAAAAAACATGATACGAAAAGTCTAGATCATGAGGACTCAGCCCGATAAATGCAGTCAGCCAGCCCTGCTCCTGAGTTGAACACAAATCATGTATGCATGTTTTAAAATTACATGAATTCACCAATTCACTTTATTTTTAATTTTATTTATTTATTTAGAGTACATTTTTGATTGACTATAAACCAGAGGAAACACAGACACAGGGAGGGAGAACATGCAAAAGTCCAGTGGGGAGCGATCCCAGGGCCTTCTTGCTGTGAGGTAATTAATTCATTAATTCCCTTCAAATTCAAAACGTCTGTTTTATTCATACAGATTAGCAGTGTGCCTCAGTGCACTTGTTCTGATTCACAGCATGGTACCGATGCAGGAAAAATGGCCAGCACACACACACACTGCAAATTTGAAAAGGACATTACTTCCTTGTCTTTAAACAGCAACTGCTGTCGGCGGACACACCCTCTGCCAGTTCAACGCACCGTCTCTTTTATTCAGAAAGATCATCAACAGTGTGTGTCATGAATGTACAGCTTTCACACTGACAACAGTAGATGATACGAGATACATGAACTCCTCCACTTTGGTGTAGTAACTCTCAACTGCCAGTGTGTCCAGCCGGATCATGTCCGGCCTGACACGCATTTCCTGTGGACTGCGTGCCACAGGACAGACACCACGTCACGTAGAACAGAGCTCACGTGGGTGATGTGACATTCAGATTGCCCGCTGCGTGTTAACATCTGATGGTCCGTTTCATCTGAGGCAGCCTGTCAATGTGCGTGCTGCTGCAGGTCGTCGCAACAGCGATATATGTTTTTATGTATGTCCAGTGAGGACAGCAAGCAGACACACACACATCACAGTGGACAGTTGTTAGGTCATATCTGTCCAAACACAGTACGTGTCCCCCAGCTGGAATGTCCAGAACTAGAGATCACAACAGCAGCTGCTGTCGGTGGACACACCCTCTGTCAGTTCAACACACACACTAACGTGTCACTCTGTTATGTGCTCATTATTTTTTAGTTATTTGTTATGTAATTGTCATGTAGTACTTATTAATATACCTGTCCTGGCTGTGGTCTCTGTGTTTGTACTGTGACATATCCTGTGCACTGAGCTGTCATTTGTGTCTCTGGTCAGCAGCTGGGAGGGGCCTCCCCATGCTGTGTGCACTCTGACCTGGCTGTCCGGATCCACGTGTTCATGCACCCCCCCCATGCGTGTAACAGGGAGCGGGGAGCGCGACACGTGCATGAGACACATGCACCACTTATGTGTTGCATTTTGCAACACCACACTTGTGAGGGCACTTTGGCAAATTTCACATCCAGCTCGAAAGTGATCGTCTGCTGTTTTCGTACTAACAGCGCAAATGGCAACACATTTCCTAAGTGCCAAAAACAAGCGGTGTTAGATGTTCGTGTGTGTTAGTGTACTCGGCCTGAAAAGAGGATTATTGGGTGAGTGATACACAGACACAAACTTTCCTCAGGCCATCGATGTAATAATGACTTCAGAATAGTAACAATACAACTGAAAACATTAATAGCATAGATGAAATGTTATCACAGACAATGCAAGGTAAATAAATCATTATAACCCTCAGTAACAATTGGAGTTAAACATAATACACAACCACACAGTATACTCGGCTTATTCAATTGTATACTCTAACTTTAAATTAACTATATATGTTATTAAATATGTGCTCTAACAGCACATTCAGTAGTCCAGCATTTAAGAACCTACACAATAAGCAAACATTACACACAACGGTAACTTTTCCCGTGGCTATGAACCACCGTATAGACAGCAGCAGACTGCAGCTAGCACCGAGCTAGCATCGCCATGGGTTAGCTCACGTGGCTGATCCTTTGATCGTCATCAGGTAATTAGCTTAATTACTTCACAATGCGCGGACATACTGTGACATAGATACTCTCCTTAGTCTGTCTACAGGTTTAACTAACACTCAAGCAAATAACAACTCTTATTATGAGGGATACATACCTGAAAAGGGGATTATTGGATGAGTGATGCACAGACACAAACTTTCCTCAGGCCGTCGATGTAATAATGACAGAGGAGCACATCAAGTGCACCGTAAGGTAGCTCACAGCATTCCACTCCCCCTGCTGTCTCCCTCTCACACCTACGACTACAGGTAATACTGTTGAAATTAGAATTGTATTTTAGCTCTAAGGCATGAAGAAACACAAAAATACTCATCATATTCTACTTGATAGGCTGTAAAATTGTTTCGGGATAACTGGAACTGCCCTTGCGTGGTTAACACCTCATCTGTCTAGTCATGCCCCTTTGATTTTAGGGGCATGAAGTTTGGGTTTCCACAGGGATCCGTTCTGGGCCCCCTGCTTTTTTCCCTGTATATAGCACCCCTTGGGAACATATTGCGGCTTTTTTGGGGTTGCTTTTATTGCTATGCTGATGACACTCAATTATATATGCTGATAACTGCTGGAAAACTTGTCAACATAAAATCTCTAGAAGACTGCCTTGTAGCAGTGAGACGTTGGATGTCTAGTAACTTACTTTTGAAGTCTGATAAGACTGAAATGATGGTTCTTGGTACAGCAAGACATCGGCATCAATTTGATCAGCTAGCGCTTAGCCTAGGTTCATGTGTTATACATCATACTGACAAAGTGAGGAACCTTGGGGTAATTTTTGATCCTACGTTGTCCTTTGACCTCCAGCTCCTGCTGTATCTGTTAGCTGTTTGAACTGAGCTGTTTGAGTTCTTTGAATTAACAGTCTTTTTCAAGACTTTTTTACTTTTTTTTACTTTTTCACCGTGCTCCAACGCCTAAAGAAGACCTCTAACGGTCGAAGCATCGCGACGGAGCTCTTTTATCAGCTAACCTTCATCAGCGTTGGCAAGCTAACTAGCTTGCTAACGCTTTCGTTTTTATTTTTATTTTATTTTTTAGCACTGTTGTCGTGCTGCTCCACAGCCTGCCTAGTGGATTTTTATTTTATTTTAGCACTGTTATCGTGCGTTACCTGTGCTGCTCCACAGCCTGTCCAGTGGATTTTTATTTTATTTTTTAGCACTGTTGTCGTGCGTTACCTGTGCTGCTCCACAGCCTGTTCAGTGGATTTTTATTTTATTTTTTGGCGCTGTTGTCGTGCGTTGCCTGTGCTGCTCCACAGCCTGTCCAGTGGATTTTTATTTTATTTTTTACCACTGTTGTCGTGTGTTACCTGTGCTGCTCCACAGCCTGTCCAGTGGATTTTTATTTTATTTTTAGCACTGTTGTCGTGCGTTGCCTGTGCTGCTCCACAGCCTGTCCAGTGGATTTTTATTTTATTTTTTACCACTGTTGTCGTGTGTTACCTGTGCTGCTCCACAGCCTGTCCAGTGGATTTTTATTTAGCGCTGTTGTCGTGCGTTACCTGTGCTGCTCCACAGCCTGTCTAGTGGATTTTTATTTTGTTTTAGCACTGTTGTCGTGCGTTGCCTGTGCTGCTCCACAGCCTGTCCAGTGGATTTTTATTTTGTTTTAGCACTGTTGTTGTGCGTTACCTGTGCTGCTCCACAGCCTGTCTAGTGGATTTTTATTTTGTTTTAGCACTGTTGTCGTGCGTTACCTGTGCTGCTCCACAGCCTGTCTAGTGGATTTTTATTTTGTTTTAGCACTGTTGTCGTGCGTTACCTGTGCTGCTCCACAGCCTGTCTAGTGGATTTTTATTTTGTTTTAGCACTGTTGTCGTGCGTTGCCTGTGCTGCTCCACAGCCTGTCCAGTGGATTTTGATTTTGATTTTATTTTTTTTGGCACTGTTGTCGTGTGTTACCTGTGCTGCTCCACAGCCTGTCTAGTGGATTTTTATTTTATTTTTTACCACTGTTGTCGTGTGTTACCTGTGCTGCTCCGCAGCCTGTCCAGTGGATTTTTATTTTATTATTTTATTTTATTTATTTATTTATTTATTTTTTTTTAGCACTGTTGTCGTGCGTTACCTGTGCTGCTCCACAGCCTGTCCAGTGGATTTTTATTTTATTTTTAGCACTGTTGTCGTGCGTTACCTGTGCTGCTCCACAGCCTGTCCAGTGGATTTTGATTTTTATTTTATTTTTTTGGGCGCTGTTGTCGTGCGTTACCTGTGCTGCTCCACAGCCTGTCCAGTGGATTTTTATTTAGCGCTGTTGTCGTGCGTTACCTGTGCTGCTCCACAGCCTGTCTAGTGGATTTTTATTTTGTTTTAGCACTGTTGTCGTGCGTTGCCTGTGCTGCTCCACAGCCTGTCCAGTGGATTTTTATTTAGCGCTGTTGTCGTGCGTTACCTGTGCTGCTCCACAGCCTGTCTAGTGGATTTTTATTTTATTTTAGCACTGTTGTCGTGCGTTACCTGTGCTGCTCCACAGCCTGTCTAGTGTCGGATTCCCTGTTTGGGAATCCGCTAGCTTAGCGTAGCTACTAGCTCTTAGCCGTTTTAGCATGGCGGCTTCTCCTGTCTCTCCCGTACTTTTCTGCTCTGGGTGTGAAATGTTTAGTTATTCCTCGGCCTCTTTTAGCAGTAACGGTACATGTAATAAGTGCAGCTTATTCGTAGCTTTGGAGGCCAGGCTGGGCGAATTGGAGGCTCGGCTCCGCACCGTGGAAAATTCTACAGCTAGCCAGGCCCCTGTAGTCGGTGCGGACCAAGGTAGCTTAGCCGCCGTTAGTTCCCCCCTGGCAGACCCCGTGCAGTCGGGAAGGCAGGCTGACTGGGTGACTGTGAGGAGGAAGCGTAGCCCTAAACAGAAGCCCCGTGTACACCGTCAACCCGTTCACATCTCTAACTGTTTTTCCCCACTCGACGATACACTCGCCGAGGATCAAACTCTGGTTATTGGCGACTCTGTTTTGAGAAATGTGAAGTTAGCGACACCAGCAACCATTGTCAATTGTCTTCCGGGGGCCAGAGCAGGCGACATCGAAGGACATTTGAAATTGCTGGCTAAGGCTAAGCGTAAATTTGGTAAGATTGTAATTCACGTCGGCAGTAATGACACTCGGTTACGCCAATCGGAGGTCACTAAAATTAACATTAAATCGGTGTGTAACTTTGCAAAAACAATGTCGGACTCTGTTGTTTTCTCTGGGCCCCTCCCCAATCAGACCGGGAGTGACATGTTTAGCCGCATGTTCTCCTTGAATTGCTGGCTGTCTGAGTGGTGTCCAAAAAATGAGGTGGGCTTCATTGATAATTGGCAAAGCTTCTGGGGAAAACCTGGTCTTGTTAGGAGAGACGGCATCCATCCCACTTTAGAGGGAGCAGCTCTCATTTCTAGAAATCTGGCCAATTTTTTGGGATCCTCCAAACTGACTGTCTAGCGTTGGGACCAGGAGGCAGAGCTGTGGTCTTATACACCTCTCTGCAGCTTCTCTCCCCCTGCCATCCCCCTATTACCCCATCCCCGTAGAGACGGTGCCTGCTCCCAGACCACCAATAACTAGCAAAAATCTATTTAAGCATAAAAATTCAAAAAGAAAAAATAATATAGCACCTTCAATTGCACCACAGACTAAAACAGTTAAATGTGGTCTATTAAACATTAGGTCTCTTTCTTCTAAGTCCCTGTTGGTAAATGATATAATAATTGATCAACGTATTGATTTATTCTGCCTAACAGAAACTTGGTTACAGCAGGATGAATATGTTAGTTTAAATGAGTCAACACCCCCGAGTCACACTAACTGTCAGAATGCTCGTAGCACGGGCCGGGGCGGAGGATTAGCAGCAATCTTCCATTCCAGCTTATTAATTAATCAAAAACCTAGACAGAGCTTTAATTCATTTGAAAGCTTGTATCTTAGTCTTGTCCATCCAAATTGGAAGTCCCAAAAACCAGTTTATTTGTTATTATCTATCGTCCACCTGGTCGTTACTGTGAGTTTCTCTGTGAATTTTCAGACCTTTTGTCTGACTTAGTGCTTAGCTCAGATAAGATAATTATAGTGGGCGATTTTAACATCCACACAGATGCTGAGAATGACAGCCTCAACACTGCATTTAATCTATTATTAGACTCTATCGGCTTTGCTCAAAAAGTAAATGAGTCCACCCACCACTTTAATCATATTTTAGATCTTGTTCTGACTTATGGTATGGAAATAGAAGACTTAACAGTATTCCCTGAAAACTCCCTTTTGTCTGATCATTTTTTAATAACATTTACATTACCCTGATGGACTACCCTGCAGTGGGGAATAAGTTTCATTACACTAGAAGTCTTTCAGAAAGCGCTGTAACTAGGTTTAAGGATATGATTCCTTCTTTATGTTCTCTAATGTCATATACCAACACAGAGCAGAGTAGCTACCTAAACTCTGTAAGGGAGTTAGAGTATCTTGTCAATAGTTTTACATCCTCATTGAAGACAACTTTGGATGCTGTAGCTCCTCTGAAAAAGAGATCTTTAAATCAGAAGTGTCTGACTCCGTGGTATAACTCACAAACTCGTAGCTTAAAGCAGATAACCCGTAAGTTGGAGAGGAAATGGCGTCTCACTAATTTAGAAGATCTTCACTTAGCCTGGAAAAAGAGTTTGTTGCTCTATAAGAAAGCCCTTCGTGAAGCTAGGACATCTTTCTACTCATCACTAATTGAAGAAAATAAGAACAACCCCAGGTTTCTTTTCAGCACTGTAGCCAGGCTGACAAAGAGTCAGAGCTCTATTGAGCTGAGTATTCCATTAACTTTAACTAGTAATGACTTCATGACTTTCTTTGCTAACAAAATTTTGACTATTAGAGAAAAAATTACTCATAACCATCCCAAAGATGTATCGTTATCTTTGGCTGCTTTCAGTGATGCCGGTATTTGGTTAGACTCTTTCTCTCCGATTGTTCTGTCTGAGTTATTTTCATTAGTTACTTCATCCAAACCATCAACATGCTTATTAGACCCCATTCCTGCCAGGCTGCTCAAGGAAGTCCTACCATTATTTAATGCTTCAATCTTAAATATGATCAATCTATCTTTGTTAGTTGGTTATGTACCACAGGCCTTTAAGGTGGCAGTAATTAAACCATTACTTAAAAAGCCATCACTTGACCCAGCTATCTTAGCTAATTATAGGCCAATCTCCAACCTTCCTTTTCTCTCAAAGATTCTTGAGAGGGTAGTTGTAAAACAGCTAACTGATCACCTGCAGAGGAATGGTCTATTTGAAGAGTTTCAGTCAGGTTTTAGAATTCATCATAGTACAGAAACAGCATTAGTGAAGGTTACAAATGATCTTCTTATGGCTTCGGACAGTGGACTTATCTCTGTGCTTGTTCTGTTGGACCTCAGTGCTGCTTTTGATACTGTTGACCATAAAATTTTATTACAGAGATTAGAGCATGTCATAGGTATTAAAGGCATTGCGCTGCGGTGGTTTGAATCATATTTGTCTAATAGATTACAGTTTGTTCATGTAAATGGGGAATCTTCTTCACAGACTAAAGTTAATTATGGAGTTCCACAAGGTTCTGTGCTAGGACCAATTTTATTCACTTTATACATGCTTCCCTTGGGCAGCATTATTAGACGGTATTGCTTAAATTTTCATTGTTACGCAGATGATACCCAGCTTTATCTATCCATGAAGCCAGAGGATACGCACCAATTAGCTAAACTGCAGGATTGTCTTACAGACATAAAGACATGGATGACCTCTAATTTCCTGCTTTTAAACTCAGATAAAACTGAAGTTATTGTACTTGGCCCCACAAATCTTAGAAGCATGGTGTCTAACCAGATCGTTACTCTGGATGGCATTTCCCTGATCTCTAGTAATACTGTGAGAAATCTTGGAGTTATTTTTGATCAGGATATGTCATTCAAAGCGCATATTAAACAAATATGTAGGACTGCCTTTTTGCATTTACGCAATATCTCTAAAATCAGAAAGGTCTTGTCTCAGAGTGATGCTGAAAAACTAATTCATGCATTTGTTTCCTCTAGGCTGGACTATTGTAATTCATTATTATCAGGTTGTCCTAAAAGTTCCCTAAAAAGCCTTCAGTGGTTCAGAATGCTGCAGCTAGAGTACTGACGGGGACTAGCAGGAGAGAGCATATCTCACCCGTGTTGGCCTCCCTTCATTGGCTTCCTGTTAATGCTAGAATAGAATTTAAAATTCTTCTTCTTACTTATAAGGTTTTGAATAATCAGGTCCATCTTATCTTAGGGACCTCATAGTACCATATTACCCCATTAGAGCGCTTCGCTCTCAGACTGCAGGCTTACTTGTAGTTCCTAGGGTTGTAAGAGTAGAATGGGAGGCAGAGCCTTCAGCTTTCAGGCTCCTGTCCTGTGGAACCAGCTCCCAATTCAGATCAGGGAGACAGATACCCTCTCTACTTTTAAGATTAGGCTTAAAACTTTCCTTTTCACTAAGGCTTATAGTTAGGGCTGGATCGGGTGACCTGGACCATCCCTTGGTTATGTTGCTTTAGACGTAGACTGTGTTTCATAATTATTGTATGGCCTTGCCTTGCAATGTGGAGCGCCTTGGGGCAACTGTTTGTTGTGATTTGGCGCTATACAAGAAAAAAGTTGATTGAAGGTTGATTGAGTTGGACATTAGGGACATTACGAGGACTGCTTTTTCTTCCATCTAAGACAGGGGTGGGCATCGAGGGCTGAGACCACTGCAGGTTTTCCGTGCAACCAATCACCTCAGCAGGTGGGTTGGTGATGAGCTTCTCCTCTGAACATAAACACTGGTTGTCAATGAAATCACCTGCTGAGACACCTGATCATTAATGAAATTACCTGCTGAGGTGACTGGTTGCACGGAAAACCTGCAGTGTCTCGGCCCTTTATGGCACATGATTGCCCACCCCTGATCTAAGAAATATAGTGAAGATTTGTCCCATCCTGTCTATGGCTGATGCTGAGACTCTGATTCATGCTTTTATTTCTTCCAGATGGGACTATTGTAATGCTTTGATTTCTGGTTTATTGCAGTCTAGCATCAGGGGTCTTCAATTGGTTAAAAATGCTGCTGCCAGACTTCTGACATGAAGCAGAAGGTTTTGACCACATTACGCCAGTTCTTGCATCCCTTCACTGGCTTCTAGTCTCTCTCAGATTGGATTTTAAAGTGTTATTATTGGCCTATAAAATTGTTCACAGACTGGCACCCCCTACCTGGCTGGCCTGGTTGAGCCCTACGTACCAGCTCGGGCCCTGCATTCACAGGGTGCAGGCCTATTGTGTGTCCCTAGGATGAATAAAAAGTCTGCGGGTTTCAGAGCCTTTTCTCACCCCGCCCCAGCTCTGTGGAATGATCTTCCTGTGCAGATCTGACAGTCGGACTCTGTCAAGACTTTTAAGGCCAGATTGAAGACACACTTTTTTCCCCCTGTTTTATCATTAGTATTCTATACGGTTGTGGGTCTTCTTTTATTCCTTTTTATATTATTCATTTTACTTATTTATGTTTTACATTTTTTATTGCATTTTAATCTTAATTCATTTTATTCTAGCTTTTAAATGATGTTTGTGAAGCACCTTGAGGCGACTAGTCGTGATTTGGTGCTATATAAATTAATCAATTTGATTTGAAATTTGATATAGAGACCAGACTGCATGTTGCAGCAGTTCTGGTAACCCATACTGCCAGGACACCTTGGGGTACCTCAGTGTGTACGCTTTTTCCAAGTCCGCAAGACACAGTAGACTGTTGGTCATACTCCCAAGACCCTTCTAATGTCCTTGCCAGGGTAAAATCTGGTCCACTATTCCACAACCAGCTGAAAACCAGCATTGCTCCCCTGAATCTGAGGTTCACTAATGGCTCATTTACAATCACCCACATCTCTGTGTGGGTGGTGACTAATCCAGGACCCGGGCATGTCTGTGCTGTGGTGGACTTGCCTTGAATATGGATGCAACATCACTTCCTGTTGGCAACAGATGCAACAAAATAATCACTGTGCATCTGGAAATGATTTTGGCTAAAAAGTACAGTAACAGCAGCATGTCACATGAAGCTAGTTCTCTAAGGACAGTTGATAATTGAACAAATATTCACATAAAGCAATTTTACTGTACAATGAGCCACTTTCTTTGAAGATAATGATGCATCACACCGGCACATTGCCAACCATAAATTGAGTTCCAGTGATCAACCATAGCGACTTCCAATGTCATGTTACTGTATAATTTTTGGGATGTTATTTAACATAATCCCAGTTCTCATGCACGTATGCTGGCTTACACACAGGTGCCATTCATCACGTTTGCATAGGCCATTCTTGTGGTTATTTGAAGTTGCAAGTGTTTGCTGAATTTGACGTGGCAAACTTGTGCAAACCCATCATTCAAAAAAGTGCAAGAAATATAACATTTCTTCAGTGGCGGCGCCAAGGGGGAGGGGCTTAGGGGATCTTAAGCCCACCCAATAATGAGCCAAGCCCCTCCTCAGCCCCACCAATATTTCTGTCAATAATGTGAATAGTGACTGACATATTTGTGGATCTCAACTGTAGTTTTGCGCTGAGAATGTCTCATTATTGCATAACTGAGCAAAGTGATGAATGTGTGTGTTCGGTGATCCACCAATGCTGAATCACCCTTCACAAACACAATTTTCAGTTTTGCAAATAAACATTTATTTGTAAAAACCCACACACAAGTTACAAATCAGAAATTTGTGTTTGTGGATCACAAAGCACGTGTACAAATTAAAGGATATTTGTAAATCACCCTCCGTGCATTTGCAAGTATTAATGAGACAAATTTAACTCCATACTCCAAAAATTTAGGTTTCCTAAATATTTATTACGACCACTCTTAAAACCTATCTTTATTGTGCAAGTTTACTGAACTTGCAATCATTCTAAGTGATGTACCTTGGTATTTATAAAGCAGTTTACTATATATTTGTTGTGTGGGCCGCTGAAGAGGAGGTACTGCTGGCCCACCACCACCAGAGGGCGCCCCGCCTGGAGTGCGGGCTCCAGGCACTGGAGGGCGCTGCCGCTGAAGAGGAGCAGCCCAGGTGACAGCCGTCACCCATCACCTGAAACAGCTGACATCCATCAGCTGAGGGGTATATCAGCTGGACGGCATCTCCATCTCATTGCCGAGATATCGTTCTACCAGGAAGGTAACGCACTCAGCCAGTCATATTTCTGAGGACTAACCTGTTTTTGCTTGTGCTTAAGACAGCTGAAGACTGAACTTGATCCATATCGGATAAGTACCCTTCACTGCAATATTGTTTGTGACTAGAGGTGGAGGTGGTGTTTCCACCCTACGTGTTGCTGGGTGCAGCCGCACCCACATCTGACTGTTTCTGTTCCTCGCCAGCAGTACTGGATCCGACGAGCGGAGGCAGTGGCCACCTGGGAGTTCGGGACTTGGCGGCTCCAGTATTCCCGGGGTTCGGTGGCAGAGGAAATCGGGTGGTTCCGGTTCGACTCGGACGGACGTCTCCTATCGTCGAGCCTGCCCACACGTCACCAGTAGAATTGGTTTATTCTTACAATTGTGATCTGTTGTGTTTGTTGTGCGAATTCACAACAGTAAAACCTTGTTATTTGACTTCTTCATTGTCCGTTCATTTGCGCCCCCTGTTGTGGGTCCGTGTTCCTCACTTTCCCCAACAATATTGTTCATTTCGATGACGTTTTGTGGAGCTCCTCCAACTTTTGCCCCCCAACAAAACTTTCCTGGCACTGCCACTGGATTTCTTGTACTTTTATAAATGTTACGTATATGGTAAGATTTACGTAACATTAATACATTTTACCACATGGTTTATTGCCCAACAGGGTGCTGGTGGAAATCGGGCTACTGCTGGGCGAAGACGACGAAGAAGAGGAGGAAAACGTTGCCACGAACAGCGGGAGAAGAAGAAAACTAGAAGGGTGGAAATGAGAGTGGGGACTTTGAATGTTGGTAGTATGACTGGTAAAGGGAGAGAGCTGACTGATATGATGGAGAGGAGAAAGGTAGACATATTGTGTGTGCAAGAGACCAAGTGGAAGGGAAGTAAGAGCAGGAGCATTGGCGGTGGGTACAAGTTGTTGTACCATGGTGAGGACAGGAAGAGAAATGGTGTTGGGGTCATTTTAAAGTTAAAGTATGCTAAAAGTGTGTTGGAGGTTAAGCGAGTGTCTGACAGGGTGATGAGTGTGAAGTTTGAAATTGAAGGGGTGATGATGAATATCATCAGTGCATATGCCCCACAGGTAGGTTGTGAGATGAAGGAGAAAGAAGATTTCTGGAGTGTGTTAGATGAGGTGGTGGAGAGTGTGCCCCAGCATGAAAGAGTAGTGATAGGAGCGGACTTCAATGGGCATGTTGGTGAAGGGAACAGAGGTGATGAGGAAGTAATGGGTTGATATGGTATCAAGGATAGGAATGGGGAAGGACAGATGGTAGTTGATTTTGCAAAAAGGATGGAAATGGCTGTGGTGAATACCTACTTTAAGAAAAGGGAGGAGCACAGGGTAACATATAAGAGTGGAGGAAGGTGCACACAGGTGGACTACATTCTTTATAGGAGATGCAAGCTAAAAGAAATCACAGACTGTAAGGTGGTAGCAGGAGAGAGTGTCACTAGACAGCATAGGATGGCTGTTTGTAGGATGACTTTAGAGGTAAAGAAGAAGAAGAGAGTGAGAGCTCAACAAAGGATCAGATGGTGGAAGCTGAAGGAGGAAGACTGTTGTGTGAAATTTAGCGAGCAGGTGAGAGAAGCACTAGTTGGAGGGGAAACAATTTTGGACAACTGGAAAAGTACTGCAGATGTGGTGAGGGAGACAGCTAGGGCAGTACTGGGTATGACATCTGGACAGTGGAAGGAAGACAAGGAGACTTGGTGGTGGAATGAAGAGGTCCAGGAAAGCATAAGGAGAAAGAGGTTGGTGAAAACGTTTTGGGATAGTCGGAGAGATGAAGAAAGTAGACAGGAGTACAAGGAGATGTGGCGTAAGGCGAGAAGAGAAGTGGCAAAAGCAAAGGAAAAGTCATATTGTGAGCTGTACAAGAAGTTGAATAATAAGGAAGGAGAAAAGGACTTGTACTGATTGGCCAGACAAAGGGACAGAGCTGGAAAGGATGTGCAGTGGTAAAAGATGCACATGGTAATGTGCTGACAAGTGAGGAGTGTGTGCTGAGAAGGTGGAGGGAATATTTTGAAGAGTTGATGAATAAAGAAAATGAGCGAGAGAAAAGGCTGGATGATGTGGTGAGAGTAAATCAGGATGTAAAAGAGATTAGCAAGGAAGAAGTGAGGGCTGCTATGAAGAGGATGAAGAGTGGAAAGGCAGCTGGTCCAGATGACATTCCAATGGAGGCATGGAAATGTCTAGGAGAGATGGCAGTAGAGTTTCTAACCAGATTGTTTAATAAAATCTTGGAAAGTGAGAGGATGCCTGAGGAGTGGAGACGAAGTGTGCTGGTTCCTATTTTCAAGAACAAGGGTGATGTGCAGAGCTGCAGTAACTACAGAGGCATAAAGCTGATCAGCCACAGCATGAAGTTATGGGAAAGAGTAGTAGAAGCTAGGCTTAGAAAACAGGTGAAGATCTGTAAGTAGCAATATGGTTTCATGCCGAGAAAGAGCACTACAGATGCAATGTTTGCTCTGAGAATACTGTTGGAAAAGTACAGAGAAGGACAGAAACAGTTACATTGTGTGTTTGTGGACTTAGAAAAAGCTTATGATAGGATGCCAAGAGAAGAGTTGTGGCATTGTATGAGGAAGCCTGGAGTGGCAGAGAAGTACGTTAGGGTAGTGCAGGACATGTACAAGAATAGTGTGACAGCGGTGAGATGCACAGTCGGAATGACAGACTCATTCAAGGTGGAGGTGGGATTACACCAAGGATCAGCTCTGAGTCCTTTCTTGTTTGCAGTGGTGATGGACAGGTTGACGGATGAGATCAGACAGGAGTCCCCATGGACTATGATGTTTGCAGATGACATTGTGATCTGTAGTGAGAGTAGAGAGCAAGTTGAGTCTAGTCTGGAGAAGTGGAGATATGCTTTGGAGAGAAGGGGAATGAAAGTCAGTAGAAGCAAGACTGAGTACATGTGTGTGAACGAGAGGGAGCCCAGTGGAATAGTGCAGTTACAAGGAGTAGAAGTGGTGAAAGTAGAGTTTAAATATTTGGGGTCAACTGTTCAAAGTAATGGAGAGTGTGGTAGAGAGGTGAAGAAGAGAGTGCAGGCAGGGTGGAGTGGGTGAGGAAAGGTGGCAGGAGTGATTTGTGACTGAAGAATATCAGCAAGAGTGAAGGGGAAAGTTTACAAAACAGTAGTGAGACCAGCTATGCTGTATGGTTTAGAGACAGTGGCACTAACAAAAAGGAGGCAGAGCTGGAGGTGGCAGAGCTGAAGATGTGAGATTCTCTTTGGGAGTGACAAGAATGGACAAGATTAGGAATGAACATATCAGAGGGACAGCTCAGGTGGGACAGTTTGGAGACAAAGTCAGAGAGGCGAGATTGAGATGTTTTGGACATGTGCAGAGGAGGGACCCAGGGTATATAGGGAGAAGGATGCTGAGGATGGAGCCACCAGGCAGGAGGAGAAGAGGGAGACCAAAGAGGAGGTTCATGGATGTGCTGAGAGAGGACATGCAGGTGGTTGGTGTGACAGAGGAAGATATAGAGGACAGGGTGAGATGGAAACGATTGATCTGCTGTGGTGACCCCTAACGAGAACAGCCGAAAGACAAAGAAGAAGTTACCATTTCACCATATATGTAAGCTCAAATGTGTCTGTACATAATGAAACCATTTTACTGCATGTTTCATAGTTTCACATGAGGGGGAGAAGACACAACACCAGAGTACTGAAACCTGCCACAAGGAGGCGACAGAGAGCACATGGCTTCTCTCTGGCCTTATTCTGTTGGAGTGATGGGAGACTCTCTCTCTCTCTCTCTCTCTCTCTCTCTCTCTCTCTCTCTGTCTCTCTGTAAGCTCCTCCTGTTTTCTCTCTGATTGGACAATATCTGAATGGCATCAAAGTTTGTTCACCACCACTCTCCCAGAGCTTTTCACCACCATGCATCAGTGAGACCTCAGCTTTAGACTGAAAAATGTTATATCATTCGCTCTCATTATAGAACATTTTCTACATCAAATTGGTCAAATACAATTTGAATGTTTTGGGATATTTCTTACTTTTCTTCCACTGCTTTTGTTCCAGCAGGTAAGGTCATTTTTTGTAGAATGTACTCATTTCAACAGCTGCTGTGATATTAATCACTGATTTTTGGGACGTCAAAGAAAATACTGAACCTTTGCACAATAAGTGCTTCTCCTTTATGTATATTAATTTGTTGCGACTCATTTTTGTGGCTTTAAAGACAGCAGGTCAACATGAAGCTGACGGGGATCCTGTTGCTGTTGGTGGTTTGGGCCTGTGAGAGCGCCACACTCACAGGTGAGATGAATGGAATAAGTATGGAACGGCATCAGAGGGCTGATGCATCTGGGATAAATATGTACAGCTAAATATGCGTGTGTCTGCAGTGGGGTTTTTAAATGGGTATTTCACCACACGATTTCGGTATGATTTCACTGTGAAACCACTTAATTGGGAATATTTTGCTGAGCAGCAGGTCATTTAGCTCATAGTTTCTTGGTTGTTGAGATATAGAAAAAAAAAAGCTGTTTTCTTGACCTTTCAACCAATGACTCCAAAATTCTAATCACCTCTAAATATCTACCCAAGTAATATCGCAACAAGGTTTGATCCATCTGGATTTCTTGGTTGTTGAGATGTACCAAACAAAAAAAAAAGTATTTTGCTTTTCAGGCCATGTTTTCCTTGAACTTTGACCAAACTACACCGAGGTCGCATCACCTCTAATTTGATCCATACCAGCTTCTTGCTTGTTAAGATATACAAAAAGATGGGTTTTGTTTGTTTGTTTGTTTTACCTTTGATGTTTGATCACATTGCTTAAACATCTATCACCCCTAGATATCCAAGTAATATTCCCACCAGGTTTGATCCATCTGGACATGTTGGTTGTTTAGAAAATATTGTTTTGGTGTTTGTGCTGAGCAAGGTGTCTGTGATGTAAAGTTGATTGTAAGTTCTTACTGTGATCACTTCAGCATCGTGTGGCTCTAATGTGAAGTTGATGTGACAGATTTTTGTCTAATTTCCATAGTAAGGTATTGCAGTCATTCTGTCCAGATATCACCTTGTCATGATAATGAATGGTTTGGTAGAATCAGTGACTCTACTAGTAGAGTGCCGGTATTTGGTTAGACTCTTTCTCTCCGATTGTTCTGTCTGAGTTATTTTCATTAGTTACTTCATCCAAACCATCATGTTTATTAGACCCCATTCCTACCAGGCTGCTCAAGGAAGCCCTACCATTATTTAATGCTTCGATCTTAAATATGATCAATCTATCTTTGTTAGTTGACTATGTACCACAGGCTTTTAAGGTGGCAGTAATTAAACCATTACTTAAAAAGCCCTCACTTGACCCAGCTATCTTAGCTAATTATAGGCCAATCTCCAACCTTCCTTTTCTCTCAAAAATTCTTGAAAGGGTAGTTGTAAAACAGCTAACTGATCATCTGCAGAGGAATGGTCTATTTGAAGAGTTTCAGTCAGGTTTTAGAATTCATCATAGTACAGAAACAGCATTAGCGAAGGTTACAAATGATCTTCTTATGGCCTCGGACAGTGGACTCATCTCTGTGCTTGTTCTGTCAGACCTCAGTGCTGCTTTTGATACTGTTGACCATAAAATTTTATTACAGAGATTAGAGCATGCCATAGGTATTAAAGGCACTGCGCTGCGGTGGTTTGAATCATATTTGTCTAATAGATTACAATTTGTTCATGTAAATGGGGAATCTTCTTCACAGACTAAAGTTAATTATGGAGTTCCACAAGGTTCTGTGCTAGGACCAATTTTATTCACTTTATATATGCTTCCCTTAGGCAGTATTATTAGACGGTATTGCTTAAATTTTCATTGTTACGCAGATGATACCCAGCTTTATCTATCCATGAAGCCAGAGGACACACACCAATTAGCTAAACTGCAGGATTGTCTTACAGACATAAAGACATGGATGACCTCTAATTTCCTGCTTTTAAACTCAGATAAAACTGAAGTTATTGTACTTGGCCCCACAAATCTTAGAAACATGGTGTCTAACCAGATCCTTACTCTGGATGGCATTACCCTGACCTCTAGTAATACTGTGAGAAATCTTGGAGTCATTTTTGATCAGGATATGTCATTCAAAGCGCATATTAAACAAATATGTAGGACTGCTTTTTTGCATTTACGCAATATCTCTAAAATCAGAAAGGTCTAGTCTCAGAGTGATGCTGAAAAACTAATTCATGCATTTATTTCCTCTAGGCTGGACTATTGTAATTCATTATTATCAGGTTGTCCTAAAAGTTCCCTAAAAAGCCTTCAGTTAATTCAAAATGCTGCAGCTAGAGTACTGACGGGGACTAGAAGGAGAGAGCATATCTCACCCATATTGGCCTCTCTTCATTGGCTTCCTGTTAATTCTAGAATAGAATTTAAAATTCTTCTTCTTACTTATAAGGTTTTGAATAATCAGGTCCCATCTTATCTTAGGGACCTCGTAGTACCATATCACCCCAATAGAGCGCTTCGCTCTCAGACTGCAGGCTTACTTGTAGTTCCTAGGGTTTGTAAGAGTAGAATGGGAGGCAGAGCCTTCAGCTTTCAGGCTCCTCTCCTGTGGAACCAGCTCCCAATTCAGATCAGGGAGACAGACACCCTCTCTACTTTTAAGATTAGGCTTAAAACTTTCCTTTTTGCTAAAGCTTATAGTTAGGGCTGGATCAGGTGACCCTGAACCATCCCTTAGTTATGCTGCTATAGACGTAGACTGCTGGGGGGTTCCCATGATGCACTGTTTCTTTCTCTTTTTGCTCTGTATGCACCACTCTGCATTTAATCATTAGTGATCGATCTCTGCTCCCCTCCACAGCATGTCTTTTTCCTGGTTCTCTCCCTCAGCCCCAACCAGTCCCAGCAGAAGACTGCCCCTCCCTGAGCCTGGTTCTGCTGGAGGTTTCTTCCTGTTAAAAGGGAGTTTTTCCTTCCCACTGTAGCCAAGTGCTTGCTCACAGGGGGTCGTTTTGACCGTTGGGGTTTTTACATAATTATTGTATGGCCTTGCCTTACAATATAAAGCGCCTTGGGGCAACTGTTTGTTGTGATTTGGCGCTATATAAAAAAAATTGATTGATTGATTGATAGTAGAATCTCCGATTCTACCAAATTAGTATTTTTTGTTCAGTCCATATTTTCCTTGACCTTTGACCAAATTTCTTCAAGTTCCTTTTACCTTTAGATATCTATTCAGGTAAAACTCCCACTGATTGTGATCCATCTCAGTTTCTTGCTTGTTAAGATATATAAAAAATGTTTTTGTTTGTTTGTGGCCTTTTTTTAACCTTTGACCTTTGATCACTCTGCTTCAGCATTGAATAGTTCCTAGATATCCAAGTAATATTCCCACCAAGTGTGGAGGAAATCTGTTGAACTATTTTTGAGTTATGTTCACAGACAGTGCTTCGTTCATGCGTGGGATAATGCGTAAAAGTCATATTATTCATGATAAAGTTCGAAATACTCTAAATTAGCAGCGGCTGATTACTTATTCTTCACCCACAGAAAGCCAAGATGACAACAGCGTGTTTGATTTGTTTGAGCTCATCCAAGTTCCCAAGAACAACCATGGTGTTGCGCTGGTGAAAGGAGACGACCCGTACAGCCCAGCCTACAAGATCCTCAACCCAGACCTCATCCCCCCAGTCCCAAAGAACGTCTTCAAGGACCTGATCAGCTCTATCCATTCCGAGAGGGGATTCCTCCTCCTCCTCAACTTCAAGCAGCTCAAGCAGAGCCGCGGGAGCTTGCTGACGGTGGAGAAACTCGACGGCTCCGGAACCATATTTGAGATTGTTTCCAACGGCAAAGCCAACACTTTGGACATAGTTTTTTCCACGGCCAATAAGCAGCAGGTGGTCTCCTTTGAAGATGCTCATTTGGCTTCAGGCCACTGGAAGAACATCTCGCTGTTGGTGGAGGAGGACCAGGCGGTGCTGTACATGGGGTGTGAAGAGGTGAACACTGCTGAATTAGACGCACCCATCCAAAGCATCCTGACTCCAAAAACTCCTGCCAGTGCACGGCTCAGGATTGGAAAGGGGGCTGTGAAAGACAAGTTTAAGGTGAGACAGTCGTGAAAATGCAAAACTGCTAAAATCTCACACATTAAAGACTGAATGTGTTGTTGATAAATCTCCATGAGGCGATGAGTAACAGTTTATTCACTGTGGTAGTGATGTTGTAAAAGAACATGACCCATGGTTTTTGCAGGGAGTCCTGCAAAATGTGAGGTTTGTGTTTGGAACAACTTTGGATGCCATTCTCCGCAACAGAGGCTGCCAGACGTGTGAGTAAGCATTTTATTCATTCATTCACTTTCTGAACACACTTATTCCGGCAGTGGCCGGGGGATGGGAAGCGCTGGAGTCTATCCCTGTGGTTGTTGGGTTAGAGGCGGGGCACGCCTCGGGCACGCCGCCAGTCGATCGCAGGGCCAAAACATGGAGACAAACAAACTCATTCATACTCTCACTCACACCTACGGGCAATTTAAAGTATCCAGTCCACCTGACCTACATGTGAGAGGAAGCTGGAGCACCAGGAGGAAACCCACACACACACACACAGGGAGAACATTCAAACTCCACACAGAAAGATCAGCTCAGAGTTGCTGTGAGGCAACAGTGCCAACCACTGAGCTGCCCTGATTATTGTAAATGTGTCTTAATTTTGCCAGTTGCAGATCTGGGTCCAAATCTTGCTCGTTCTTCCTGTCTGTGTCCTTGGAGAAGACGTTTAATCTGCATAGTCTCCACACAGGTTTCCATGACCCTCCAAACTATAATAGGAAATGAAAAATACACATCATGGAAATATTTATTTTTAACCTTAAAACATCCCAAAAAAGTTTTTACACTCACAAGTTGCTTTTTCAGGTTATTCAAAAAGCTTTATTTCACATAATTGCAGTGGAAACACTTTTTCTCTTATTACAGGTCACATGATGTACATAAAGAGTCACATGAATTAGAGAATAACACTGTTGTGTCTGATGATTTGTGGATGTTCATGCTGGTTATACGGTCGCAAATTGAGCTTTATGATAAAAAGGAGTTTTACGGTGACACGTTAGCGGAGTCGGTAAAACAGATGTTTGTGACCATATAACAGCATGAACATCTGCAAATCATCAGACACAACAGGGTTATTCCCGATCTAATCTAATTCCATCGTTTGCATGGTTTATTTTTCTGTAGGTAATTCGGTCGGCGAGGCTTACCGTGAGGCAGCGTCGCTCCAAGATCGGTCAGGGCACAGAGTAATCCATCAAATTTGAAAATACGTTAAATCCATCAAATGTGAAACGGTAATTCTGTATCAGAATCCACATCGATACTTTCATATGGTAGCTTAAATTCGCCCATTTCAGCAGTGGTATGCGACTTTCTCTCGCTCTCAGCTAACAGTACTAACAGCTAGCAGCGTGCATGGCCGGTGTTCTGTCAAATTGTGCATCTCGTCACATAAATCGCCAGTTTCGTGTCCCGACAATACTGCGCATGTGTGGACAGGAAAGATATTTGACAGAAATGACATCTCATCAGAACAGTGCACGGAGTAATACATCCAAATGTGAAACAGTCAAATATTTTGCCACCGTTACCACGACATTATATGGTCTGAAATTTCACACAATTACCCAATCAGATTTGCAGAAAAAAAGTAATTGGATTAGAATCTAAAATATATACCAGAGAGTACATATGGACAGAAGAAGAGATGGCACTCTTATTAAAAATAAGAGATGACGTGGTGGCATTATTGAATTAAAAGACAATGAAATGGTAAATATTTAGAGCAGAGGTCTCAAACTGATTCCAGAAAGGGACAAGAGGGTGTAGATTGTCTTTCCAACCACCAACTCCACCAGGTGATCTCACTGATTAACATCACTTTGAGCAGGTGGAATCAGTTAATCAGTGAAATCACCTGGTGGACAGGATGGTGCACACTCGTGGCCCTTTCTAGAATCAGTCTGAGACCACTGATCTGGAGGAACTTACTGTTTCTTTGCCATGACTATTGGATTTACAGCCTCGCTGGAATGACAGAACCCAGCAGTCACACCCAGCTCTAAAGCAGAATGGGTACTGGCTGTCCCCGGGGACGTAAATGTGAGGCGTCTTCATTTACAAGTATTTTATTATTATTATTATTATTACTATTTAGTGCATCTACATGGCTCAGATGTTTGATCAGGTTCACAGGAGAATTAGATTCAATTTGCTAAGTTTCTCACTTGTACTGTAAAATGGTAAATGGACTGCATTTATATAGCGCTTTTCCATCTGCATCAGATGCTCAAAGTTGTTTGATAATATCTGTGCTAATTCCTTATTGTTAGTTATCAAGTATTTGCTGTTGTTATCTGTTTGAGTGTCTGGAACCTGGCTGTAACTGGTTCAATGGTTCAACATATAAGAGTTAAGTTACACTTCCATCATGTATGCGCAAGTTTCAGATAAAGGGAGGGCTCCCCCCAGGCTGTGGGGAACCAGTAAGATTCAGACTGTCAATCAATCAATTTTTTTATATAGCGCCAAATCACAACAAACAGTTGCCCCAAGGCGCTTTATATTGTAAGGCAAGGCCATACAATAATTATGTAAAACCCCAACGGTCAAAACGACCCCCTGTGAGCAAGCACTTGGCTACAGTGGGAAGGAAAAACTCCCTTTTAACAGGAAGAAACCTCCAGCAGAACCAGGCTCAGGGAGGGGCAGTCTTCTGCTGGGACTGTTTGGGGCTGAGGGAGAGAACCAGGAAAAAGACATGCTGTGGAGGGGAGCAGAGATCGATCACTAATGATTAAATGCAGAGTGGTGCATACAGAGCAAAAAGAGAAAGAAACAATGTATCATGGGAACCCCCCAGCAGTCTACGTCTATAGCAGCATAACTAAGGGATGGTTCAGGGTCACCTGATCCAGCCCTAACTATAAGCTTTAGCAAAAAGGAAAGTTTTAAGCCTAATCTTAAAAGTAGAGAGGGTGTCTGTCTCCCTGATCTGAATTGGGAGCTGGTTCCACAGGAGAGGAGCCTGAAAGCTGAAGGCTCTGCCTCCCATTCTACTCTTACAAACCCTAGGAACTACAAGTAAGCCTGCAGTCTGAGAGCGAAGCGCTCTATTGGGGTGATATGGTACTACGAGGTCCCTAAGATAAGATGGGACCTGATTATTCAAAACCTTATAAGTAAGAAGAAGAATTTTAAATTCTATTCTAGAATTAACAGGAAGCCAATGAAGAGAGGCCAATATGGGTGAGATATGCTCTCTCCTTCTAGTCCCCGTCAGTACTCTAGCTGCAGCATTTTGAATTAACTGAAGGCTTTTTAGGGAACTTTTAGGACAACCTGATAATAATGAATTACAATAGTCCAGCCTAGAGGAAATAAATGCATGAATTAGTTTTTCAGCATCACTCTGAGACAAGACCATTCTGATTTTAGAGATATTGCGTAAATGCAAAAAAGCAGTCCTACATATTTGTTTAATATGCGCTTTGAATGACATATCCTGATCAAAAATGACTCCAAGATTTCTCACAATATTACTAGAGCTCAGGGTAATGCCATCCAGAGTAAGGATCTGGTTAGACACCATGTTTCTAAGATTTGTGGGGCCAAGTACAATAACTTCAGTTTTATCTGAGTTTAAAAGCAGGAAATTAGAGGTCATCCATGTCTTTATGTCTGTAAGACAATCCTGCAGTTTAGCTAATTGGTGTGTGTCCTCTGGCTTCATGGATAGATAAAGCTGGGTATCATCTGTGTAACAATGAAAATTTAATCAATACCGTCTAATAATACTGCCTAAGGGAAGCATGTATAAAGTGAATAAAATTGGTCCTAGCACAGAACCTTGTGGAACTCCATAATTAACTTTAGTCTGTGAAGAAGATTCCCCATTTACATGAACAAATTGTAATCTATTAGACAAATATGATTCAAACCACCGCAGCGCAGTGCCTTTAATACCTATGGCATGCTCTAATCTCTGTAATAAAATTTTATGGTCAACAGTATCAAAAGCAGCACTGAGGTCTAACAGAACAAGCACAGAGATGAGTCCACTGTCCGAGGCCATAAGAAGATCATTTGTAACCTTCACTAATGCTGTTTCTGTACTATGATGAATTCTAAAACCTGACTGAAAGTCTTCAAATAGACTGTGAGAGTAAAACCCACCCACACTGACTTGTATAAAAGTATTGTGCCAGCTATGTTCAAGGTCTTTCACAAGATGGAGTCCGTCTGGTTTTCAGCGTGACTTTCAATAAATTCAAACTGAGGAATATATTGATTTTGTTCTTTATTGGGGGCAGTATATTACATAAAGAACCAGGAGAAATTACAAATGTCAGGGTGCTGCCATACAAGGTGCTCTGCTCACTACACACCAGGAGCAACTAGGAGATTAAAGACCTTGCCCAAGGGCCCTCATTTTCCAGTCAGGATGGGATTTGAACCAATGATCATCTGGTCACTAGCTCAATGCTTTAACACTTGACCATCACCTCCCCTAATTGTAATCTCAAGTGGTTGAAGAGGAAGGTTTTGTGCATTCATTTTTCCTGCATTATGACAGGTCTGTCCCCTTCTACAGGTTTGGTAACGCAACTGGAACACTTTGTGGGCAACTGCTAATAACTCATAGTTTCCTGAGCAGCAGAGCAAATAAAATGACAAAGACAGCACAGTGGCTTAGTGATTAGCACTGCTGCCTACAGGGATAAAGTCCCAGGTATGACTCCAACCTGGTCTTTTTTCTGTTGAGCTAATTTTTAAGTTAAGACTTAAACATTACCAGGCTTTTTTTTTCTTTTTCAGAAGGTTATTTAGAGATATCAAGGGCCTGATTTACTGAAATCCCAGATAGTGATGTCAGGACTTGACACTGGAAGCAGTAAGAGACCAAAGCAGACTCACAGACATGGCTGGTTGTGATGAACAAAAGGCCTTATCTTCTGACCAGGCAGGAGATTCAGTAACGAGGCAGAGGTATCAGACAGGGTACAGGCTGGGACGTGGTCAATAATACGAGCTGCGGTCATATCAACATCATCGAGGAGCATTTGTTGTGTGGGCCGCTGAAGAGGAGGTACTGCTGGCCCACCACCACCAGATGGGGCCCTGCTTGAAGTGCGGGCTTCAAGCACGAGAGGGCGTCATAGCAACCGGGAGTGACAGCTGTCACTCGTCATCAGCACTAGCTGTCACTCATCCACATCACCACCACATTAAAGGCCGGACTGCAACTACACCTCCCCACTGAGAAATCAGCTACCTTGGAGGTAATTTCTCTGCTGTATTTAACGCTGACTTATAGTCTGAACTTCTTTGCAGCCGTTTTCCTGTGGTGTTGCCTTATCTGTGGGATTGGCGTTTGGTGTGATCAGCGATGGCTTCGCCTCACATCCCAACCAGATAAGTGGTTAAACAGGAGCTGCACGAGTGTGTGATTGGAGGTGGAGGTGCTCCCTCCCAAAAGAACACAGACTGTGGGATTACTGAGTGTGCGTACTCACACTCACCTGTGCTGTTTCTGTTCTCTGCCAGCAGTGCCAGGTCTGACAGCTGGAGACGGTGGCTATCTGGGGACTCAGGACTTGGCGGCTCCGGTGTTCTTCAGATCCGTTGGCGGTGAGGGCCGTGTGGGATCCGGCTCGGTTCTGGATGGGCGTCTCCTATCCTCAAGCCTGCCCACACGTCACCCAATGTGTAATTGACTGTAGTTCCAAACTTGTTGTTGTCTGTATTCCGTTGTGCAGAATTTACAACATTAAATTGTTACTGTTTGGCTTATCCATTGCCCGTTCATTTACGCCCCCTGTTGTGGGTCCGTGTTCCTACACTTTCACAACAGCATTTCAGGCAAAAACCGAGGCAGAGTCAAAATGCAAGCTGAGTTCAGGATTAAGGCAAGGCGGAGGTCGGAGCAAACAAGCAAGGTCAAAACACTGAGAATCAAACAGGACATGAACTAAAGGTGAGAAAGTGAACAAAGTCAACAATCGGGCAGTGAGCTGTGGAACTGTGAGGGTTTAAATAAGGAGCAAACTAATCAGGGTGATGTGAAGCAGGTGTGTGGAAGGTTCTCAAAAGAGGTGTGGTTTAGTGAACAAAGAAGAGGGAAGAAAGTCAAGAGAGTGCGGGAGGGCAAAACAAAATGGTGCAAAGCAAGAGAAGTGAGTGACAGAAAAACTAACTGTGAGAAACATGACGTGTTCAAGACAGACAAATAATTAACGTGAGCAAAACAAAAGGAGCAAACCTACGAACTAACGTGACAAGTCAAAAGGGGAAAACAAGAAAACTAATGATTATAACTAAAACTAGAATGGAACTGTTACTGGCCGGTGCAGAAAAGTGAATACAATTAAAATGGCAAAACAAACTACTGGTCAAACAGAGAAGTGATGAACAGAAAACAAAACCGGTGACTACTGAATAATGCAATAAACAATAAATGGAACATAATCTGATGAGCAACACTGAAGATTAATAATAACAAAACCTGTGACTAAGCATAATACAACAAATGTGATTAACAGAACAAAACTAAGACTAATGTAACTTAAAGGACCATGAGTGAATAAATACAATAACCAACTATAGAATAAATGAATGCAAAACAAAATGATAAGATAAAGAATGAAACCAGTGACTAAATAGTAAACAAAGCAAAGCAATAAAAAGAACCAAACTGAGACTAACATGATAAAGTATAAACATATGAAAAGCAAAACCAGAAAATCAGAGGAAATTATGCAAGGACTAGGACCTAAACCATGAGCCGGGGCTGAGCATGACAAGGGAGTTCTGAATTGTGTGGGCAATGCAAACCTTTGCATGCTGGGGAGGAGAAAGATTTGCAGGTGATTTATTAAAAGTAAATATGCAGTTGATAGTAGGTGGTACAACCCCTGGCAATAATTATGGAATCACCGGCCTCGGAGGATGTTCATTCAGATGTTTAATTTTGTAGAAAAAAAGCAGATCACAGACATGACAGACTAACCCTAACCCTAAAAAGGAGTGATTACACCTTGGAGAACTGTTGCACCAAGTGCACTGAAATGAATCATGGCTCCAACACGAGAGATGTCAAATGAAACAAAGGAGAGGATTATCAAACTCTTAAAAGAGAGTAAATCATCACGTAATGTTGCAAAAGATGTTGGTTGTTCACAGTCAGCTGTGTCTAAACTCTGGACCAAATACAAACAACATGGGAAGGTTGTTAAAGGCAAACATACTGGTAGACCAAGGAAGACATCAAAGCGTCAAGACAGAAAACTTAAAGCAATATGTCTCAAAAATCGAAAATGCACAACAAAACAAATGAGGAACGAATGGGAGGAAACTGGAGTCAACGTCTGTGACTGAACTGTAAGAAACCACCTAAAGGAAATGGGATTTACATACAGAAAAGCTAAACGAAAGCCATCATTAACACCTAAACAGAAAAAAAACAAGGTTACAATGGGCTAAGGAAAAGCAATCGTGGACTGTGGATGACTGGATGAAAGTCATATTCAGTGATGAATCTCGAATCTGCATTGGGCAAGGTGATGATGCTGGAACTTTTGTTTGGTGCCGTTCCAATGAGATTTATAAAGATGACTGCCTGAAGAGAACATGTAAATTTCCACAGTCATTGATGATATGGGGCTGCGTGTCAGGTAAAGGCACTGGGGAGATGGCTGTCATTACATCATCAATAAATGCACAAGTTTATGTTGATATTTTGGACACTTTTCTTATCCCATCAATTGAAAGGATGTTTGGGGATGATGAAATCATTTTTCAAGATGATAATGCATCTTGCCATAGAGCAAAAACTGTGACAACATTCCTTGCAAAAAGACACATAGGGTCAATGTCATGGCCTGCAAATAGTCCGGATCTTAATCCAATTGATAATCTTTGGTGGAAGTTGAAGAAAATGGTCCATGACAAGGCTCCAACCTGCAAAGCTGATCTGGCAACAGCAATCAGAGAAAGATGGAGCCAGATTGATGAAGAGTACTGTTTGTCACTCATTAAGTCCATGCCTCAGAGACTGCAAGCTGTTATAAAAGCCAGAGGTGGTGCAACAAAATACTAGTGATGTGTTGGAGCGTTCTTTTGTTTTTCATGATTCCATAATTTTTTCCTCAGAATTGAGTGATTCCATATTTTTTTCCCTCTGCTTGGTCTAAAAAAGTAACCGTTACTGACTGCCACAATTTTTTTTCCTGATTTCTTATAGTGTTTCTTAAAGCCAGAAAGTTGCCATTTGAAATGACTTTAGTTTTGTGTCATGTCTGTGATCTGCTTTTTTTCGACAAAATTAAACACTGAATGAACATCCTCCGAGGCCGGTGATTCCATAAATTTTGCCAGGGGTTGTAGCATGATGTGGCCATAACCACAAAATGAAATTCGTTCAGCTGCTTGCTGCACCTTGTGCTTCATTATGCACAAACTCTGCCACATAAATGAGCTTCTATATATGCTTGCAAATTATAATAATAATAATAATAATAATAATAATAATCTCTTATTTCAGACATTTACTTACTGTTCCACACATAGTATTCAAACAAACTGGTGAATAACAGAAAGCTGTGCACACAGTTCTCTGTGTTCTACCGACAGATCACAGCATAATTATTCACTAGGTAACTTAAACATTTCCTTTTGACATTGTTAAATTGTGCTGACAAGTTGACATTTTTTGGGTTGTCTTGAATATGACAGCTTGATGTTAATCAAAGAGAAATAACCAGAAGTTGTCTTTGGCCTTTTAGGTCTTTGGTTGTATGCCAACTTGTCAAGTTGTCAAGACAAAAACCGAATGACAGATAATGACAGCAGTCATACACAATTATGACATTGACATAATTCATGACTGTGTCATGAAACAGCTATGACAATGTCATGTCACTATTATGACAATACCTTCAAGTGAAGTGTTACCATTTGATCAGATTACTCTTGAAGTACTTCATCCATTGTTATTGTGGACACCAGCAATAATCTGCTGAATGAAATTTAAAATGTCGCGTCGCATGCTTTACTTTGAATGATTACTTCATTTTTTAACCCATGGCAGGTTTTCTTGTTCATGATAGCATAAAATATGTAACAGCCTGACAGAAGCTGTCATTAGTGATCTGACTGATGGTTCTTCTCCTCCATCAGCCATGTCAACTGGTGCCAACATCCTGAAGAATCTCAAAAGCACATCTGCCATCAGAACAGAGTACACTGGACATAAAACTAAAGGTAAACTCTCACTCCAACATGTGTTCCTACAGCAGAATAGAATAAAATATTGTCTTTGCATTGCCAATAAACAAACAGTTTCCTTTCAGATCTACAGATAGTCTGTGGATTCTCCTGTGAGGACCTCCTTGGTTTGTTCAAGGAGATGAGGCACCTTGGGGTGGTGGTTAAGGAGCTGTCCAATGAACTCCGCCAACTGGTAAGGACACTCACTGGAGTGTGTTGTGGTAGATTTGACTGATTCTCACTACGTTTTTTTTTTTTTATTTGTAACTACCTCATATAGGTACTTACCTTCACGCTGGTACTTATGTACCGCCGTAGGGGGTGCACTATTCATCTTTGCCTGAATTTTCCGCGGTTCGCCAGCACACATATTTCATGCCCCGGTGGACTACAGCACACTAACCACTTGACCACCACCCCTGCAACATCTTGTGACATCTTCCTATACTTACGTTTGCACAGGATATTGGGTAAATTAGACACAGAACAATTATGGCAACAAAGTCACATTCAATATTATTGAATAGATTTAAAGTCAAATTAAAAACAATTATTGTAGGTACAGATAAAGAAGAACAACAGTGTAAATGTGCTGAATTAAGTAACAATGTGCTAGAATATTGGTTGGGCAGTAGTGGACAAGTGGTTAGTGAACTTGGTTTCAGTGCAGAAGGTTCAAACCCCACCGCTGCCACATTTCTGCAAAATATTTTTTAGCGATATAACTCATCACTGGGTGTGCCATTACTAAATCCAACACATTTCAACTGTTGCTTTTATTAACATGTACTTAATTTTTTTTTATGTTTTGTGAATGTATTCAATACTTTTTTAATCAAAATTGTAGAACTTAAAATCTGTTCAATTATATTATGTGTCACTTTGTTGCCACAATTTTTTTTCAGTGTTAAAACCTTCAGATGAGTCTCAGATAAGGCTTGGAAGAAGAAACATTTAAAATATAATTTAATAAACACTCAAAGATACGGCCCTATCTTCAAACCCGAGTTCATGCTTCTTTCATCACAGGCTGAGCCACCCAACACCACCTCTTTATCTATTGATGGGTTCTTCATGACGTAGGCAGAGAAAGCTGCCACCCATGCGAACATGGCAACACCCAGACATGGTAATCCTTCATAAGGATTATTCTGTGTCTCTGTGGAAAACCTGTGGGTGATGTCACACACCCATAGGTGTACATTTGTCCAGTATACACACAGTCTATGATTCCCTCCCCCAGGTACCGCGTGATGTATGAACCTTACATGCACACACTTGGAGCTGTAATAGAGAACCTGCAGTTCTCAAATCCTATGAGAAGCTACAGTTCTCAAGGATGTGAGTGGACTTTGTAAAAGCACTCGAGAGCAGCAGATAACTGAAACAATCCTGTAAATGGTGATACAAACACCAAGGTCGGCACAAATGCTCCTTAGACATTACTCTTTTGAAAAAAAATCGACTTGCCACTTGAATTTTCAATAGGCGGCCAGGTAGGGGTCAATTGAAAAATTACACAGGGGTCAAAATAAAAAATGCTCCAATAAAATTGAAAACTACACTACATTATTTGTCTGATCATAACGATTCCAAAAAGGTATCGTTTGGACTATCTGTGACTGAATGTTCAGGATTTACAGAGTAAAAACAGCAAAAATGGTGACAAAGGTCAGTTGCAGTTTCCAGGTGTCTCCTGCACATCTTTGCTGTGAAATGTTTCTGTATCTTTTTCCTGTTTTTTTCCCTCAGCCCCAACCAGTCTCAGCAGAAGACTGCCCCTCCCTGAGCCTGGTTCTGCTGGAGGTTTCTTCCTGTTAAAAGGGAGTTTTTCCTTCCCACTGTTGCCAAGTGCTTGCTCATAGGAGGTCGTTTTGACCGTTGGGGTTTTTTATAATTATTGTATGGCCTTGCCTTACAATATGGAGCGCCTTGGGGCAACTGTTTGTTGTGATTTGGCGCTATATAAGAAAAAAGTTGATTGATTGATTGATATTTAAACAACATTCATGCTCTTATTTGTGCTTTTTGTGTTTCTCCAACACCTCCTTCACAGACAGATGAGAACAAGCTGCTGAAGAACCGTATTGGTATTCACAGCGGCGTCTGCATCCATAACGGAATTGTACACAAGAACAGAGACCATTGGACTGTCGATGACTGCAGCGAGTGCAGTTGTCAAGTAAGAGCTGAAGTGTCTTAAGATCCACTACAGAGCAGCTTATCTGCTGTTTAACTTAAAATTTATATAAATACGGTTTAATAAAGGTTTAAAATCTGCAGCCGTCTCTCAATCTCATCATATGTAGTCAGGTACAGATGGGAATCTATTTGAAGACTTTTACCTCTGTGTTTCAGTGTTGCATTAACAATATGTGAAGTACAGCCATTTTTATTCACAGTCCTCAGTCAATTTGCCCTGGGGGTTGATGAGATCCATCCAGAAATGCTGAAGGATCTGGGTGTGGAGGGATTGTCTTGGATGAGACGTCTCTTCAAGACTGCGTTGAGGTCTGGGACAGTGCCTAAGGAGTGGCAACCTGGGGTGGTGGTCCCCATATTTAAAAAAGGGAGAACAAAGAGTTTCTTCCGCTTCATCCGAGGTCGGGTTGCGGGGGCAGCACCTCAAGCAAAGTCGCCCAGACCTCCTGATCCACACACACCTCTCTCAGCTCCTCCGGGGGAACCCCGAGGTGTTCCCAAGCCAGCTGCGAGACGTAGTCCCTCCAGCGTGTCCTGGGTCTTCCCTGGGGCTTCCTCCCGATGGGATGTGCCCGGAACACCTCTCCGGCGAGTCAACCAGGGGGCATCTGAAAAAGATGCCCGAGCCACCTCAGCTGGCTCCTTTCGACGTGGAGGAGCAGCGGTTCGACTCCGAGCTCCTCCCGAGTGACCGAGCTCCTCACCCTATCTCTAAGGGAGCGCCTAGCCACCCTGCGGAGGAAACTCATCTTGGCCACTTGTACTCGCGATCTTGTTCTTTCGGTCATGAGCCAAATCTCATGACCATAGGTGAGGGTAGGAACGTAGATCCATCGGTAAATCGAGAGCTTTGCCCCACTGCTCAGCTCTCTCTTCACCATGACGGTCTGATACAGCGACCGCATCACTGCAGATGCTGCACCGATCCGTCTGTCGATCTCACGCTCCATCCGTCCCTCTCTCGTGAACAAGACCCTGAGATACTTAAACTCCTCCACTTGAGGCAAGGATACTCCACCGACCTGAAGAGGGCAACACACCTTTTTCCGGTTGACAACCATGGCCTCAGATTTGGAGGTGCTGATTTTCATCCCAGACGCTTCACACTTGGCTGCAAACCACTCCAGTGCACACTGAAGGTCCTGATTTGACAAATCCAACAGAACCACATCGTCCGCAAACAGCAGAGATGAGATTCTGTGGTTCCCAAACTGGACCCCCTCTGCACCCTGACTGCGCCTAGAAATTCTGTCCATAAAGGCAATGAACAGAACCAGTGACAAAGGGCAGCCCTGGCGGAGGCCGACGTGCACTGGAAACAGGCTTGACTTACTACCAGCAATGCGAACCAAGCTCCTGCTGCAGTCATACAGGGACCAGATAGCCCTGAACAAAGGACCCCGGACCCCGTACTCCCGGAGCAACCACCCACCCCCCACCCTCCCGTGTCCCCTCGAGGGACACGGTCAAACGCCTTCTCCACATCCACAAAACACATGTGGACTGGTTGGATGAACTCCCATGAACCCTCGAGCACCCAATGGAGGGTATAGAGCTGGTCCAGTGTGCCACGAACAGGACGAAAACCACACTGCTCCTCCTGAATCCGAGGTTCGATTATCAGTTGAATTCTCATCTCCAGTACTCTTGAATAGACCTTACCATGGAGGCTGAGGAGTGTGAGCCCCCTGTAGTTGGAACACACCCTCCGGTCCCCCTTCTTAAACAGAGGGACCACCACCCTGGTCTGCCAATCCAGAGGCACTGTCTCCGACCGCCCAGTCAGGGTCAACAGCTCCCCACCCGCACTGTAGATAGTGTTGGTGGAGCTCTGCTTCCGCCACCGCAGGCGTCGGACGGTTTGCCAGAATTTCTTCGAGGCCGACCAATAGTCCTCCTCCATGGCCTTCCCGAACTCCTCCCACACCCGAGTTTGTGCCTCTGTGGCCGCACAGGCTGCAGCACGCTTGGCCTGCCGGTACCTGTCAGCTGCCTCCAGAGTCCCACTTACCAACTGTCACATGCCCGTGGCTCAGAGGACAATGACAAGGAGGAGACACAAATGAGAGGATTAGAAAAAGAGAAGTATTTATTTACAATAGTTTAAGTCAATAAATTAAAAGGTGCAAAGATATGCAGCTGTGCAAAAAGGTGCTCTGTTACCGGTCGGCGCAGCAAGACGTCCTAGAAAGAGAGAGGGAGAGAACAAAATGAATTAGTTGGGCCCACTTAAATAAGAGACAGGGATACCGGGCCCAGGTGCCCCTGATTATGGGCCCGCCCCGCTACAAGACGGCGGGGACCGTCACACCCTCCCCCTTCAAAAGGGAAGTCCACCTAAGGACTTTCCAAACCAATTGCAGACAGCAGTTTTTTCTTTTGTTTTTAGTAGTACTACATTATATTTTTTGTTGCACCAAAATTACATTTACAGCTTACCTATATTCAGCTATACATTTTTTCCCTTTACAAACTACTTTAAAATCTGATAGGACTAAGTTTTTTCTTCTATTTTCCATTAACAAACAAGAGAAATTCTACCATTTGCAAGGAATTAAATTAGACTTAGCTATACAAGGCTAAAGATGACACCAATTAGTAAAGTCACAAGCTTAGCACACATGTCCTCTGCTGCACCTCCAGAGTTCCGGCGCCTGAAACTGGGGAGAGGCAGAAGAGAGACAGGCACAAAAATTAAGGCAACTTTGCTTTTCCCTTTTTCAAACTGGCGCACATGACAAAGCATCAGCCAACAAGTTATCAGAACCTTTAATATGACTAATGTCTAAACTGAATGCCTGTAGAAACAGCACCCATCGAATTAGACGTTGATTTGGACTTTTCAGAGTACTAAACAACGTGAGTGGATTATGGTCAGTATAGATGATTAAAGGACCATCACCGCAAGTCACATAAATCTCAAAATGTTGAAGAGCCAAAATAAGTGTGAGAGTTTCCTTCTCAATTGTCGAATAATTTAATTGATACGAATTAAACTTTTTAGAAAAGTAACAAAGTGGTTTGTCAATTCCATCGTGCTCTTGGAGCAAAACAGCACCAGCTCCAACTTGACTAGCATCTACCTGAATTTTGAACGGCCGATCCATTATGGGAGCAACAAGAACTGGCTCAACACATAACAGCAACTTGACATTCTTGAAAGCGGTCTGACAAGCGGTAGACCACTGAAAACCAACAGTACTTTTCAACAAATTTGTAAGCGGAGCAACAACTGTTGAAAAATTTGCACAAAAACTTCTATAATAGCCAACCCTAAGAAACGCATCAACTCCTTCTTAGTAGTCGGAGGCGGATAATCCAAAATTGCTTGTACCTTTGCATCAACTGGCCGCACTTCCCCCTGCCCCACTACACGCCCCAAATAAGTAACAGTTGCACGAGCGAACTCACACTTCGCCAGATTGACTGTCAGGCGCACAGAGGAAAGGCGATCAAATAAGGCACGAATACACTGGACATGGTCATTCCAAGTGTCACTAAACACTACTACATCGTCAAGATAGATAGACCGCACAACCTTCCAGACCAGAAGTCACCATGTTCATTAACCTTTGAAACGTTGCTGGTGCATTTCGCAGGCCAAAACTCATCACAGTGTATTCAAATAAACCAAATGGAGTAACAAAAGCGGAAATCTCTCTTGCACGGGCAGACAACCCAACTTGCCAATATCCCTTTAATAAATCAAATTTGCTCACAAATTTAGCAGACCCAATTTGGTCAATGCAATCTTCCATTCGTGGTAACGGATACGAATCTGATTTTGTCACTTTATTTACTTTTCGATAGTCCGTACAAAAACGTGGCGATTTGTCTGACTTATCAACCAACAGGCTTGGAGAGGCCCAACTGGAGGATGAGGGAACAGCTATGCCGTTATCCAGCATATACTGGACCTCAGCCTCCATTACCTTGCGTTTCTGAGGAGCACACCTATAGAACCGCTGTTTGATTGGAGTGCTCTCACCTCTTGTCATGTGCCCGTGGCTCAGAGGACAGTGACAAGGAGGAGACACAAACGAGAGGATTAGAAAAATAGAAGTATTTATTTACAATAGTTTAAGTCAATAAATTAAAAGGTGCAAAGATATGCAGCTGTGCAAAAAGGCGCTCTGTTACCGGTCGGCGCAGCGAGACGTCCTAGAAAGAGAGAGGGAGAGAACAAAATGAATTAGTTGGGCCCACTTAAATAAGAGACAGGGACACCGGGCCCAGGTGCCCCTGATTATGGGCCCGCCCCGCTACAAGACGGCGGGGACCGTCACACCAACAAAGACAAGTAGGACTCCTTCTTCAGCTTGATGGCATCGCTTACTTCCGGCATCCACCACCGGGTTTGGGGATTGCCACAACGACAGGCACCAGAATAATTTTGTTTATAAAGCAAAACCATAATTCAAACCTACTTTCCATTTGAAGACCTCTGCCTCATCGTGGGACCTCTGTATTCTGTCAGGGTAAATTATGCTTTCCAACAGCAGGGGGCAGAGTGCAGAAAGACAGAAGCACTGGCTCAGGGGCTGTTTGCGTTTGTGATCACCATTGGTTCTATTAGAAGCTTTGGCAATGTTAAAACTCAAAATCAGCTTCATCGTAGCTGAGAGCGTATTTGAGGCAAAATTGAAAGTTATCGTTTATCTGTAGCTTCTGATAAGTTTTTAGACACTTTATTGGTTTAGCGTTAAAAAAGATAGCTTTTCAGCTAGCTGATACCAGTTATCGAAGCTACCTTTTTGGTTAGCTGTGTCCACCACTGTATATGTATATATATGTGTGTGTGTGTGTGTGTGTGTGGTGTGTGTGTGTGTGTGTGTGTGTGTGTGTGTGGTGTGTGTGTGTGTGTGTGTGTGTGTGTGTGTATGTATATATATATATATATATATATATATATATATTTGTGTATGTATATACGTATCTGTATATATAAAATAACATTGTGTTTAAACTTGTGCAGAACTCTGCTACGATATGCCACAAGGTCTCATGCCCCCTCATCCCCTGTGCCAATGCTACTGTTCCAGATGGAACTTGCTGCCCACAGTGTGGAACACGTAAGTGCCCTTTTTGGCCATACATTTTTCTCAACAAATGCTCAAGCATGGCATTTATAATCTGCATTGCTTAGAAAAACATAAATTGCTATTTGGTCAGGAATGCTCTGTTCCATGTTCAGTAAGAACTGGTCAACTCACCTCCTTGGTTTCATAATGTTGTATACATGTCTGTCTATCAGGCAACATGTAATTCAACATGAAAATGTTCTAAAGAGCCATCTTGAGGTAATGTTTTGTTGTCCATCAAACATGGACAGTAGCTGCCAGGCCATGTTGGAATGATGACCACAAACACAGAGGCAGGAACCAAGATTAATTCTTAATTATCCTCTCATGAGCCATCAAGTATGCAGTTATGCCTATTTCTTGCAATATTTTGACTGGTATGAAAACCATCTAAATTTTAACCCATATGAAGGAGACAAACAAAGGTTTCTTTCATTCAGTCATTCATTCATTTTCTATAGCCACTTACTCCAATGACATGCTGGAGTCTAATCCAGCAGTCATTGAGCGAGAGCCATAAATAGACAAACAAACACATTCACACTCACTTTCATGTTAGAGTCACAAGTCGCCGAACCTGCATATCTTTGGAAGTGGGAGGAAGGCTGAGCACCTGGCGTGAACCCACACAAACAGAGGGAGACCAGGAAAACGCCACACAGACAGGACCAGGTGGGAAGCAAACCTGGGACCTTCTTGCTGTGAGGTAACAGTGCTAACCACTAAATACACCATGCCACCAGAAAGGTAACTGTTGCTGTAAAATCACAGTCTAAGTGGAAGAAATGCAGCTGCTGAACACTCCTGCAGCCTGTTACAAAAACAAAACCAGTCTCTCTGAGAGACTGTTGCTCCCCCTGTGGCTGCGCATTCAAGCGGCCGGTTCCAGCGTTGTGCTCCGCTACAGACAGCAGGCTCAGCACACTTCTGGATCCAACCACAAAAATAATCTGCATTAATGTTGAAGTAGTTGAGCATGAAGTGTCTGTCCTCACTTCCTTGTGCAGACCTGAGCTCACTGAACCAAGCATCACTCTCAAAGTACATGCACAGCCAAGGTGGCTGAAAGTCCACAGCTCCCGAAATAACGAGTATTCCCGACTGTTTCTGCATGTCTGCTTACCATTATCACTGATCTGATGAATTCTGAGCAGTAAGCAAGATGAATGTATTATCTCAAAAAGGTTACAATAAAATTATTGTTTCCTTCTCACCAGACAATGTAGACATCCTCATCTCTTGTAAAATAAAAAAAATAAATAGAATAACAAAAAAAATAATTTGAAGTTATAATCTCAGACCAATCTTGCTCCATTTCTTTTCTTTCTTTTTTTACATTTCTTGATTTTGACAAAGGTTATTTATTTTATTCACTAATATCATTCAAGTTGCAATTAAACAATTAAGTATTTTACTTTAAAATATTCTGTAAAATTGGACACCTTGTTTTCATTGTTCATTAAGTTATTCTTGGAAAGCAAAGTAATATTTGTCTTTAGTTCTGTTCCCAAAAGTTGATCTAGTCTGTGTCTTTAAAACTGGATCCAATCCAAACCATGGCTTTTGTAATCCATGACACAACAAGCCTCGTGCGTGACACGGATAAAACTAGTAGGAAAATAAATTGCACATACACTTGTGTCTTTCATGCAAACACCATAAGATCTGTAGATATTCCATGTAAGTGCAATAAAACCATTTAAACAGAGTGAGCATTCAGGTCCATTTACTCAGTCATTCCACTGTAATTTCCCGTATCAAATGAAAGCCACAAATATTTCCCAAACTGTAAAGGTTTCTGTTTAGAGATGATTAAACTTCAGTAACATCAAACCATATGAAAGACTGCTTACATATTCTGAATACTGGCACCTTTGTGTGGTCCAGGCTCTTTGAAGATTGAGGTTGAAATGCTTGTAACTTAGCAAAATTAGTTGAAGGACAACACCACCAAGGACTTCATAAAATCATCAGCATTTATTTATTTGTCTGTCTGTCTGTTAGGATTATGTCAGATTTCGCTTTATGTAGGCTTTGAAGGATTACATTAAAAAAAACTACTTCACAGATTCTCACCAAATTTGCACCACAGATACATATTAGGGCATGGAAGACTCCACTGAATTTTGGAAGTGATCCGAATCCAGATCTGGATTCTGGCTCAGAATTTGTTGGGAATGATCTGGATCAATATGTAGGTTCTGCAGCAGAAAGATACAACATCACAATATAAAACCAAGATCAGGAAGACACTATTTTGTTTCAGCTTGTGAATTAAATATCAGCTTACTGTTGTGTGGGCCGCCAGAAGAGGAGGTACTGCTGGCCCACCACCAGAGGGCGCCCTGCCTGAAGTGTGGGCTTCAGGCACGAGAGGGCGCTGCCGCCTCCAGGAACTGCCGAGGTGACAGCTATCACCCATCAACCATGACAGCTGTCACTGATCATCTACTTCACATCTGGAATAAAAGCAGGAAGACACCTCCACCACATTGCCGTGATATCATCTTCATCAAGAGGTAATATCCTCAGCCTTTGTGGTAATTTACTAAATCTATCTATTGTGAGTGTTTGCAGGAGTACCGGTCCTTAGTTTGTGGAGGCTGTGTGAGTGCAGGACGGCACTCTTTTCCTCTGAGGGATCGCTGCTAACACGTATTGAGTGAGAGGTGGAGGTGGAATTCCCACCATAATTGTTACTGGGTGTATACACACCCACACTTGACTGTTTTTTTGTTTTCCGCCAGCAGTACCAGATCCGACACGCCGAGACGGTGGCCACCTGGGGACTTCGGGACTTGGCGGCTCCAGTATCCCTCGGGTTCGGTGGCGGTGGAAATCGTGTGGTTCCGGTTCGTCTCCAGACGGGCGTCTCCTGTCGTCGAGCCTGCCCACACGACACCTTTATTGATTGACTTGTGTACATTCTGTAATCTGCTGTGTTTGGTTGTGGCATTCACAACAGTAAAGTGTTCTAATTTAACTCCTTCCATTGTCCGTTCATTTACGCCCCCTGTTGTGGGTCCGTGTCACTACACTTTCCCAACAGGATATCTCGGCCAGCGTCATGGACTCCGAAGGGCGTCACCCGGCTGTTGAACGACCAATGGGAGAGCAGGGAGCGCAGGCGTCTGCAGGAGGCGTGATTGGTGAGCTACAGCACATTCTCACCGCCTTTACGGCTCGGTTGGATCAAATGACCGAGCAAAACATCCTCCTGAACTGCAGGGTGGAGGCTCTCTCCGCGCAAGTGGCGGCGAGCGCTCAGGGCGCTGCTGCAGCTCCTCCTCCTGCCGACCCTGTGCAGGATATGAATGTTCCTGTGGTGGTTCAACAAGCCCTCCCACCATCCCCTGAAGCATACATAAGCCCTCCAGAGCCGTACGGAGGTTGTGTGGAGACGTGCGCGGACTTTCTCATGCAGTGTTCGCTCGTCTTCGCACAACGTCCCGTCATGTACGCATCAGACGCTAGCAAAATAGCTTATGTGATTACTCTGCTTCGGGGAGAGGCACGCGCCTGGGCTACGGCGCTTTGGGAGCAAAATTCAGGGCTCCTTCACACGTACACTGGGTTTGTGAGGGAGTTCAGAACAGTGTTTGATCACCCTAACAGGGGAGAGACCGCTTCAACTGTGCTGCTGTCAATGAGACAGGGACGCCGGAGCGCAGCCGCTTATGCAGTCGACTTCCGCATCACGGCTGCGAGGTCCAGCTGGAATAACGCTGCGCTCCGCGCCGCCTTCATAAACGGACTGTCATCGGTCCTGAAGGAGCACCTGGTGGCCAAGGATGAACCGCGGGAATTAGATGGGCTTATCGATCTTGTTATACGGTTAGACAATCGGTTGGAAGAACGCCGTCGGGAACGAGATGAAGGGCGTGGCCAGGCGCGCGCCGTCCCTCTTCCTTCCGGGTCCGAGAAAGGTCCGCCCTTCCCACGCTCCCTGGCCTCTACGTCCCGTGGGGTGACAGCTCCCCCTGCTGACGAAGCTATGGACACGAGCAGGGCCACATTCAGACCACCGAATAGACAGAGGAGGCTTCCCCACGGGGCGTGTTTTGTTTGTGGCTCAATGGAGCACCAATTGAGCAATTCCCCCGAACGGTTAAACACCAACGCCCGCCCCTAGAAACTGGGCTTAGGGTGGGCCGAGAAATTCACGTGGGACACACACACATTTCCACACGGCTCCCAGTTACAATCCTTAGTGGGGATTTAACCCTTCAGGCCCCAGCACTGGTAGACACAGGGTCAGAAGGGAATCTGCTAGACAGCAGATGGGCCAGGGAGGTCGGGCTTCCTCTGGTGGCACTTCCTTCACCATTGCAGGTGCGAGCACTAGATGACACCCTACTCCCTTTAATCACACACAGGACACTACCAGTAACTCTGGTAGTGTCAGGGAATCATAGGGAGGAGATTGAGTTTTTTGTGACTCCTTCTACCTCCCGTGTGATTCTGGGGTTCCCCTGGATGCTAAAACACAATCCCCGGATTGATTGGCCATCCGGGGTGGTGGTACAGTGGAGCGAGACCTGCCATCGGGTGTGTTTGGGATCCTCGGTTCCTCCCGGTTCCCAGGCTAAGGAGCAGGTCAAAGTTCCCCCCAATCTATCGGCAGTGCCGGTTGAGTACCACGATCTCGCAGATGTTTTTAGCAAGGATCGGGCACTCATCCTTCCCCCGCACCGTCCGTACGATTGTGCCATCGATTTGTTGCCAGGCGTGGAGTTTCCGTCCAGCAGGCTGTACAACCTCTCCCGACCTGAGCGTGAATCGATGGAGACCTACATCCGGGACTCCTTAGCTGCCGGGCTGATCCGTAACTCCACCTCTCCGATGGGAGCAGGTTTCTTTTTTGTGGGCAAAAAAGATGGCGGTCTTCGTCCATGCATTGATTACCGGGGGCTGAACGAGATCATGGTTCGCAACCGATACCCGTTGCCTTTGTTGGATTCGGTGTTCACCCCCCTGCATGGAGCCAAAATCTTCACAAAGTTGGATCTTAGGAACGCATACCACCTAGTTCGGATCCAGAAGGGAGACGAATGGAAGACGGCATTCAACACCCCGTTAGGTCATTTTGAGTACCTGGTCATGCCGTTCGGCCTCACTAACGCCCCCGCAACGTTCCAAGCTTTGGTTAATGACGTCTTGCGGGACTTCCTGCACCAATTCGTCTTCGTATATCTGGACGATATACTCATCTTTTCTCCGGATCCTGAGACCCATGTACGGCATGTACGTCAGGTCCTGCAGCGGTTGTTGGAGAACCGGCTGTTTGTGAAGGGCGAGAAGTGTGAGTTTCACCGCACCTCTTTGTCCTTCCTGGGGTTTATCATCTCCTCCAACTCCGTCGCCCCGGATCCGGCCAAGGTCACAGCGATGAGAGACTGGCCCCAACCTACGAGCCGTAGGAAGCTGCAACAGTTCCTCGGCTTCGCAAATTTTTACAGGAGGTTCATTACGGGGTATAGTCAGGTAGTTAGCCCCCTGACAGCCCTGACCTCACCAAAAGTTCCCTTCACCTGGTTGGATCGGTGCGATGCCGCGTTCAGGGAGTTGAAACAGCGCTTCTCGACTGCACCTGTCTTGGTGCAGCCCGATCCTAGTTGCCAGTTTGTGGTTGAAGTGGACGCCTCTGACTCAGGGATAGGAGCCGTGCTATCCCAGAGCGGAGAGACCGATAAGGTTCTTCACCCGTGTGCCTATTTTCCCGCAGGTTGACCCCAGCAGAGCGGAACTATGACGTGGGCAATCGAGAGCTCCTTGCGGTGAAAGAGGCTCTTGAGGAGTGGAGACACCTGCTGGAGGGAGCGTCAGTGCCTTTCACGGTTTTTACTGACCACCGGAACCTGGAGTATATCAGGACCGCCAAGCGACTGAACCCCAGGCAAGCCCGCTGGTCACTGTTTTTCGGCCGTTTTGACTTCCGGATCACCTACCGCCCCGGGACCAAAAACCAGAGATCGGATGCCCTGTCCCGGGTGCACGAACGGGAAGTCAAGACCGAGCTGTCGGATCCACCGGAACCCATCTTACCGGAGTCCACTATCGTGGCTACCCTAACCTGGGACATGGAGAAGACCGTCCGGGAGGCCCTGGCACGGAGCCCGGATCCCGGAACTGGACCGAAAAACAAACTATACGTCCCACCAGAAGCCAGGGCTGCCGTCCTGGACTTCTGTCACGGGTCCAAGCTCTCCTGCCACCCAGGGGTGCGTAGGACCGTGGCAGTGGTCCGGCAGCGCTTCTGGTGGGCGTCCCTGGAGACTGACGTCCGGGCTTACATCCAGGCCTGCACCACCTGCGCCAGGGGCAAGGCGGACCACCAGAAGGCACAGGGACTCCTACAGCCACTTCCTGTGCCTCATCGCCCCTGGTCCCACATCGGTCTGGATTTTGTCACGGGCCTCCCGCCGTCCCGGGGACACACCACCATTCTCACGATAGTGGACCGATTCTCCAAGGTGGCCCACTTTGTGGCCCTCCCGAAGCTCCCGTCGGCCCAGGAGACGGCGGATCTCCTGGTCCACCATGTCGTCCGGCTGCATGGGATACCTACAGACATCGTTTCAGATTGCGGTCCCCAGTTCTCCTCGCAGGTATGGAGAAGTTTCTGCCGGGAACTGGGGGCCACCATGAGCCTCTCGTCTGGGTATCACCCTCAGACTAACGGACAGGCCAAACGGGCCAATCAAGAGTTGGAGCAAGCCCTTCGGTGTACTACCTCTGCACACCCGACGGCTTGGAGTGAACATCTTGCCTGGATCGAGTACGCTCATAACAGCCAAGTGTCCTCTGCCACCGGCCTCTCCTCGTTTGAGGTGTGTCTGGGGTACCAACCCCCTTTGTTTCCTTTGGTGGAGGGAGAGGTCGGTGTGCCCTCGGTCCAGGCCCACCTGCGGAGATGCCGTCGGGTGTGGCGCACCGCCCGTTCGGCCTTGTTGAGGGCCCGGACGAGGGCAAAAGCCCATGCAGACCGTCGATGGTCCCCGGCCCCCGCATACCAGCCCGGGCAGGACGTATGGCTATCCACCAAGGACATTCCACTCCAGGTCGAGTCGCCTAAGTTAAAAGACCGCTTCATTGGACCATTCACCATCCTTAAGGTCCTCAGTCCTACCGCAGTGAGGCTCCGACTCCTGGCCTCACTGCGGATCCATCCGGTCTTCCATGTCTCCAGGATTAAACCACATCACACCTCACCCCTCTGTGCACCCAGTCCGGCGCCGCCTCCTGCCCGTATTATCGACGGGGAGCCGGCTTGGACAGTACGCCGGCTCTTGGGTGTCCGTCGAATGGGCCGGGGCTTTCAGTATTTGGTGGACTGGGAAGGGTATGGACCCGAAGAACGCTCCTGGGTGAAGAGGAGCTTCATCCTGGACCCGGCCCTCCTGGCCGATTTCTACCGTCGCCACCCGAACAAGCCTGGTCGGGCGCCAGGAGGCGCCCGTTGAGGGGGGGGTCCTGTTGTGTGGGCCGCCAGAAGAGGAGGTACTGCTGGCCCACCACCAGAGGGCGCCCTGCCTGAAGTGCGGGCTTCAGGCACGAGAGGGCGCTGCTGCCTCCAGGAACTGCCGAGGTGACAGCTGTCACCCATCAACCATGACAGCTGTCACTGATCATCTACTTCACATCTGGAATAAAAGCAGGAAGACACCTCCACCACATTGCCGTGATATCATCTTCATCAAGAGGTAATATCCTCAGCCTTTGTGGTAATTTACTAAATCTATCTATTGTGAGTGTTTGCAGGAGTACCGGTCCTTAGTTTGTGGAGGCTGTGTGAGTGCAGGACGGCACTCTTTTCCTCTGAGGGATTGCTGCTAACACGTATTGAGTGAGAGGTGGAATTCCCACCATAATTGTTACTGGGTGTACACACACCCACACTTGACTGTTTTTTTGTTTTCCGCCAGCAGTACCAGATCCGACACGCCGAGACGTGGCCACCTGGGGACTTCGGGACTTGGTGGCTCCAGTATCCCTCGGGTTCGGTGGCGGTGGAAATCGTGTGGTTCCGGTTCGTCTCCAGACGGGCGTCTCCTATCATCGAGCCTGCCCACACGACACCTTTATTGATTGACTTGTGTACATTCTGTAATCTGCTGTGTTTGGTTGTGGCATTCACAACAGTAAAGTGTTCTAATTTAACTCCTTCCATTGTCCGTTCATTTACGCCCCCTGTTGTGGGTCCGTGTCACTACACTTTCCCAACACTTACAACATCTTGATCAGTCGGACCATTCTGGATCAGTATGCAATTATTGCACTGTATTGTGGAAACTGGATCCAGGTGAAGTCCGGTGTCACCGACCGAATGCCCCCCTAAAAATGAGCCCCCTTGCCTACACTGTGCATGCATCATTTCGGAGCATTCACCATGAAGGCATCACTTATATTTTCAAAGATATTAGTATATTGTTACACACGTTGGCTTGGATGGACTATCTCACTCACCCATTGGAAATGGTACAGGGTGTCCTAAACAGGAAGTGCCAATTTTCAAATCCACAGTAAAACAGGAAATGTTTAACACTTCCTGGATTGACAGATGAGATCCCATGGATTCCCGCGGGAACTCAGTGGCAAGCTCACACTCAAACAGGAAGTGCCAATTTATCAGTTCACAGTGAAACAGTAAATGTTCAAATGTCAAACACTTCCTGGCATCGGTGGAGGAGGCCGGGGTTTCACTCGCCTCGGCTGGCACCTAGCAGCTGACTTAGAACTGGTGCGGACCAGGGGAATCCGACTGTTTAATTAAAACAAAGCATCACTGAAATCTGATTGGACACAGATGATTGACATGTCACGGCACCACACATCTGGTTGAAAGAGCTGCATTTTGAAATCAGTGAGTCACATTTTTATTATTATTATTATTATTATTATTATTATTATTTATTTGAGCAAGTTAAAAACATTTATCTATTGCGCATATTCATCTTTTAGAGTCCGTACATTACTCAAAGGGAGTAGGATGAAGTAAAACTTATATTTTCTACCCCCTTTCACATGTATTATTTTCGGCTGTGCAGACAAGAATAAATAAAATGATTTGAGATCATACATACCTATATAAACACACACCTTGCATTATACATATCAACATATATTTACATAAATACATTACTTCTATACATAAATACCCTTGCATACACCAATACACACACTACATTCAATGAGATTTGATAATATAACAATTTTAACCCACATACATGCACCCATGGGCACCCAAGCCCAATGGAGCAACTTTAACTTTAGACCCCTGTACTAACTGAAACTGACCTTTGTCACCATTCTTGCTGCTTTTACCTCATAACTCCATAACATTCAGTCACCGATTGTCCAAACTATACCTTTTTGGAATCTTTATGATCAGGCAAATAATGTGGTGTATTTTTCTATATGATTGGAGCATCTCTTAATTTTGACCCTTGTGTAATTCTTCAATTGACCCCTACCTGACTGCCTATTGAAAATTCAAGTGGCCAATCAGTTTTTTAAAGAGTTCATGTCTATGGATTATTTGTGCCAGATTTGATGCTTGTATCACCATTTGCAGGATTCCACTCTAAATATTCTCTTATCTGCTGCACTATATATGAGATGTAAGATGCTGCTCCTCAGTGTTTCTCAGTTGCCCTCAAAAGGATTGGAACACTTGGTATTTCACACATTTTAATTTCTTTATTCCATTTCAAATACTTTTTTTTTCTAAAATTATCTTCCTTAACTCAAACTGAAAGCAAATCTCTACAACTTGATATAGATGAATTAAAAATGTAAAAGCCAGCTTCCTGATGAAGTGGTGTAGAGGATTTTCTTAAAAAGAAGAACTGAAAGTTCAGCTACAATTTGACAGAAAGTAGATTTGAGATGGAAGCCTAGATTTGATGTTTTGGTGAAATAAACTTTTGCATTGATGTAAATAAAGTCCAAGACATATTCAGTGACTTGGAAATGTTCATGTTTCCATCCCCTGACTTGTCTGAAGAAATCTGGCAATAAAACTAATTCTTATTTACAGGTTTTATCAAGTTTTAGAGATTTGCTTTCAGTTTGAGTTTGAGGAAGATCATTTTAGAAATTTTTATTCTTTATTTTGTTGTATTTGTTGTATTTAAAATGGCATAAACAAATTAAAATGTGTGAAAGTCCAAGTGTTCCAATACTTTTGGAGGACACAGTATCCTAACCTTATGATGAGTGCAAAATGAGTGTGATATTATTACTGTTTTGTATAAGAATGTTTAATTTTCACTGTTGCTGCACTTTGTGTCAAATCATAGTCATATCATATATTTATATGAAAATTCAGTAAGGTATATCTTCTATTATACATTCCAACTCTGAGGTGGAACTCTACTAGTGTTTACTAAGGTACACTGAAAAATCTTAGAGAGAGAGAGAGAAGCCACTTGGGTGTCTGGTCGGTCGAAAAGCTTTTTTATCCCATGGGAACTCTCCCTCCCCACCTAAGTGGCTCAAGAATGTGGACAGCAGGTATAAGTGACATTTACATGACAATTTATATGACAATATTGAGATATGATAATTTGGCCATATTGTACATCCCTACTGTCAACTAGCTGAAAACTTTGAATATTAATTTACATCTACATAAAAAAATGCTTAAAGTGGCAGGGGGTTAAGAGGGCTGTAATTAGGGGGGTCAGCTGAAAAGCAAAAAATTAAAAAAGCTTAAAAAGATGGAGATTATGGGGGGGCAGAGCCCCTCCAGAAGCTGAAAGGCAAAATAAGGTAAATTCTTAAAAAGGCAGGGGGTCTGGGGGAGGGAGCCCCCTCCCCCAGAAGCTAAAAGGTTTTAGTCATGCTCATGCTCCCAAGAACCATTTTGCTGAAAAAGGTATGAAGGATCTAAAGGACATGGTTAGATGGCGAGGAGCTTTACCAAGTATGTGAGAGGCAAATAAAGAAAAATGCGGAACCCCCCAGAAGCTGAAAGGATTTTGCCATGCTAATGCTCCCCTGAAGCATTTACTCAAAATAAAGTCTGAAGACCCTAAATGACACGGTGAGGTGCTGACAAGCTTTGGTCGTTCATGTCCGCGACATATGCATATTAATAATAATTACGTAGTGATTTTTTTCATTTTCGTTGACATTGCCGGCACTACAATCCCAAGATATTTCATGTTTTGTCTGATCAGCTTCATTTCACTTGTTACTATACATCTATTCCTGTATTCTACCCTTTCAACACAATCTAAAAAAGGTTGGGACACTGAAGCATTTACCACTTCGTAATTATGTCATTCCTTTTCACACTTACAGACCCTGTAGCTTTGAGGATACAAATTATCATGTACAAAGACTTGCGTCAACTTCCTACTGAAACATGACACATACTAAAACCCAGAAACTGTCGTACGTGCAAAAATGTCAGCTGTGTCAAAATATGTGTACGCCTGGATCTAAGCAGATTCTTTTTGTACATACCACTCCTCCCTGTCCATGCCCCAATTTAAATATGCAACTTCCTTTAAATAGGCCCTGAGACTTGGGATTCCCTTCTCTGTCTGATCATTCCACATGAAGAAAAAAGAAATTATACCAAGTGTGACCTACAGATGAGTGGAAATGAAGTGGAGACTCGCAGGGATACTTTATTTGGTACCCTGGCAATTGGAATAAGCATGAAATGAAAAACAAGTGAGTGGGAGCGTGTTTGTGAGACCGTAAATGCTGTGGACTCAGAGTAGCGCACACACAGTGAAGTACAATCCCAATTCCAGTGAAATTGGGACGTTGTGTAAAATGTAAATAAAAACAGAATACGATTTGCAAATCCTCTTCAACCTATATTCAATTGAATACACCGCAAAGACAAGATATTTAATGTTCAAACTGACAAACTTTATTGCTTTTGTGCAAATATTTGCTCAAAAACTTTTAAAATGGATGCCTGTAGCACATTTCAAAAAGCTGGGACAGTGGTATGTTTACCACTGTGTTAATCACCTTCCCTTCTAACAACACTCAATAAGATGTACAACTTCAGTTGTTCAACAGTCCGGGGTGTTGTGTGGCTGGGGGGACCTGGCTGCCTTTTTGTTTCTGTCTTTTGTCCTGTCTTTTGTTTTTCCTTCCAGGTGGCTTGCATTTGGGACTGAGTGGCTGTGTAGCTGAGTTTATCAGGACCTCACCCTGATCACCTGAGGCTGATCACCTGCGGCTCGTCAGGACTCACAGCTGTGGTGCATCTACATGGATTGGAACATGGTGGCATTTAAGACTGGAGTACACAGTGTGTATTTGCCAGAGACTCGACCTTGTGACCAGACGGGTGAGATGGTCGTCTCGAGAGCCATCTCATCATCAGTGGATGCAGAGAACGTCCAGGTTTGATGCATGGTCTGTGAAAGAGGAGGGGGTGAGGTCTCATGCTCGTCAGCACACTTCCTGAGGTACATTAGATTTTGTGACTAACATTTATACAGTCAGTAAATGTGGTGTCCCTCACACCTTATTATATTGAGCTGTATGTAGTCGTTTAATCAGCTTCCACTGCAGTGGAGTTTTGTGAACAGGGTGTTCTATGCCTGCAGGGTGGGAAGCTGATTAGTAATTAAGCCAGGAAGTGTTTGCTGTTTGTACACCTTTGAGCGGTCCCTCTGTGTGTAGAGTGTGCACTCACATGATGATTTCTTCTTTCACAGACTCGGTTTGTCGCGGCCACATGGGGGGTGTCGGCGGGGTCCTTGGGTCCAAACTGGTTCTGGCTCCGGACCGTTTTGTGCTGCTGGGAGCACACCGCAAATCTGCAACACCAGACCGCGCACTTATTTGTTTGTATTTTTTCACATCACTGTTATGTTTATTAAACCCTGTTATCCTTTGTACCGTGCTCTGCTTATTTTATACTGGGTCCTTCAAACGCTGGTTGGTTCTCCGGGCTGCATCCGACACATAACAGTAGTCTCTGGCCAAACATCACGGACCCAGCGGTAGCAGAGACGGTAACGCGCCGGGAAGGCGGCAGCAGACGTTCAGAAGTTATCCGGATCAGTTGCGGGTGCTCTCCGCCCGGATGGTGCGCGTTGGAGAACCCATTACTGAATACTGATTTGAGCGCTCATGCAGCCGTGTTTCCTGTGTTTGTGCCTTATCCGTGGGTCGTGGTGGAGTGTGACTGGCGACGGCTTCGCGTCACACTTCGACCGGATAAGAGGTTTAAACGGGAGCTGCAGGAGTGGGTCTGAAATGGGTGAACGCGCACGGCGGAGCTCTGTGGCACGGGTCGCGGTGCTTCCTGTGTTACAGTCGTAGCCCCGTTTCCCCAGGTAATGATAGCTACTGCGTCTGTTGTGTCAGCTCCGGTGTTATTTAGTTGAATCACATTTTTGGTTGTGTGTTGCACACAGCTGCGCACAGAAAAGCAGCTCGTTTGTTTTCTCTGTCACCAAAGGGGGTTTTTCATTTTTAGCACTCTGGCTCCCTCTGTTGGTGACTGAGTCACATTACCATTAAGCTCTTAAGTTGGAACAGGTGTGTTCCATTTGTTTGAGCTTAACGGTATACGTCACTTATTTGTTTTGTGTTAGTTCATTTTGTGTGGGTGTTTTTTGAGTTGGTTTTTGTGTGGGATTTTTTTTTTACACTATTAGTGTCTGGGGTCGTGTCCCTGCAGTCTGTTTGGAGCAAAACAAAAAAAGAAGGACCCAAGCAACTTTATGTTAGTCTGTTAGTCTTTCTTTTTATTTCTTTTAGTTTCACCTCCCCAGGGTTTGATGGGACGGTCCCCTGGGGGTGATGGGGTGGTAATTGGGTTGTTTTTTCTTTTTTCTTTTTTTTGTTTGTTTTTTGTTATGCCCTCTCTTCTCCTCTGACTCCAGCCGGGTGAGCCGTACGTGTCGGCGTCGCTGGAGTGGTGTAGTTTGGTTATGCTGGGCGTTTCCCAGGTAACCTCTGCACCCGGGGGGGGGTTGGGGTATTTTCTTATTGTTCCCTCTCTTCTCCTCTGGCTCCAGCCGTGTGAGCCGTAGTGTCGGCGTTGCTGGAGTGGTGCAGTTTGGTTGTGCTGGGCGTTTCCCAGGTAACCTCTGCACCTGGGGGGGGGGGGGTTCGGGGTGGTGTTGTTTTTTTTTTTTGTTTGTTGATTCCCTGTTCCACCTCCGGCTTCAGCGCGCCTTTGCACCGTCTGCCATCGGCGTGGCTGAGGTTTGGGGCAGTGGAATATACCCGCAGCTGGTGGCTGGTTTGGGAGTCGGAGGAGTGGCGCCGTTTTGTGCCGTCTGCCATAACCGCTGTTCCACTCCTCCCGGTTGGCTTCTGGGGTATAGTCACGGTTGGTGACGCTGGACGTGCTTCCAGTTTCCACTGCGCCAAGGGGGTGGGGTTGGGGTTGTTTTGTTTGTATGTTTTTTTTTCTTTCCTTTTGTTTTTCCCCCCAGTTTCCACCCTCAGGGTGTGACTGTGGTGTCCTCTGGGGGGGAAAGGGCTGTGGGTCCATCTAGCCATAGACGGCCGGGGCTGGGTCCGTTGGTCATGAGGGGAGGCGTCTCCTGGGGTTAATGGAATGGTCCTCTGGGAGGCGCTGGGAGTCCCCGTGGGTGACGTTGGATCCCAGAGGGACCTCGGCTGTGGTTATTACTCCTGGAGCTGGCGGAATGTCCTCTGGGGGGTGTTGGTCCCTACATGTCGTTGGGGGGGGGGGGGGGTGTTAGCGTTTTTATTTGCAAGTTTAAGTTCGGGTTGTTTTTCCGTTCTCCTCCTCCCGGGGTTTGATAGGACGGTCCCCTGAGGAGGGGGGGGGGTGGTTTGGTTGTTTGTGTTTGTCTTTTTTGTTTTATGACTAACCAGACTGTGAACATGGTTGGACAAAGGCTGACCGCACAGGTTTAAGAACTCCTGGCCACACCTGTGCTAATTGACTGACAGAAACAAAGGCAAAGATGCAGCCAGAGGAGAAGACATCAACCATTCTGTTGGAAGACGAATGCAGATACGGTTTCCAGCCATGGCCCCTGGAGGGGGGTGTTTCTCCTGGGCCGGGTTTGTGTGGTCGCCGGGAGGCTTCCCGTGAGGGTGGGGTGCTGTTGTGTGGCTGGGGGGCCTGGCTGCCTTTTTGTTTCTGTTTTCTGTCCTGTCTTTTGTTTTTCCTTCCAGGTGGTGCGCATTTGGGACTGAGTGGCTGTGTAGCTGAGTTTATCAGGACCTCACCCTGATCACCTGAGGCTGATCACCTGCGGCTCGTCAGGACTCACAGCTGTGGTGCATCTACATGGATTGGAACATGCTGGCATTTAAGACTGGAGTACACAGTGTGTATTTGCCAGAGACTCGACCTTGTGACCAGATGGGTGAGATGGTCGTCTCGAGAGCCATCTCATCATCAGTGGATGCAGAGAACGTCCAGGTTTGATGCATGGTCTGTGAAAGAGGAGGGGGTGAGGTCTCACGCTGGTCAGCACACTTCCTGAGGTACGTTAGATTTTGTGACTAACATTTATACAGTCAGTAAATGTGGTGTCCCTCACACCTTATTATATTGAGCTGTATGTAGTCGTTTAATCAGCTTCCACTGCAGTGGAGTTTTGTGAACAGGGTGTTCTATGCCTGCAGGGTGGGAAGCTGATTAGTAATTAAGCCAGGAAGTGTTTGCTGTTTGTACACCTTTGAGCGGTCCCTCTGTGTGTAGAGTGTGGACTCACATGATGATTTCTTCTTTCACAGACTCGGTTTGTCGCAGCCACCTGGGGGGTGTCGGCGGGGTCCTTGGGTCCGAACTGGTTCTGGCTCCGGACCGTTTTGTGCTGCTGGGAGCACACCGCAAATCCGCCACGCCAGACCGCGCACTTATTTGTTTGTATTTTTTCACATCACTGTTATGTTTATTAAACCCTGTTATCTTTTGTACCGAGCTCTGCTTATTTTATACTGGGTCCTTCAAACGCTGGTCGGTTCTCCGGGCTGCGTCCGACACATAACACGGGGTCTCCGTTGTCGTATTTTGTGCTTCATAATGCGCCACACATTTTCAATGGGCGACAGGTCTGGACTGCAGGCGGGCCAGTCTAGTACTCACACTCTTTTACTATGAAGCCACGCTGTTGTAACACGTGCAGAATGTGGCTTGGCATTGTCTTGCTGAAATAAGCAGGGATGTCCCTGAAAAAGACATTGCTTGGATGGCAGCATGTGTTGCTCCAGAGCCTGGATGTACCTTTCAGCATTCATGGTGCCATCACAGATGTGTAAGTTGTCCATGCCATAGTCACTAACACACCTCCAAGACCATCACAGATGCTGGTTTTTGAACTTTGCACTGGTAACAATCTGGATAGTCATTTTCCTCTTTTGTCCGGAGGACACAATGTCCATGATTTCCAAAAACAATTTGAAATGTGGACTCATCAGACCACAGGACACTTTTCCACTTTGCGTCTGTCCATTTCGAATGAGCCCAGGCCCAGAGAAGGTGGTGGTGTTTCTGAATGTTACTAATGTGTGGCTTTCACTTTGCATGGTAGAGTTTTAACTTGCACTTGTAGATGTAGTGACGAACTGTGTTAACTGACAGTGGTTTTCTGAAGTGTTCCTGAGCCCACGCGTAAGATCCTTTACACAATGATGCTGGTTTTTAATGCAGTGCCGCCTGAGGGATCGAAGTCAATGTTCGTTTTCGGCCTTGCCGCTTACGTGTAGAAAGTTTTCCAGATGCTCTGAATCTTCTCATTATATTATGGACTGTAGATGATGGAATCCCTAAATTCCTTGCAATTGAACATTGAGAAACATTGTTCTTAAACTGTTGGACTGGTTTTTCACAAAGCTGTTCACAATCGGCAATCATGACACTCACAATTAGTGTCCTCAGTTCCCAAATGCTTATTCATGCTGTTAGAAGGAAAGGTGATGTAACACAGTGGTAAACATACCACTGTCCCAGCATTTTGAAACGTGTTGAGCAAATGAGCAAATATTTGCACAAAAACAATAAAGTTTATCAGTTTGAACTAGGGATGAGCGAGTACACCACTATCGGTATCTGTATCCGTTCAACCATCTAAATTTTCTGTATCCATATCTGTACTTGTAGTGGGCGGGGCCTAAACCGGAAGTGGGCGTGGATTAACCCGAAATGGATGGGGCTTAAATCAGTGCATTATTAAGTCTGAAATTGATATGGATTGTTCAGAAGTTGCTATATTTATTGTTTGTTTGAAATTATTTACAGATCACAAAAGTAAGAGAACTACACTCAACAAAAATATAAACGCAACACTTTTGGTTTTGCTCCCATTTTGTATGAGATGAACTCAAAGATCTAAAACTTTTTCCACATATACAATATCACCATTTCTCTCAAATATTGTTCACAAACCAGTCTGAATCTGTGATAGTGAGCACTTCTCCTTTGTTGAGATAATCCATCCCACCTCACAGGTGTGCCATATCAAGATGCTGATTAGACACCATGATTAGTGCACAGGTGTGCCTTAGACTGCCCACAATAAAAGGCCACTCTGAAAGGTGCAGTTTTATCACACAGCACAATGCCACAGATGTCGCAAGATTTGAGGGAGCGTGCAATTGGCATGCTGACAGCAGGAATGTCAACCAGAACTGTTGCTCGTGTATTGAATGTTCATTTCTCTACCATAAGCCGTCTCCAAAGGCGTTTCAGAGAATTTGGCAGTACATCCAACCAGCCTCACAACCGCAGACCACGTGTAATCACACCAGCCCAGGACCTCCACATCCAGCATGTTCACCTCCAAGATCGTCTGAGACCAGCCACTCGGACAGCTGCTGGAACAATCGGTTTGCATAACCAAAGAATTTCTGCACAAACTGTCAGAAACTGTCTCAGGGAAGCTCATCTGCATGCTCGTCGTCCTCATCGGGGTCTTGACCTGACTCCAGTTCGTCGTTGTAACCGATTTGAGTGGGCAAATGCTCACATTTGCTGCCATTTGGCATGTTGGAGAGGTGTTCTCTTCACGGATGATGCGAAGGAGATGTGTTGCACTGCATGAGGCAAATGGTGGTCACACCAGATACTGACTGGTATCCCCCCCCCAATAAAACAAAACTGCACCTTTCAGAGTGGCCTTTTATTGTGGGCAGTCTAAGGCACACCTGTGCACTAATCATGGTGTCTAATCAGCATCTTGGTATGGCACACCTGTGAGGTGGGATGGATTATCTCAGCAAAGGAGAAGTGCTCAATATCACAGATTTAGACTGGTTTGTGCACAGTATTTGAGGGAAATGGTGATATTGTGTATGTGGAAAAAGTTTTAGATCGTTGAGTTAATCTCATACAAAATGGGAGCAAAACCAAAAGTGTTGCGTTTATATTTTTGTTGAGTATATGAACTACTAAGTATGCATGAACAAGAGTTGTCATACTCAACACAACTTTCTTTTTTTTAATTTTATGACCAAACTGTGGTTTTTTTTTTATTATTATTTATTTATTTTTACTACCTAACGTTCTTGGCATTATTTCCACACAAAGTTAAACAGTATTGATTAAGGTGTGTGTGTGTCTGTGTGTGCATGACTGTGTGTGTGACTTGAGTGACTGTGTGAGAGGGAGAGAGAGAGGTTGTTTGACTGACCAGTTTATTTTTATGAACTGCAGTGAGTAAGTGTCAGATACTGCATGCAGCCATATTCAGTAAAAATATTAATATAGGCTACTATGTGTGTTCAGCTATATGTGTGTACGTGTGTAAGTGATCTGTAAGACTTTTTTTTTAATGATCTGTGTGAACTTGTTGATTCATGCAAACATCCAGTGATGGTAAACAGGGAAATATGTCAGCCTTGTTCACTGTATTCTTCTCAAAAGCACCGCATTCAGTACGAGCAAAGTTTTGCAACTGACTTTATATCACCAACAAACCAAAGAGCAAACAAACGGTTAATAAATAAATAAATAAAACCCTACTGGAGTGGAGGCACGACTCGACACAAGCCGTTTTCAGCTCTGTCATGTCAAAAGCACGGCGTACGATACGAAACAAGTTCACCAAGTAACTTAAAAGAGGCGAGCTGAAGAAAACTTAAGGAATACTGAGAGAGAAATGTGAGGCAGCCAAGCACAGAGAGAGATCAGATCCTGTCTGTGTGTGTGTGTGTGTGTGTGTGTGTGTGTGTGTGTGTGTGTGTGTGTGTGTGTGTGTGTGTGTGTGTGTGTGTGTGTGTGTGTGTGTGTGTGTGTGTGTGTGTGTGTGAGTGAGAAGCTGCAGGGAGATGTGTCTGTGTAGGGAGGGGCGGGTGCTGTGTGTGACTGGCCAATCACAGAGCGTGAAGAGGGTGGTTGGCTCTCACTGCGGTATTGTATCACTTCCTGTTCCGGAGCACAGCGGTGTTTTTCTGTATCTGTTAAATCTGCGCAGTTAGATTGATCTAGTTATCTAGATAACGATTTGTTTCCCAGTGTAATCTTCACGTGCCTTAACTAAAGCACTCCCTCTGCTGAATCACCTCTAAATTATTTACACGTTATTCACTTTGCGTGTTTTTAGGAATCCGCTAGCTTAGTGCAGCTACTAGCTCTTAGCCGGTTTAGCATGGCGGCTTCTCCTGTCTCTCCCGCACTTTTCTGCTCTGGGTGTGAAATGTTTAGTTATTCCTCGGCCTCCTTTAGCAGTAATGGTACTTGTAATAAGTGCAGCTTATTCGTAGCTTTGGAGGCCAGGCTGGGCGAATTGGAGACTCGGCTCCGCACCATGGAAAATTCTACAGCTAGCCAGGCCCCTGTAGTCGGTGCGGACCAAGGTAGCTTAGCCGCCGTTAGTTCCCCTCTGGCAGATCCCGAGCAGCCGGGAAAGCAGGCCGACTGGGTGACTGTGAGGAGGAAGCGTAGTTCTAAACGGAAGCCCCGTGTACACCACCAACCTGTTCACATTTCTAACCGTTTTTCCCCACTCGACGACACACCCGCCGAGGATCAAACTCTGGTTATTGGCGACTCTGTTTTGAGAAATGTGAAGTTAGCGACACCAGCAACCATAGTCAATTGTCTTCCGGGGGCCAGAGCAGGCGACATTGAAGGAAATTTGAAACTGCTGGCTAAGACTAAGCGTAAATTTGGTAAGATTGTAATTCACGTCGGCAGTAATGACACCCGGTTACACCAATCGGAGGTGACTAAAATTAACATTGAATCGGTGTGTAACTTTGCAAAAACAATGTCGGACTCTGTAGTTTTCTCTGGGCCCCTCCCCAATCAGACCGGGAGTGACATGTTTAGCCACATGTTCTCCTTGAATTGCTGGCTGTCTGAGTGGTGTCCAAAAAATGAGGTGGGCTTCATAGATAATTGGCAAAGCTTCTGGGGAAAACCTGGTCTTGTTAGGAGAGACGGCATCCATCCCACTTTGGATGGAGCAGCTCTCATTTCTAGAAATCTGGCCAATTTTCTTAAATCCTCCAAACCGTGACTATCCAGGGTTGGGACCAGGAAGCAGAGTTGTAGTCTTACACACCTCTCTGCAGCTTCTCTCCCCCTGCCATCCCCTCATTACCCCATCCCCGTAGAGACGGTGCCTGCTCCCAGACCACCAATAACCAGCAAAAATCTATTTAAGCATAAAAATTCAAAAAGAAAAAATAATATAGCACCTTCAACTGCACCACAGACTAAAACAGTTAAATGTGGTCTATTAAACATTAGGTCTCTTCTCTTCTAAGTCCCTGTTAGTAAATGATATAATAATTGATCAACATATTGATTTATTCTGCCTTACAGAAACCTGGTTACAGCAGGATGAATATGTTAGTTTAAATGTCAACACCCCCGAGTCACACTAACTGCCAGAACGCTCGTAGCACGGGCCGAGGCGGAGGATTAGCAGCAATCTTCCATTCCAGCTTATTAATTAATCAAAAACCCAGACAGAGCTTTAATTCATTTGAAAGCTTGGCTCTTAGTCTTGTCCATCCAAATTGGAAGTCCCAAAAAACAGTTTTATTTGTTGTTATCTATCGTCCACCTGGTTGTTACTGTGAGTTTCTCTGTGAATTTTCAGAACTTTTGTCTGACTTAGTGCTTAGCTCAGATAAGATAATTATAGTGGGTGATTTTAACATCCACACAGATGCTGAGAATGACAGCCTGAACACTGCATTTAATCTATTATTAGACTCAATTGGCTTTGCTCAAAATGTAAATGAGTCCACCCACCACTTTAATCATATCTTAGATCTTGTTCTGACTTATGGTATGGAAATTGAAGACTTAACAGTATTCCCCGAAAACTCCCTTCTGTCTGATCATTTCTTAATAACATTTACATTTACTCTGATGGACTACCCAGCAGTGGGGAATAAGTTTCATTACACTAGAAGTCTTTCAGAAAGCGCTGTAACTAGGTTTAAGGATATGTTTCTTTCTTTATGTTCCCTAATGCCATATACCAACACAGTGCAGAGTAGCTACCTAAACTCTGTAAGTGAGATAGAGTATCTCGTCAATAGTTTTACATCCTCATTGAAGACAACTTTGGATGCTGTAGCTCCTCTGAAAAAGAGAGCTTTAAATCAGAAGTGCCTGACTCCGTGGTATAACTCACAAACTCGCAGCTTAAAGCAGATAACCCGTAAGTTGGAGAGGAAATGGCGTCTCACTAATTTAGAAGATCTTCACTTAGCCTGGAAAAAGAGTCTGTTGCTCTATAAAAAAGCCCTCCGTAAAGCTAGGACATCTTTCTACTCATCACTAATTGAAGAAAATAAGAACAACCCCAGGTTTCTTTTCAGCACTGTAGCCAGGCTGACAGAGTCAGAGCTCTATTGAGCCGAGTATTCCTTTAACTTTAACTAGTAATGACTTCATGACTTTCTTTGCTAATAAAATTTTAACTATTAGAGAAAAATTACTCATAACCATCCCAAAGACGTATCGTTATCTTTGGCTGCTTTCAGTGATGCCGGTATTTGGTTAGACTCTTTCTCTCAGATTGTTCTGTCTGAGTTATTTTCATTAGTTACTTCATCCAAACCATCAACATGTCTATTGGAACCCATTCCTAGCAGGCTGCTCAAGGAAGCCCTACCATTATTTAATGCTTCGATCTTAAATATGATCAATCTATCTTTATTAGTTGGCTATGTACCACAGGCTTTTAAGGTGGCAGTAATTAAACCATTACTTAAAAAGCCATCACTTGATCCAGCTATCTTAGTTAATTATAGGCCAATCTCCAACCTTCCTTTTCTCTCAAAAATTCTTGAAAGGGTAGTTGTAAAACAGCTAACTGATCATCTGCAGAGGAATGGTCTATTTGAAGAGTTTCAGTCAGGTTTTAGAATTCATCATAGTACAGAAACAGCATTAATGAAGGTTACAAATGGTCTTCTTATGGCCTCGGACAGTGGACTCATCTCTGTGCTTGTTCTGTTAGACCCCAGTGCTGCTTTTGATACTGTTGACCATAAAATTTTATTACAGAGATTAGAGCATGCCATAGGTATTAAAGGCACTGCGCTGCGGTGGTTTGAATCATATTTATCTAATAGATTACAATTTGTTCATGTAAATGGGGAATCTTCTTCACAGACTAAAGTTAATTATGGAGTTCCACAAGGTTCTGTGCTAGGACCAATTTTATTCACTTTATACATGCTTCCCTTAGGCAGTATTATTAGACGGCATTGCTTAAATTTTCATTGTTACGCAGATGATACCCAGCTTTATCTATCCATGAAGCCAGAGGACACACACCAATTAGCTAAACTGCAGGATTGTCTTACAGACATAAGGACATGGATGACCTCTAATTTCCTGCTTTTAAACTCAGATAAAACTGAAGTTATTGTACTTGGCCCCACAAATCTTAGAAACATGGTGTCTAACCAGATCCTTACTCTGGATGGCATTACCCTGACCTCTAGTAATACTGTGAGAAATCTTGGAGTCATTTTTGATCAGGATATGTCATTCATAGCGCATATTAAACAAATATGTAAGACTGCTTTTTTGCATTTACGCAATATCTCTAAAATTAGAAAGGTCTTGTCTCAGAGTGATGCTGAAAAACTAATTCATGCATTTATTTCCTCTAGGCTGGACTATTGTAATTCATTATTATCAGGTTGTCCTAAAAGTTCCCTGAAAAGCCTTCAGTTAATTCAAAATGCTGCAGCTAGAGTACTGACGGGGACTAGAAGGAGAGAGCATATCTCACCCATATTGGCCTCTCTTCATTGGCTTCCTGTTAATTCTAGAGTAGAATTTAAAATTCTTCTTCTTACTTATAAGGTTTTGAATAATCAGGTCCCTTCTTATCTTAGGGACCTCATAGTACCATATCACCCCAATAGAGCGCTTCGCTCTCAGACTGCAGGCTTACTTGTAGTTCCTAGGGTTTGTAAGAGTAGAATGGGAGGCAGAGCCTTCAGCTTTCAGGCTCCTCTCCTGTGGAACCAGCTCCCAATTCGGATCAGGGAGACAGACACCCTCTCTACTTTTAAGATTAGGCTTAAAACTTTCCTTTTTGCTAAAGCTTATAGTTAGGGCTGGATCAGGTGACCCTGAACCATCCCTTAGTTATGCTGCTATAGACTTAGACTGCTGGGGGGTTCCCATAATGCACCGAGTGTTTCTTTCTCTTTTTGCTCTGTATGCACCACTCTGCATTTAATCATTAGTGGTGGTTGGCTCTCACTGCGGTATTGTATCACTTCCTGTTCCTGAGCACAGCGGTGTTTTTCTGTATCTGTTAGCTGTTTAATCTGCGCAGTTAGATTGATCTAGTTATCTAGATTACGATTTGTTTTCCAGTGTAATCTTTACGTGCCTTAACTAAAGCACTCCTTCTGCTGAATCACCTCTAAATTATTTACACATTATTCACTTTGCGTGTTTTTAGGAATTCGCTAGCTTAGCGTAGCTACTAGCTCTTAGCCGGTTTAGCATGGCGGCTTCTCCTGTCTCTCCTGCACTTTTCTGCTCTGGGTGTGAAATGTTTAGTTATTCCTCGGCCTCCTTTAGCAGTAATGGTACTTGTAATAAGTGTAGCTTATTCGTAGCTTTGGAGGCCAGGCTGGGCGAATTGGAGACTCGGCTCCGCACCGTGGAAAATTCTACAGCTAGCCAGGCCCCTGTAGTCGGTGCGGACCAAGGTAGCTTAGCCGCCGTTAGTTACCCTCTGGCAAATCCCGAGCAGCCGGGAAAGCAGGCTGACTGGGTGACTGTGAGGAGGAAGCGTAGTCCTAAACAGAAGCCCCGTGTACACCGCCAACCCGTTCACATCTCTAACCATTTTTCCCCACTCGACGACACACCCGCCAAGGATCAAACTCTGGTTATTGGCGACTCTGTTTTGCGAAATGTGAAGTTAGCGACACCAGCAACCATAGTCAATTGTCTTCCGGGGGCCAGAGCAGGCGACATTGAAGGAAATTTGAAACTGCTGGCTAAGGCTAAGCGTAAATTTGGTAAGATTGTAATTCACATCGGCAGTAATGACACCCGGTTACGCCAATCGGAGGTCACTAAAATTAACATTAAATCGGTGTGTAACTTTGCAAAAACAATGTCGGACTCTGTAGTTTTCTCTGGGCCCCTCCCCAATCGGACCGGGAGTGACATGTTTAGTCGCATGTTCTCCTTGAATTGCTGGCTGTCTGAGTGGTGTCCAAAAAATGAGGTGGGCTTCATAGATAATTGGCAAAGCTTCTGGGGAAAACCTGGTCTTGTTAGGAGAGACGGCATCCATCCCACTTTGGATGGAGCAGCTCTCATTTCTAGAAATCTGGCCAATTTTCTTGAATCCTCCAAACCGTGACTATCCAGGGTTGGGACCAGGAAGCAGAGTTGTAGTCTTACACACCTCTCTGCAGCTTCTCTCCCCCTGCCATCCCCTCATTACCCCATCCCCGTAGAGACGGTGCCTGCTCCCAGACTACCAATAACCAGCAAAAATCTATTTAAGCATAAAAATTCAAAAAGAAAAAATAATATAGCACCTTCAACTGCACCACAGTCTAAAACAGTTAAATGTGGTCTATTAAACATTAGGTCTCTCTCTTCTAAGTCCCTGTTGGTAAATGATATAATAATTGATCAACATATTGATTTATTCTGCCTTACAGAAACCTGGTTACAGCAGGATGAATATGTTAGTTTAAATGAGTCAACACCCCCGAGTCACACTAACTGTCAGAATGCTCGTAGCACGGGCCGGGGCGGAGGATTAGCAGCAATCTTCCATTCCAGCTTATTAATTAATCAAAAACCCAGACAGAGCTTTAATTCATTTGAAAGCTTGACTCTTAGTCTTGTCCATCCAAATTGGAAGTCCCAAAAACCAGTTTTATTTGTTATTATCTATTGTCCACCTGGTCGTTACTGTGAGTTTCTCTGTGAATTTTCAGACCTTTTGTCTGACTTAGTGCTTAGCTCAGATAAGATAATTATAGTGGGCGATTTTAACATCCACACAGATGCTGAGAATGACAGCCTCAACACTGCATTTAATCTATTATTAGACTCTATTGGCTTTGCTCAAAAAGTAAATGAGTCCACCCACCACTTTAATCATATCTTAGATCTTGTTCTGACTTATGGTATGGAAATAGAAGACTTAACAGTATTCCCTGAAAACTCCCTTCTGTCTGATCATTTCTTAATAACATTTACATTTACTCTGATGGACTACCCAGCAGTGGGGAATAAGTTTCATTACACTAGAGGTCTTTCAGAAAGTGCTGTAACTAGGTTTAAGGATATGATTCCTTCTTTATGTTCTCTAATGCCATATACCAACACAGTGCAGAGTAGCTACCTAAACTCTGTAAGTGAGATAGAGTATCTCGTCAATAGTTTTACATCTTCATTGAAGACAACTTTGGATGCTGTAGCTCCTCTAAAAAAGACAGCTTTAAATCAGAAGTGCCTGACTCCGTGGTATAACTCACAAACTCGTAGCTTAAAGCAGATAACCCGTAAGTTGGAGAGGAAATGGCGTCTCACTAATTTAGAAGATCTTCACTTAGCCTGGAAAAAGAGTCTGTTGCTCTATAAAAAAGCCCTCCGTAAAGCTAGGACATCTTTCTACTCATCACTAATTGAAGAAAATAAGAACAACCCCAGGTTTCTTTTCAGCACTGTAGCCAGGCTGACAAAGAGTCAGAGCTCTATTGAGCTGAGTATTCCATTAACTTTAACTAGTAATGACTTCATGACTTTCTTTGCTAACAAAATTTTAACTATTAGAGGAAAATTACTCATAACCATCCCAAAGACGTATCGTTATCTTTGGCTGCTTTCAGTGATGCCGGTATTTGGTTAGACTCTTTCTCTCCGATTGTTCTGTCTGAGTTATTTTCATTAGTTACTTCATCCAAACCATCAACATGTTTATTAGACCCCATTCCTACCAGGCTGCTCAAGGAAGCCCTACCATTATTTAATGCTTCGATCTTAAATATGATCAATCTATCTTTGTTAGTTGGCTATGTACCACAGGCTTTTAAGGTGGCAGTAATTAAACCATTACTTAAAAAGCCATCACTTGACCCAGCTATCTTAGCTAATTATAGGCCAATCTCCAACCTTCCTTTTCTCTCAAAAATTCTTGAAAGGGTAGTTGTAAAACAGCTAACTGATCATCTGCAGAGGAATGGTCTATTTGAAGAGTTTCAGTCAGGTTTTAGAATTCATCATAGTACAGAAACAGCATTAGTGAAGGTTACAAATGATCTTCTTATGGCCTCGGACAGTGGACTCATCTGTTCTGTTAGACCTCAGTGCTGCTTTTGATACTGTTGACCATGAAATTTTATTACAGAGATTAGAGCATGCCATAGGTATTAAAGGCACTGCGCTGCGGTGGTTTGAATCATATTTGTCTAATAGATTACAATTTGTTCATGTAAATGGGGAATCTTCTTCACAGACTAAAGTTAATTATGGAGTTCCACAAGGTTCTGTGCTAGGACCAATTTTATTCACTTTATACATGCTTCCCTTAGGCAGTATTATTAGACGGTATTGATTAAATTTTCATTGTTACGCAGATGATACCCAGCTTTATCTATCCATGAAGCCAGAGAACACACACCAATTAGCTAAACTGCAGGATTGTCTTACAGACATAAAGACATGGATGACCTCTAATTTCCTGCTTTTAAACTCAGATAAAACTGAACTTATTGTACTTGGCCCCACAAATCTTAGAAACATGGTGTCTAACCAGATCCTTACTCTGGATGGCATTACCCTGACCTCTAGTAATACTGTGAGAAATCTTGGAGTCATTTTTGATCAGGATATGTCATTCAAAGCGCATATTAAACAAATATGTAGGACTGCTTTTTTGCATTTATGCAATATCTCTAAAATCAGAAAGGTCTTGTCTCAGAGTGATGCTGAAAAACTAATTCATGCATTTATTTCCTCTAGGCTGGACTACTGTAATTCATTATTATCAGGTTGTCCTAAAAGTTCCCTAAAAAGCCTTCAGTTAATTCAAAATGCTGCAGCTAGAGTACTGACGGGGACTAGAAGGAGAGAGCATATCTCACCCATATTGGCCTCTCTTCATTGGCTTCCTGTTAATTCTAGAATAGAATTTAAAATTCTTCTTCTTACTTATAAGGTTTTGAATAATCAGGTCCCATCTTATCTTAGGGACCTCGTAGTACCATATCACCCCAATAGAGCGCTTCGCTCTCAGACTGCAGGCTTACTTGTAGTTCCTAGGGTTTGTAAGACTAGAATGGGAGGCAGAGCCTTCAGCTTTCAGGCTCCTCTCCTGTGGAACCAGCTCCCAATTCAGATCAGGGAGACAGACACCCTCTCTACTTTTAAGATTAGGCTTAAAACTTTCCTTTTTGCTAAAGCTTATAGTTAGGGCTGGATCAGGTGACCCTGAACCATCCCTTAGTTATGCTGCTATAGACGTAGACTGCTGGGGGGTTCCCATGATGCACTGTTTCTTTCTCTTTTTGCTCTGTATGCACCACTCTGCATTTAATCATTAGTGATCGATCTCTGCTCCCCTCCACTGCATGTTTTTTTCCTGGTTCTCTCCCTCAGCCCCAACCAGTCCCAGCAGAAGACTGCCCCTCCCTGAGCCTGGTTCTGCTGGAGGTTTCTTCCTGTTAAAAGGGAGTTTTTCCTTCCCACTGTAGCCAAGTGCTTGCTCACAGGGGGTCGTTTTGACCGTTGGGGTTTTACATAATTATTGTATGGCCTTGCCTTACAATATAAAGCGCCTTGGGGCAACTGTTTGTTGTGATTTGGCGCTATATAAAAAAAATTGATTGATTGATTGATTAGTGATTGATCTCTGCTCCCCTCCACAGCATGTCTTTTTCCTGGTTCTCTCCCTCAGCCCCAACCAGTCCCAGCAGAAGACTGCCCCTCCCTGAGCCTGGTTCTGCTGGAGGTTTCTTCCTGTTAAAAAGGGAGTTTTTCCTTCCCACTGTCGCCAAGTGCTTGCTCACAGGGGGTCGTTTTGACCTTTGGGGTTTTTACGTAATTATTGTATGGCCTCGCCTTACAATATAAAGCGCCTTGGGGCAACTGTTTGTTGTGATTTGGCGCTATATAAATAAAATTGAATTGAATTGAAGACAGTCAGTTAGCCAATGAGAATTTTCCTTCAGCACGAGCTTCGTGTTGACACCAGCTGTTGAAGTGTTGGTGTTCAATTAGAAATTAGATCAGATGCACCTTCTCTATTTTCAGCCTCAAACAGGTGTGATAGTGACAATAGTAGCCCTCTGTGACACTACCTGACTTATCGCACTGCTTTAAGAGAGATCCTTCCGCAGTTAGTGCTGGTTGTGTTTCCATGAAGGGTACTGCGTAGCTGGAGTTGCTCTTGTGTTGTTTCCTTGTTTCCTTCTGTCACTTTCTTTTTATCACTCTTCCTCAGCAAGTGACTACGCTGAGGACGGCTGGTCACCGTGGTCTGAATGGACCCATTGTTCTGTGTCATGTGGGCGTGGCATACAGCAGAGAGGCCGCTCCTGTGACCGTATCAACAACAACTGCGAGGGCACCTCCGTGCAGACCCGTGACTGCTACCTCCAGGAGTGTGACAAGCGATGTCAGTTGCAACCATATTTACACATTCTTCTACCTCACTCAATTGAGCAACTTGAGCATGATAACGTGACGGACTGATTCGTGTTGTTGCAGTTGTTTTTCTGAGTTGGAATACTGCCAGTTTGCTTCATTTGATGATAAAATACCAGGGAGTATGTGTTTGCTTTTTACTTATTGTTTTCTTGGCCTTCAAGTTAAACAAGATGGCAGCTGGAGCCACTGGTCACCATGGTCATCCTGCTCCACCACCTGCGGTGCTGGTGTCATCACTCGTATTCGTTTGTGTAACTCACCTGTCCCCCAGCTAGGAGGCAAGGACTGTGAAGGAAAAGGCCGGCAAACCAAGAAATGTCAAAAATCTCTCTGCCCCAGTAAGGCCCAAATGTGATGCTCACTGCCTGCTATAGAAGAGCTCCAGATTAATTATGCAATATGTATGTCTTCCTTGTACCATCAGTCAATGGCAACTGGGGACCCTGGTCACCATGGAATACCTGCAGTGCGACCTGCGGAGGTGGTGTCCAAACTCGTAAACGCCTGTGCAGTGACCCTACACCAAAATATGGTGGCAAAGAATGTGTGGGTGATGAAAAGGACAACCGCATATGCAACAAGAAAAGTTGTCCCATTGGTGATGTAACCAGAAGCAAAGCAGATGAACTGCAGTTTCAAAACCAGACAAGACACATTTAGATGGTGTTCAATGAACCATCTTATTTTATTTTATTTTTCAGATGGTTGCCTTTCGAGTCCATGCTTTGCTGGCGTGAAGTGCACCAGTTTTACTGGTGGGTCATGGAGCTGTGGACAGTGCCCTGCTGGCTACACTGGCAATGGAATCAAATGTAAAGATATTGATGAGGTACAAAACATCCTTAGAGCTTTAATCGTGGTGCTGTCAGTTATGAATTTAATTGAATACTATTTGCAGTTGAGGCCATCGCTTGGCATAAACCCAAAAAAAAAAGGGATACTCATTTTTTGCAAAACTACATTTGTTTTCCAAAACACTCACGCACTCATTCATTCATTTTCAAGATTGAACTCTTCGGTGTGGATGCCAGGTGTCATGTTTCGAGGAAACCAGGCACCATCCCTACAGTGAAGCATGCTGGTGATGGCATCATGCTGTGGGATGTTTTTCAGCAGCAGGAACTGGGAGACTAGTCAGGATTGAGGGAAAGATGAATGCAGCAATGTACAGAGACATCCTGGATGAAAACCTGCTCCAGAGCACTTTTGATCTCAGACTGGGGTGACAGTTCATCTTTCAGCAGGACAATTACCCTAAGCACACAGCCAAGATATCAAAGGAGTGCCTTCAGGACAAACTTTGTGAATGTCCTTGAGTGGTCCAAGCTAGAGCCCAGACCATCTCTGAAAATGGCTGTGCACCCACGCTCCCTATCCAACCTGATGGAGCTTGAGAGGTGCTGCAAAGAAATATGGGCAAAACTGTCCAAACTGTCCATAGGTGCACCAAGCTTGTGGCATCATATTCAAGAAGATGTGAGGCTGTAATTACTGCCAAAGGTGCATCAATAAAACATTGAGCAAAGGTTGTGAATACTTATGTGCATGTCAATTCGCACAGGGCGGCCAGAATGCAGTGCAATCACTGTCCAGTGTGCACATCTGGACACGCTGTCATGTACATGATGCATGTCATTTAACAGATACGTTGTCATTCAATCCCATGTCTTACTAAATGTATATGAGACATTATGATCATCACAGCTGTAATATGACGTTTAGGAGTGCACAGTGTGCTGCTTGCCCGTGGTGAGACAATGCATGTGACAGGCTCAGCATGCTGCCACCAAACACAGCTGACCGGGATGTGACAGCTGTGAAACACCTATCATGACATATACAGCATGTCCCTCTGGAGGTGGAATTACCGGACAGCAGTGTGCCCACACCGCACACAGAGGGGAATGACAGAGGGAGTGAAGAAATGTGGTAAGATGAAGAACAAAGATAAGAGGGGGCGTGGGAGTAACACAGAGAGCGGGCGAGTGCGTGGGGAGGGGGTGCGGTGGCTGTGTGATGTTTTGATGGCAGGATCTGCTTTTACCTGTCCTCTGGATTATGTCTTTGATCCACTGTATAAATAAATGCAGCCTGTTTATAGGCTAGATGTATGTGAACCACCAGAGGCCTATTACCATTCATGACGGCTGTGGATTGTGTACATTGGTAATGTGCTGCATCCATTGCAGTTATGCGTTTGTCATGGGACCCTGGTTGACATGTGATCATGTCATAGCTTGGATGTCATTTGAGATCCTGCAGGGGGAGAGTGAACAATGCTGTGCCACGCACCTGTAAAAAGCTGATGTCCAGAGGGAGAAGGAGAGACAGGGTGAGAGAGAGCGTGTTTGGGGGGTTGGACAGCCAACCTATGTCCTGACAGGTAATGTGGGACACAACAGGTCTTTCGACTACAGTGGTCGTCCTGGCAGCCCCTTTCTTCCAACCAGACATTGGGTGGCACATACAGCATTGGGGGTACACTCTGCATATTCTTGTTGTATTCTGATGGCATTGTGTGGATTCGTGCTGTGTTCTTCTTTTTCCTTCTTAATTTTTTTCCCTGTTTCATACTATGTTCCGAGCGCACGTTACCTTGATTCTGGAGCTGCTGCGCGCCGACTGTGCGCGATCCATTCATGACAGCTTCGAACCACATTGTGGTCATTCGGACACCATTCTGTTGTGTCTGGTCGAATTTCTATCCTTCCCAAATGCGGCTCGATTTTTTTTCGGGTGTCACCCGTTCGGCCTGTTTCAGCCTGGATTGGCCTTATTCGCCCTCATTTGTGTTATGTGTGAAGACACCTTTAGTTTTTTTTCTAAAAAAACTTTTTTCATGTTTTCATTATAAGTGGGGAGGTGATGGTCTTGAGACCAGAGGATCATTGGTTCAAATCCCAGCCTGACCAGAAAATCACTAAGGGCCCTTGGGCAAGGTCCTTAATCCCCTAGTTGCTCCCAGTTTGTAGTAATTACCTTGTAGGGCAGCACCATGACATCGGGGTGAATATGAGGCATTACTGTAGTCCATTTACCATTATGTGGAGTTGTAAACAGAATTTAGAGGGAAAAAATAAATTTTCTCTAAGGCTGTATAAGGCTGTATAACATAACAAAATGTGGAAAAAGTGAAGCGCTGTTGATACTTTCTGGATGTACACTATGTAAAGCTTATGGCCTGCACTGTATCTACCAAGACTTCAGACTAACTACACTGAAGTTTGTTGTGTTTGTTCTTTAAACAGTGCAAGGAAGTCCAGGATGCTTGCTTTGAATTTAATGGCGTTCACCGCTGTGAAAATACAGCTCCTGGTTACAATTGCTTACCCTGCCCACCACGCTACACAGGCTCCCAACCATTTGGCAAAGGTGTGGAAGAAGCTGCTGCAAACAAGCAGGCAAGTAAAGTCTTGACTTTATACTTTATACAGGACACTCATTCACTTAGGGCCCTGTCCCACTGGCGTTTAGGAGGATTTGCGGATGGAATGCGCACAAAAGTGGCCCACATCCGCCAAACAACCGCAATAACCATGTAACATTCCTGTATGAGTCGCCCGCCATCCGAACACGTCCGTGATCATCCGCAGAGGCACGCATGTCCGCAGCCAGGATTTGAGAGCGGCTCAAAAATTCTGCTGCGGATGAGATCCGCATCACTGCCTGAACACATACTGAAGACATACGCAGGACATACACAAACAACGCGCCGCATGTCCCCTGTCATCCGCTGATATCTGCAACCGACGGGTTGGCGCGGCTTGGCGGCGGACCGGGACAGCGTGCAAAACAGATATGACGCGTGCCCAACACGGCCACATCACGGTCGCAAATGGTATGTCGCACATGCAGACAGAGTGGGCACGGATGAAGCGAGTGCATCACGGCCGCTGTGCCCCTCATGGGGGCGCCTCCGCGGTCGCCTTCACTTCTGTTCCCTGTTATATCCGCTTTTCTTACTCATGTATTCGCTGATCCACCCCGGGACATTTATCATTTCCGCCCACCTTTGTTGCGGATGCTCAGCTTTTGTCTCCTCATTTCATGCGCAAATCCTCCTAAACACCAGTGGGACAGGGCCCTTAGAATTTGTTCATTGTTTTCATTAGGGATGCACAGATCCAGATACTAGTATCAGGTATCAGCCCGATCCTGTATTCATTTACTCGTATTTGTAATCATAAAACGGCTCCGATACTCTGAGACCCAATAGCCCTTTACAGCAGTGTGATGTCAGCCACTCAATGTGGGATTTTCACACTCATGCTCCGGAAATTTCCAGACTATAAACCGCTAGTTTTTTCTAACATTTTGAACACTGTGGCTTAAACAATGATGTGGCTAATTTCTGGATTTTTACAGGCATTCCTGTAATTTACTCATAAGTCAAAATACGTCCATCAATGCTGTCCACATGCGGAGTAAATTCATACACACATAGTAAATAAAAAGTCTTACCTGTTCATTTCAGTGGAATTCATCATCATGCAATCTTGAAGAAAAATAATCGACATCCTGAGTTTGGAAAACAACATCTGAAAATACTTTAATTCCTTGTGTGGCTGAAGAAAGTTCCCCCGTGACACCACACTTTGCACCAGTTTCTCTGTCAGAACTCAGATCACGGTTTCAGAGGCAGAGATTGTCCATTAGGTTGGTGAGTTTCACCCCTTGGCTGATGAGAAACCTGCTCGGCATGCTACAGGTGTAATCCATTTACAGAATCTCTGGATATAGAGTGCTCTTAAGAGGATTAACACTACGGTGTTCTAGATTAGGGTATGAATGCTCACTAATTAGACAACAGACTGTTGCTGTCACTATTTGTTCTTGTGTGGTTGTTTGTCATGGTATGTTGTATGGTTGGGGCTCCGTCACATCACAGTTATTGTCTTCACCACTTGTCTTTCATTCTTGTCCGTCTTTGTGTTGTTTTGGTCATCGGCCCTTCCTGATGGAAGTTGTCGGTTGGCTTTGAGTAGAATATTGTAGGCTGATCGGGAATGGCGGAAGGGGGTCACACACACACACCACATTCACTCACGCACCACATACCTTCTGTCTTGCAAGAATAAATTGCATATATCAATCAATCAATCAATCAATTTTTTTATATAGCGCCAAATCACAACAAACAGTTGCCCCAAGGCACTTTATATTGTAAGGCAAGGCCATACAATAATTATGTAAAACCCCAACGGTCAAAACGACCCCCTGTGAGCAAGCACTTGGCTACAGTGGGAAGGAAAAACTCCCTTTTAACAGGAAGAAACCTCCAGCAGAACCAGGCTCAGGGAGGGGCAGTCTTCTGCTGGGACTGGTTGGGGCTGAGGGAGAGAACCAGGAAAAAGACATGCTGTGGAGGGGAGCAGAGATCGATCACTAATGATTAAATGCAGAGTGGTGCATACAGAGCAAAAAGAGAAAGAAACAGTGCATCATGGGAACCCCCCAGCAGTCTACGTCTATAGCAGCATAACTAAGGGATGGTTCAGGGTCACCTGATCCAGCCCTAACTATAAGCTTTAGCAAAAAGGAAAGTTTTAAGCCTAATCTTAAAAGTAGAGAGGGTGTCTGTCTCCCTGATCTGAATTGGGAGCTGGTTCCACAGGAGAGGAGCCTGAAAGCTGAAGGCTCTGCCTCCCATTCTACTCTTACAAACCCTAGGAACTACAAGTAAGCCTGCAGTCTGAGAGCGAAGCGCTCTATTGGGGTGATATGGTACTACGAGGTCCCTAAGATAAGATGGGACCTGATTATTCAAAACCTTATAAGTAAGAAGAAGAATTTTAAATTCTATCCTAGAATTAACAGGAAGCCAATGAAGAGAGGCCAATATGGGTGAGATATGCTCTCTCCTAGTCCCCGTCAGTACTCTAGCTGCAGCATTTTGAATTAACTGAAGGCTTTTTAGGGAACTTTTAGGACAACCTGATAATAATGAATTACAATAGTCCAGCCTAGAGGAAATAAATGCATGAATTAGTTTTTCAGCATCACTCTGAGACAAGACCTTTCTGATTTTAGAGATATTGCGTAAATGCAAAAAAGCAGTCCTACATATTTGTTTAATATGCGCTTTGAATGACATATCCTGATCAAAAATGACTCCAAGATTTCTCACAGTATTACTAGAGGTCAGGGTAATGCCATCTAGAGTAAGGATCTGGTTAGACACCATGTTTCTAAGATTTGTGGGGCTAAGTACAATAACTTCAGTTTTATCTGAGTTTAAAAGCAGGAAATTAGAGGTCATCCATGTCTTTATGTCTGTAAGACAATCCTGCAGTTTAGCTAATTGGTGTGTGTCCTCTGGCTTCATGGATAGATAAAGCTGGGTATCATCTGCGTAACAATGAAAATTTAAGCAATACCGTCTAATAATACTGCCTAAGGGAAGCATGTATAAAGTGAATAAAATTGGTCCTAGCACAGAACCTTGTGGAACTCCATAATTAACTTTAGTCTGTGAAGAAGATTCCCCATTTACATGAACAAATTGTAATCTATTAGACAAATATGATTCAAACCACCGCAGCGCAGTGCCTTTAATACCTATGGCATGCTCTAATCTCTGTAATAAAATTTTATGGTCAACAGTATCAAAAGCAGCACTGAGGTCTAACAGAACAAGCACAGAGATGACTCCACTGTCCGAGGCCATAAGAAGATCATTTGTAACCTTCACTAATGCTGTTTCTGTACTATGATGAATTCTAAAACTTGACTGAAACTCTTCAAATAGACCATTCCTCTGCAGATGATCAGTTAGCTGTTTTACAACTACCCTTTCAAGATTTTTTGAGAGAAAAGGAAGGTTGGAGATTGGCCTATAATTAGCTAAGATAGCTGGGTCAAGTGATGGCTTTTTAAGTAATGGTTTAATTACTGCCACCTTAAAAGCCTGTGGTACATAGCCAACTAACAAAGATAGATTGATCATATTTAAGATCGAAGCATTAAATAATGGTAGGGCTTCCTTGAGCAGCCTGGTAGGAATGGGGTCTAATAAACATGTTGATGGTTTGGATGAAGTAACTAATGAAAATAACTCAGACAGAACAATCGGAGAGAAAGAGTCTAACCAAATACCGGCATCACTGAAAGCAGCCAAAGATAACGATACGTCTTTGGGATGGTTATGAGTAATTTTTTCTCTAATAGTTAAAATTTTGTTAGCAAAGAAAGTCATGAAGTCATTACTAGTTAAAGTTAATGGAATACTCAGCTCAATAGAGCTCTGACTCTTTGTCAGCCTGGCTACAGTGCTGAAAAGAAACCTGGGGTTGTTCTTATTTTCTTCAATTAGTGATGAGTAGAAAGATGTCCTAGCTTTACGGAGGGCTTTTTTATAGAGCAACAGACTCTTTTTCCAGGCTAAGTGAAGATCTTCTAAATTAGTGAGACGCCATTTCCTCTCCAACTTACGGGTTATCTGCTTTAAGCTACGAGTTTGTGAGTTATACCACGGAGTCAGGCACTTCTGATTTAAAGCTCTCTTTTTTTAGAGGAGCTACAGCATCCAAAGTTGTCTTCAATGAGGATGTAAAACTATTGACGAGATACTCTATCTCACTTACAGAGTTTAGGTAGCTACTCTGCACTGTGTTGGTATATGGCATTAGAGAACATAAAGAAGGAATCATTTCCTTAAACCTAGTTACAGCGCTTTCTGAAAGACTTCTAGTGTAATGAAACTTATTCCCCACTGCTGGGTAGTCCATCAGAGTAAATGTAAATGTTATTAAGAAATGATCAGACAGAAGGGAGTTTTCAGGGAATACTGTTAAGTCTTCTATTTCCATACCATAAGTCAGAACAAGATCTAAGATATGATTAAAGTGGTGGGTGGACTCATTTACTTTTTGAGCAAAGCCAATAGTCTAATAATAGATTAAATGCAGTGTTGAGGCTGTCATTCTCAGCATCTGTGTGGATGTTAAAATCGCCCACTATAATTATCTTATCTGAGCTAAGCACTAAGTCAGACAAAAGGTCTGAAAATTCACAGAGAAACTCACAGTAACGACCAGGTGGACGATAGATAATAACAAATAAAACTGGTTTTTGGGACTTCCAGTTTGGATGGACAAGACTAAGAGTCAAGCTTTCAAATGAATTAAAGCTCTGTCTGGGTTTTTGATTAATTAATAAGCTGGAATGGAAGATTGCTGCTAATCCTCCGCCCCGGCCCGTGCTACGAGCATTCTGACAGTTAGTGTGACTCGGGGGTGTTGACTCATTTAAACTAACATATTCATCCTGCTGTAACCAGGTTTCTGTAAGGCAGAATAAATCAATATGTTGATCAATTATTATATAATTTACCAACGGGGACTTAGAAGAGAGAGACCTAATGTTTAATAGACCACATTTAACTGTTTTAGTCTGTGGTGCAGTTGAAGGTGCTATATTATTTTTTCTTTTTGAATTTTTATGCTTAAATAGATTTTTGCTGGTTATTGGTAGTCTGGGAGCAGGCACCGTCTCTACGGGGATGGGGTAATGAGGGGATGGCAGGGGGAGAGAAGCTGCAGAGAGGTGTGTAAGACTACAACTCTGCTTCCTGGTCCCAACCCTGGATAGTCACGGTTTGGAGGATTTAAGAAAATTGGCCAGATTTCTAGAAATGAGAGCTGCTCCATCCAAAGTGGGATGGATGCCGTCTCTCCTAACAAGACCAGGTTTTCCCCAGAAGCTTTGCCAATTATCTATGAAGCCCACCTCATTTTTTGGACACCACTCAGACAGCCAGCAATTCAAGGAGAACATGCGGCTAAACATGTCACTCCCGGTCTGATTGGGGAGGGGCCCAGAGAAAACTACAGAGTCCGACATTGTTTTTGCAAAGTTACACACCGATTTAATGTTAATTTTAGTGACCTCCGATTGGCGTAACCGGGTGTCATTACTGCCGACGTGAATTACAATCTTACCAAATTTACGCTTAGCCTTAGCCAGCAGTTTCAAATTTCCTTCAATGTCGCCTGCTCTGGCCCCCGGAAGACAATTGACTATGGTTGCTGGTGTCGCTAACTTCACATTTCGCAAAACAGAGTCGCCAATAACCAGAGTTTGATCCTCGGCGGGTGTGTCGTCGAGTGGGGAAAAACGGTTAGAGATGTGAACGGGTTGGCGGTGTACACAGGGCTTCTGTTTAGGGCTACGCTTCCTCCTCACAGTCACCCAGTCAGCCTGCTTTCCCGGCTGCTCGGGATCTGCCAGGGGGTAACTAACGGCGGCTAAGATACTTTGGTCCGCACCGACTACAGGGGCCTGGCTAGCTGTACAATTTTCCACGGTGCGGAGCCGAGTCTCCAATTCGCCCAGCCTGGCCTCCAAAGCTACGAATAAGCTACACTTATTACAAGTACCATTACTGCTAAAGGAGGCCGAGGAATAACTAAACATTTCACACCCAGAGCAGAAAAGTGCAGGAGAGACAGGAGAAGCCGCCATGCTAAATCGGCTAAGAGCTAGTAGCTACGCTAAGCTAGCGGATTCCTAAAAACACGCAAAGTGAATAATGTGTAAATAATTTAGACGTGATTCAGCAGAAGGAGTGCTTTAGTTAAGGCACGTAAAGATTACACTGGGAAACAAATCGTAATCTAGATAACTAGATCAATCTAACTGCGCAGATTAAACAGCTAACAGATACAGAAAAACACCGCTGTGCTCCGGAACAGGAAGTGATACAATACCGCAGTGAGAGCCAACCACCAGTAGCCATATGCAAACATTAATACACCATATATGTGTATTAATGTTCATAAATGGGTGAAATATTTGTAAATAAAATCAAAGCTAATGATATTGGTAGTGGTTACAGTCAAAAAGTAAGGAACAACTGATAAATAAAACATGTTTTCAAAGTCATCATAACTGTAATTAAGTATTTGTATTGGTACTCGGTATTGACGAGTACCAAAAGGTATGTACTCGTACTTGTACTCAGTCTGGAAAAAAGTGGTGTTGGTGCATCTCTAGTTTTCATTAAAGTAAATGAATATAAATTCTAAATTCTCTTCAGCTTCATTTATCTGGGGGCATTTCAAACAAGAAATATTCCAAAGAATAATACTGACAAAGCTGAAGAATTTCACTGGGGTTTCAAAAATCAGGATCATTCAGTCCTTAGTCATTTCAGTCTTCTTGGATGCATGTGAGACATGAACAGTCATCATGTCTCACATGCATCCAACCACACCAAAACTTTAATCTGCATTGTCTCATTCCACCCAGCTGTAAATGGTTACTAGTCTTGGCTGGGGAAGTAGCCTGCATCAGATTAGCGCCTCATCCAGGCAGAGTTGTAGACTGTCATCTCAAGAACTAATGTCTTCTTGTGAAAGCCAACCTGCAAGGCCCTGTTAGAAGGAGAGACAATGAAGAAGACAAAAGAAGTGCTGGAAGGACATTATCTAGTTGTGGACAGGTCTCCCTCTGATGTAAGTAATGCAGGCTGATGAAGAGTGGATGGAGGACAGTGTTCAACTCGCCGTTGCCAGTCCAGTGCCCCAAAACTACAGAACAGGACAGAACCCTACAGAGCAGGAAGTGTAAAGGCTTGGATTTATTAATGATTTTACTGTCTGACTAATGGATGATCAATAGATGGAAGGCTAGCATCTGTCGGGCATAATCAACTTTTTAAAGCAATGAATAATGAAATTGAATTGTTCAGGGTCTTTCTGAGCTCTACATCTTTATTCTCACTCTCTCCAGGTGTGTAATCCATGCAATCCCTGTCTTGATGGAAGTCATGACTGTAACAAAAACGCCCGCTGTAGCTATCTTGGACAGTTTGCAGATCCCATGTACCGTTGTGAGTGCAGGCCTGGCTATGCTGGGAATGGCCATATCTGTGGAGAGGACACCGATCTTGATGGATGGCCCAACACCAACTTGGTTTGTGTGGAGAACGCCACCTATCAGTGTAAAAAGGTACGTCGTGATGCACTAACAGCAAGGCTAGAAAACCAGGGGAGAAATGATTTATTATTTAAAAAAAATACTGTTTGCTTTGGAAATGGATTTTGATTTTTACAAAAAATGAACTGTATCCTTCAGGGTTTCATACCGGGGGGGGATACATTCGTTCATTCATTTAATTTTTTCTGCCTCGTATCCAGATTGCGGTGGCAGCAGACCTCACATGTTACACTTCCACATTCTAGGCCAAGTTCTCTAACTCTTCCTGGGGGATCCTGATGAATTTTCAAACCAGAGGGGAATTATAATTCCTCCAGTATGTCCTGGGTTTTCCCCGGTGCCAAGGATATGACTCCCCCAGATCATTGACAAAGTCCCTTCAGAAGAAATGCTTGCAAAGGTGTGGAAGAAGCTGCCAGCATTGTACCAGCATTACAGAAACCACAGAGCTCTTATACGCAACTGCCACAGTAATTCAAAACATGGATAGATAAGATGCACAACAAGATGTCCTGAACTGAGGCCCTTGAAACTGCCAAACAAAGGCAAAGGGGAAAACTGGAGCATAAGGACAGACCCGTCCAGAGCTGAGACTGAGCAATACTGGAAGAACATCTGGGGAAAAGAAGCGTCACACAGCACCAATGCCAAGTGGCACAACCACAGTGACCTCCCAGAACAAGAACCATTTAACATCATGAAGACAGACATCCAACAATGAGTCTCAGGATATGATCCGCACTTACTGTCTGAAGAAGCTAACAGCACTCCATGAGCACCTGGCAGCGCAAATATGTGGGATACTATCAGCAGGTACTCACCAAGACTGGCTAACAGAGACCAGAACAATCCTGATCGATGCCTTCCAACTAGTGGCCAATTACCTACCACTCATCAACATGGAAACTCCTCTCAGGCATTGTAGGCACATTAGTCAACACATGAGCATAACTCAGAAGACCATTAGAAACAACACTAGAGGATCAAAGCACTACCTGCTTGTTGACAGAACAGTACATCAGGGGCCACAGAAAAGAATTTTCACTGAGTGTGTGCTACAGATGACTGGAGATTATGTGGAGACACACAGGGATAGTTTATTTGGTACCCTGTTAAATGGAACAATCATGAAACTGGAAAAATGTTCGTGGGAGCATGTATGTGTGTGCAAGGCCGCAAACACTGTCAGCTCAGAATAGGACACACACACACTGAAGTAAAAAAATGTGAAGTGTGCCGCCACTGACAGTGTGTGACATTCACAACTTCACACGTGTTTACTGAAAAATACTGAACACAGAGATAATCGGTTAAGAAGCTCTGCTGCTCCAGTCTCACCATCAAGAGAAAGAAAACACATTGACAATAACAAACAACATATTTGAATGCACACATGCCCAAATGTGCAGGTGTTGGTTTTCGTTCAGAACAATTACACAAATAAATCATTTGCACATCAAGCAGCCACCCACCATCCCAGTCTGCAGCCTGATGTGCATCTGCACATCACATATGATGTGAACAATAGAATAGAACAGAGTAGAGTCTTTATTGTCATTGCACATACTAATATACATACATACAACGAAACTTGTCCTCTGCATTCAATCCATCCTAATTACAGTTAGACACAATCCAACCACTAGGAGCAGTGGGCAGTTACAGTCCAGCGCCCAGGGACCAACTCCAGATGTAGCCGCTGCCTTGGTCAGAGGCAGAGAAAGGAGCAGACCCTAAATGAGCATGTTTTGATTGTGCGAGGAAATCAGAGTGCCCGGAGGAAACCCACACAGACACGGGGAGAACATGTGAACTCCATACAGAAAGGCCGCGAATGTGTGAGGCACCAGTGCTAACCACTAAGCCACTGTGCCACCCCATTGATGGAATGAAGTTGTTTCATATTAACAAAAACAAATTCATCATGTGACGTCGCCTTTCTGTGTGTAGTCAATTGCTCTGAATACATCTGAGAAACCGGCTCTCACTGCAAGTTGTGGAATGTGATGTACCTGGATAACATTCGGATGATTGCATTCCACACAGCTGGCGTGGCTCGGCTCAAGGTTGAATGGCACACACCTGTCTAGGGTTGGGTATCAAAAACCAGTTCTTTTTGAGAATTGTTAAGAAGTGATTCGATCCACCGACGTCAACAATCTCTTTGCTTAACGATTCCCTTATCGGATCCTCAGAGCGGCTGTTGCTTCTGAGGGTGTTTATCAGGTAAATGATCATTTGTCTACATTTGATTGCAGACCCTGAAGCTTGAAGCAACGAAGCAATGCTCCGACCCGCTGCTTCGTTGGTTCTCTGCTTTGCTGCTTTTCAGAAGCAGCAAGTCCGCTTCTTAATGTTGGGAAAGTGTAAGTACACGGACCCACAACAGGGGGCGCAAATGAACGGACAATGGAATAGGTCAAATAACAACACTTTACTGTTGCGAACGTGCACAACAAAGACAACAAATTACAACAATGGACAAAATTCAATTCACAATGGTGTCGTGTGGGCAGGCTCGAAGATAGGAGACGCCTCTCCAAAGTAGAACCGGAACCATACGGTTTCCTCCGCCACAGGACCCCGGGAATACTGGAGCCGCCAAGTTCCGAACGCCCAGGTGGCCACTGCCACTCACTGCCACTGCAATCACTCACAAAAATCACAAAAGTTACTGTCAAGCAGTCAGCTGAGATTGTTACCTTCCAGGTAGAACGATATCTCGGCAAAGAGGTGGAGACGTCGTCCTGCTGATATACCCCTGCCGATCAGATGATTGGTAACAGCTGTTGCCGGTGATGTGTGACAGCTGTTGCCCTGGCTGCTCCTGTGAGGCGGCTGCGCCCTCTGGTGCCTGGAGCCCGCACTCCAGACAGGGCGCCCTCTGGTGGTGGGCCAGCAGTACCTCCTCTTCTGGCGGCCCACACAACACTTAACCCCTCTCAAAGCCATTTAAAGATCTCAATCGTGAGTCACTTTCGTGCAGATTGAAGTCACTAACAGGGACTCTTGTCTAGTTGAAGGCAAGAAACAAGAATCAACCTCCGTTCCGTTCGCACAGCTCCAAATGCTGCGCTGCTCTCTGCCGAGTCACGTTAGAGTCAGGTCAAAATTAATAACTTCAAAGCGAATTGCCATTTTAAATCAAATGACACCTTTTTCCAAACACTGTAATACAGACAACAAACTACAACCGACCAAAACTTTTTTCTTCCCAAAATGAGACGTCATCCATTCTTTATGAATTACATTGAGCCAGCTGAGCTCAGATCAGAGGCTATGTATGGAGTTGCATTTGTGCCATTAATATCTGAAAGGAAATGCTTTTGACAAAAACTACAGATTTTGTTTATTTTTTATTTACGTCCAGTACACGCTTACGTCAGATTGCACCATTTGCAAGGTCTTCTAATGGCACTAATGCAGCCATTGTTAATGCCATTTAATGCCTCTCACACTGCTTTTATATCCACCCATATATTTGCAAACACATGGGTGTGTTAATTGTTCTTCAGCGTGTCACTGATGTGCACATCACTCTGATGATGTCTTGTTTTCACACTATTAACAATCTCCCAGCATCACCTGTACATGTCAGCAGTGGAACAATAGCTGTAGAAACGTGCATATGTCAGCCAGGATGTTTTTCCACAGTCATTTCACTTTTGATACATCTGAACGCTGGCATGGAGATGGACATACATCACATTTTTGTGCATATGCACACTTTGTACATGAGGCTCCAGGATTCTAAGACCAGGCAGACCAACCTGAGTGCAGCCTGGACTGACTACAACAAAGTCTACAACTCAATGCCCCACACATGGATACTGGAGTGCTTGGCACTATACAAGGCTAATCGTGCACTGATAACTCTCATCAGGAACTCAGTGGAACTGTGGAAGACAACACTGGAGGCCAATGCCAAGGTAATCGCACAAGTCACCATCAAGTGCGGCATATACCAAGGTGATGCACTGTCCCAGCTGCTGTTCTGCATAGGCCTCAACTCCCTCAGTCAACTCATCACAAAGAGTGGATATGGATATTAATTCAGGAGTGGAGTATCCTTCAGCCACCTCCTATGGATGGATGACATAAAACTGTATGCCAAGAGTGAGTGAGACATTGACTCACTGGTCCATCTCACCAGAATCTACAGTGAGCATATTGGGATTCATTAAGATTGGATAAGTGTAGCTCAATGGTGGCAAAGTGAGGGAAGGCTGAGGTGGATGGAGTGGCCAAAAGGCAGGATAGCTACAAGTACCTGGAAATTCTACAAGTCAATGGGAACCATGATGAAGATGCAAGTAGGTCGGCCATAGCTAAATACCTCCAGAATGTAAGACAGGTGCTGAGAAGGCGGCAATCATAGAAATAAAGATCCGAACCATCAATACACAGGCCTTACCAGTCATCAGATACACAACTGGAATAATATGTTGGCCGCACAAGGAGATAGGTGCCAATGATGTCAAGACAGAAAACGTTCTCACAATGCATAGAGGTTTCCACCCAAAATCCAGCAACCTGAGGCTCCATGAGCAATGGAAAGAAGGAGAGCAATAGTTAGTGGGTGCCTTAGAGCTCAATCCAGGATGAGATGAACAGCATCCATTAAGTCAACAAAAATACACCCCCCGCCCCAGCTATAGACAGATGGTGTTAAGGAGTACCTCCTGATAGAAAGACCAAGCTCCCCCATGGGATGTACCATCAACACACAGAGGACCAGCTGAAATTCCAGTCCAAAGTCCAATCAGTGGCTAGAAAAAGCTGACCTAAAGGACAGCACAGAGGCTCTGATCAATGGCAGCACAAGAACAACCCTAAACACCAGATCCCTAGAGGCCTACCATAGCTGAGTGTCGGGAATCATGTACAGGAACATCTGCACCACATGCGGATGTGAAGTCCCCAAGAGAGAGACATTGTCGAAGGTGGTTGAGTACAGCATGGCTCAGGTGCTGTGGGACTTCAAATTCCAGACACACAAGCAGCTGTTGGCCAACCAGCCAGACATAGTGGTGGTTGATAAGGGACAGAAGATTTTTAAATTAATTGCACTTTAAGCCACCTTGTTTTATTGGTCAGTATAGAGTGTTACTGGTGTGCGGACACTTTAGATCATTTTGTTAGTCCTTCCAGCACCTAGTGTTTGTGTGGTTTGGATCTGCATATGTTTGATCACGTGCAAGATTTTGCACATCCTCAATGCACGGATTGGCAGTCAATAACATCTCATAACTCAGTATTTGCATAAAATAGACTTCTCTGTTTAGGCCCCAGCTAAGTGGTGGCACAGTGATCGTGTTCCCGTAGAACTGATTCTAGTCGCTGTGCCTCTGTCTCTTGTACCGAATGTGACCATGGGTTGATGGGGTCCCAACCATGCTGTTATGTGTCGACGCGGATTGAGGAGCGAACCTGCGTCAGACAGGACCCAGCGCTAAAAATAACCAGAAAACGGTTCCAAACAAAAACTATTTATTATACACCTGTGTTTAAAAGTGTAAAAACATAAAAAAACAACGTCCCTCTGGTGGAGTGATTCGTGGCTCGCTCTCCAGCGCCCGCAAGGATTAAAGCCGGCGCTCCTGGACTTCCTACCACCGCCAAACACCCCCCAGGTGGACACGACAAACTGATTCTCTGTGAAGCAAAGAGACGGTGAGGTAAATCAACAGATACAACTATATCTTCCAATAAACACACGCTGCCAGCAACACACTCAGGTCAGGGTCCTTTCTTTTACTTTATGCAAATGAGCAGCCTCTCACAACAAGTGGAGGATCACTTATCCTTCACGCCACAGCAGTGAGAAGCAAACTACGCAATTCTCTTTACAATTCCAGTACACTGTGTAACAAAACACCAAGTTACTATCAACAAGTACTTAAACACTTAATTACCTTTCGTGTGTGCTGACAGCATGTGTCCTCACCCCTCCCTGCTTCACGGGCTCGATGTGTCAAAACCCAGGCGCGGTCCTCAGCGTCTCTCAAACGAACGTCACAAGGTCGAGTTCCCGGCAGTTCTGCTTGAATCACACATGACTTAAATGCAGAACGCCATCCAATTATCTGCTTCAGCTGCAAGTCATCCAGGTTGCACGTGAGCACCAAGCACAGGTGCTTTCCATGATGTTGATGAGGGTGAAGACTCTTCAGCCAGCACCTTCTTCACAGACAAATCAGCGCTCATGCCACCTGGAGAGCAAAGAAAAGAAAAGAACACCAAAACATCCAGCCACGCCCCCCCCAACACACAACACATGCTTGAGAGTATTGTATTTATTCCCAGCATTATAGCAATTGGTTGTGTGTTTTGTTCCTTGAACGTTTTCAAAACCTTGGTGTCCAGCACTACATGGGATTCTTATTATCCAACTGTGTCATCTGTTATTCAGGACAACTGCCCCAACCTCCCTAACTCTGGACAGGAAGATTACGATAAAGATGGAATTGGAGATGCTTGTGACAATGATGATGATAATGATGGTATCCCCGATGACACGGTAAGTAAGAAGGGAATCTTTTTAGCTTCTTCTCTGAACTATAGACAAGGGAATGTGTGTTCAGTCTGGTTTGCGAGGTATCCTTGATTTTGATGATTGCATTCATCATTCATGAGAAGCCAGGTGGAGAGGGATAAGTGGATGGAGGGGCACAGCAGGAAGAAAAATATTTTCCCAGACCTAATTGAAAAGCTTTAAATTCCATCACTGAGGGTAGGACTCTGAAGGAGCCACACTGTATGCTGCTAATCCCAACATTACAGTTTGGACAAGGCTTTAAAATAAACAAGTGTTTCCTCCAGCATCACTCACTGCCTGTAAATAGATCCACTCAGAGTATGATAAATAGCAAGTACTGCACCTGAAATTCCATCCATTCCCCTGAGGTCTTTCCCCCATCTTCTTTTACAAACAGGACAACTGTCCATTTGTCTTCAACCCGAGGCAATACGACTATGACCGTGATGATGTGGGTGACCGATGTGACAACTGCCCTTACAACAGTAACCCAGACCAGATCGACACGGACAACAATGGAGAGGGAGATGCATGTGCTGTGGATGTTGATGGAGATGGTGAGGACTAAAGACACTTAATGCTTCAAACATCTAATGTGTGCTGTTAAGCCCCATGTCCAGACCTCAGACCAGACCCAGATGCCCAGACCCCTTTTGTAGACCTTTATGAACCCCAGGAAGAGTAGCTGATGCATTTACACTGCAGATGCTAATGGGGATCCAAATAAACAAAGAAACCTCATGTCTGTACGACATTTTTGCTTTTTCTGGGAGCCAGTGTAATTTTTTTTTTCCCCAGAGCGTTCCTTTTTTTATGTGGCCATTTCAAGAGCTTTTAAATCGGAAATCCCTCAACTTTTCCCAAAGATGCTGCAACGTCACTGCAGCACCTTTATATGCAACCGGGAGGAGAAGATTGTTTTCGCTGTTTCTATCTACAGTCAGCTAATTCGTCACTCAAAATCTGTCACAACAGAAACATAAAAGTCATCTGTGATAACAGATTGGACAGATGCTATGCTCCTGTTGAGACTGAGAACTTTTGTCACAATACATTCTAAACTAGTAGTATGCATTGAAGGCATTTTTGGGCTCCCTCACAGTGTTTTTCTTCCTAAAACTAAGGGTGACACAGTCTTTGTGGCAGCGGCCCCTAGGCTCTGGAACAACCTGCCCTGGCATATATGTTCTGCGGGATCTACTGAGGTTTTTAAATCTTCTTTAAAGACTCACCTCTTCTCTCTGGTTTTTAACAAAACTTAAGTGGACTTTTGGCAATTTTTTTAAAATTTAATCTTAATTAATTTTATTTGTTTGACAGCACTGCATTATGTGTTTTAGTATTAATATTTATTGTATTGCTGTGTTTTATTAATTATCTTGTTTTAATGTGTACAGCACTTTGGTCAACTGTTGTTTTAAATGTGCTTTGAGTTGAGAAAAAAAAAAAGAAAAACCATATGGACACAGGGCCTACCCACCTTGTGCTGAAGATGATAAAGAGGAGCACATTTTGAAGTTCTAAACTGAAATTTAAAAGTTTGAAATCATTGCTGCAGGTATCCCTAATGAAAAGGACAACTGTCCCCATGTCTACAACGTAGACCAGAGAGACACAGACCTGGATGGGGTGGGAGACATGTGCGATAACTGCCCTCTTGAACATAATCCTAAGCAAGTATGTAGACACGTGCACACGTACGCGCGCACACACATACACACACATTTCCACTTCACCCACCAACAATAATCTTCATCCGTCTCTCTGCTTCTTCAGCTCAGCTGTCATTCAGTCAGAGAGCCACAGTGATGATCCCGTGTTGTTGTTTAAGCCTTGTCATGTGGCATCAGTGCAATCATAACCCTGTGCAGCTCAAGGGCACATCAGCTCATTAATGTGTGGTGGCGTTTAGGAGTCTTTACAATAGCAATTTGAGGTAAAAATGCTGTGGAGGAAGGAGGCACCTTTATTGTGAAATTAATTAACCATTATGTAAAAGGATGATTATTTAATTTGCCATGGAAAATCTTTAATTCCATTAACAAGTAGCATCTTTAACTAATGCAAATATGGCAAGATCACACATAATGTGGAAACCATGAATGAGACAAGTTTTGAAACCTTGAGAAAACTAATTTCATTATATGGGTAGATCAATTAATCAATTTATAATGCACCAAATCACAGCAAAAGCTGCCTCAAGGTGCCTCACACAAAACATTTCAAAATCAAATTTAAAAAGAAATGAGTGAATAAAAAAAAAAAAATCAAATACACAATTAAAAGGCACAAGTAAAAAAATAAAACAGATAAAATAAAAACAATTCATAAGAAAGGGAGTAAAAATATGTTTTTATTCTTGACTTAAAAATGTCCACAGAATCTGAATCGGTGCATGATAAGAGAAGGCTCTTTGACCCGCTGACTTCTTCTCACCATAGGAATACACAGTAGTCCCACATCCTGCGGCTGCAGAACCCGGGCCGGTACGTAGGGTTTCACTAGGTAATGAGGTGCCAGTCCGTGAACAATTTTATAGGTTAGCAGCAAGACCTTAAAATCTGCTCTTACAGAGACAAGAACCCAGTGCAAAGATGCCAGAATGGGTGTAATATGTTCAAACCTTCTGCTTCGTGTCAAAAGTCTAGCAGCAGCATTCTGAACCAGCTGGAGACCCCCTAATGGTGGACTGCAGTAACCCTGAATATAGGACATTACAATAATCCAATCTGGAAGAAACAAAAGCATGAATCTTAGTGTCTTAGCGTCAGCCATAGACAAGATGGGGAAAATCATCGCTGTATTTCACAGATGAAAAAAAAGCAGTCCTGGTAAGATCCCTAAAATTACCCCAAGGTTCCTCGTTCTGTCCTTATAATGTATGACATACGAACCCAGGTTGAGCCTGAGCGCCAGATGGTCAAATTGGTGCCGATGTCTCAATGGACCAAGAACCATCATTTCAGTCTTATCAGAGTAGTCTTATCAAAGTAGGAAGTTACTAGACATCCATCTTCTCGCTGATACAAGACAGTCTTCCAGAGATTTTATGGGAATGAGATTTCCCTCAGTTATCAGCATGTACAACTGAGTATCATAAGCATAACAATGAAAGGCAATTCCGAAACGCTGCAGTATAAGCACAAGGGGTACACATAAAGGGAGAACAGCAGGGGTCCTAAAACGGATCCCTGTGGAACCCCGAATTTCATGTCACTAAGGTTAGAGGTAGTGTTATTATACAAAACACATTGAGAACGACTGGACAGATATGACATCAACCATGCAAGGGCACTTGCAGTAATCCCAAAAAATTCTCCAACCTATCAAGCAAAATATGATGATCCACAGTATCAAACGCAGCACTAAGATCTAACAGTACCAAAACTGTAGTGGTGTCCGAGTCCATCTTTACTGAGCGCTGTCTCACTAAAGTAGTGAGATAGTGAGGAGTGATATTTTCTAAAAGCAGACTGCGATGGCTTAAAAGCTCATTCCCAACAAGGTGGTACACGAGCTGCAGGTGAAACTACTTTATCCAGAATTTTAGAACGAAATGATAGATTTGACATCATTGAGATCAGTCAGAAAAGCAAAACAAACAAAACAGTAAATTTTCAGAACAAGCAACAGGAAAAATACCTTTATTACTGATCACAATCCTCATTAAAGTGTCTTTTTTTAGTCCAGTGCTGTGTTGTTCTGACTATAAGAGAACCGTGATTATAAACTGACGTGTTTGTAGAAAAAGATATCCTGAAGACCAAATCTTCTTTTATACAATGAAAATGCTTTGATTTTAAAATAATAACAAAAACATATTGTATGTGCAGTGACTCATTTCTTTATTTAAAATAAAAACCAAATGATCTGCACAGCCACAGCACTCCAACACAAAAAAGGCTCCATTTAACAAAAAACAAATGTGATGTTTTGGGCACCAGCCCTTCATCAGACAACCTGCTCAATGTGGCACACCTGGTATGCAGGACCAAAAAAGCTTTTTGTGTGTTTTGGATGTGCGTGGCTTTATTGTATCATTTGTATTTTTTTGATGCCGCACTCCATTTTTTGACTCCTGCCTATATTGAGCTGACAGAGGAGGATTACTCCCCCAACAGGTGTGCCAAATAGAGCAGGTTGTCTGATGAAGGGTTGGTGCCCGAAACATCACATTTGTTTTTTGTTAAATGGAGCCTTTTTTGTGTTGGAGCGCTGTGGCTGTGCAGATCATTTGGTTTTTATTTTTGGTATATTATTTTGTCCTGCATGCCTTTTTATGTGTTTTGGATGTGTGTGTCTTTATTGTATCATTTCTTTATTTAACCATGTACTGACACTGACAATTTTTACCTCTGCCATTTTACCTTGTTATGTTTTCGCTCACGTTTGTTTGTTTGTCTGTCTGTTTGTCAGCAGGATAACTCAAAAAGTTTTGAATGGATTTTGATGAAATTTTGTGGAGTGGTTGGAAATGACAAGAGGAACAAGTGATTAAATTTTAGTGGTGAGCCGGATCATGATCCGGATCCAGGAACTTTTTAAAGGATTCTTCACCATTGCGAGATAGGGGGCATTTTGACATTCTAGTTTCTAACTCCACAAAAACAAGGCAGAAAGGCTTGAAAAAAATTAGGGTGTAACATAGTCAAATGTTCTATCAAACAACAAAGTTTGGTGATGATCGGATCTGGATTCCGGATCTGGTGATCCAGAATATGCAAAAATATAGGGAAAACAGAAAATGTGTCAGTGTGAGGTGACAAATGAAACTAGAGATGCACAACTAACACCAAATTGTAGCTGAATCTGTACTGATTCAGTAAGGTGTCATCAGATTTGATGTAGCTTCAAATGTTATGGAGCTAGATCCAGAAGAAAACCGCCATTACCGAAAAATCGTTTTTATACAATAACTTTTGAACTAATAAAGACATAAAAGTGATTCCAAGTTCTAGTGGTATGTTTTCATGGTCAAGGATGTCAAATATAAAGGAAAGAAAAGTGTATGTATCATAGTTTTGGTTGTAACACTGAATTGTTGAATAGATCACTGTGCCAAGGAGGGAATCTCTTTAGGATCAGTGACCCTATGGCCTTGTGCAGCACATGCAACACTTAAAAAATATATTTCAGAATTTACTGTTATTTATTTAGAGAAGTGTTTCATAAATGTTAAAAAATTCATATATTTGCAGTTTAGTTGAATAATAAATTGAATTTTGTCTCTTATTTGTTTTTGTCTATAAGCACATGGAATATCAATATCAGTGCTCAGATGACAGTAGTTTCTGGGAAAGGTGCAAGTTGCAATAAACTGTGATGCCAAGCGCTAAGGATACATGCTATCCAGTCACAGCAGATGAAACTTTTTTTTACTACTGAGCAAACATCATTGTTAGACTTTTTTAGGTTCAGTGATTCCACGGCGTGTAGACGTTATGACGTCAGTGACCCCATGGTCTTGGCAGAGGTTTGCACTCTCTGAGTGCTTCTAGTTTTGATTGTTACCATGTTTAAGCTGGTCTTTTGGGGCTTGTTGTCTTCTAACACTGTATTGCTCGGCTGCTTCAGAGTTGCTTGATGCCTCTGCTACAAATATCACCAAGAGGTTAAATTTTGCATCATAGCTTCTCCTCGATTGCTGGTTAATTTTCTCAAATTTTCAGTTGACCTCATTCCAGGAAGGTACACTCTTTCACATGTCATCTACAGTTACAGATGTTTATGACATCACAGTTCTAGAGCCTAAATATAAGGTGACCCTATGTTTTTCCTCATTTGATGCAAGCATGAATATCAGCAGAGCTTTTGATTTTCACAAAGACTTTAATTTGGTTTAGTGAGTAGTTCTCTGGGACACCGTGAGAAAACATGGACTCCCCAAGAAGCTGCTGAATATCATCACAAGCCTTTATACGGGTACTTTGAGTGCTGTGCAGAGGGCAGCATCTCTTATTTTTACCAGTAAATAGTGGTGTTTGTCAGGGAAGTGTTCTGGCTCCTGCAGTGACTGGGTGTTGGGTAGGGTTGCGGAGTCACTGATTTTGTGTGTGTGTGTGTGTGTGTGTGTGTGTGTGTGTGTGTGTGTGTGTGTGTGTGTGTGTGTGTGTGTGTGTGTGTGTGTGTGTGTGTGTGTGTGTGTGTGTGTGTGTGTGTGTGTCTTTGTTGGTGAGGAAGGGTTTACTCCCCTTAATGCCTCGTATAATCTTTGTGGAATCAATGGATACCATGATTGCAGCACCTGTGTGTCTGGGTTTATGATTGCCCTGGATCAAGACAAAGATCCAGGCTTTCACAGACACCCTGCACTCTGCTATCAGAAGTGTATCTGTACACAATGAAACTGTTATCTTATCTGCTTATCTTGGTTTAACCTCTGTGTTGTGTATATACGCTCACTTCTTGTTGCTCCAATCTATGGACACAAACTCACGATCTCTGGCATGGGAGGCGGACTCTCTGATCAGAAGCCCGAAACTCGAGCTCTGGCCCTCTGGCCAGAGAGTCCTATTACCTGTTGTGGAGTGAGGTTTACTGACTAGTATTACGCAGTGACTCGTTCTGGCCTCGTCACACTCAGTTTGGCAGTGCTGATGCAGAACCGTTACACTGTACTATTGTTGTTTTTATTGCTTTTTATTATTTTTATTGTTGTGCCTCTTTTACTGTAAAGCACTTTGTTTTATCAGCTTATAGCTAAAGGTGATATTGACATTGCTGAAAAGCAAACGTCTTAAAGGTCCTCATGCTTCATTTCCTACAGTATGGTTGTGAGACTTGGATGGTGATACCTCAATGTTTTTGGTATTTTGTCTTTGTCATCCTTGGGTACCACTGGAAGGCCTTTTTGCCAAAGAAATGGTAAGTTAGGGGACAGTGATGAGGAGTATCACTTGCATTGCAATATTTTGGCCATGTTGCACATTTCTGTGGGAATGATCCACTGTGCAGGCTAGTGTTGAGGCCCTCAACAGCTGGAGAAGATCTACATTTCTTCTTGCTGCAGAAGGTGGATGTTTACATTAAACAGGTGTGGATTGACTTGTTGTTTGCCATTCAGCCTGGTGAATCCAGCCATGTGGAACACAAACACATGATCCTGGACTCAACCTGACCATTTTTTTTTTAGATGTATTTCAGATGTACTTCCACTCACAGCATACCAGAAGTCATACAGTATGTGCCATGTTAAATGTATAACATTGAATCATCACAGGTGGATTCAGACAATGACCGTGTTGGAGACAAGTGTGACAGCAATCAGGACATTGATGAAGATGGACACCAGAACAATTTAGACAACTGTCCATATATCCCCAACGCCAACCAAGCTGACCATGACAAGGACGGCAAGGGAGACGCCTGCGACTATGACGATGATAATGACAGCATCCCTGATGACAAGGACAACTGCAGACTGGCCTTCAATCCAGACCAGCTGGACTTTGATGGTGAGCATGTGCTTCAGAACACTAAAGTTTAGTCTTGACGGTTCTGATAAGGAAACACACTGACATAGATCACTGCATGACTGCAGGTCTCCCTAACGGCTAATATACTATTAATGAATATTTACTGTCCTGATCAAAGTTACTGGCAACTCTGAATTTGCTGCACTTGTAAAGGATTTCAACAACAAAAATGTTGACCAGTGGGTGAGTGACTTAGTCCATCATCACCAGCTCATCTACACAGTAAAATTTACTGTGTTGGGATAACATTTGATCCCAGTCTAAATAGAATAAAAAACACTCTATGGTAGAGTGAAAACAGCTCTACTGTTGTCCACCACTAAAAATTAGTCCACCTTGCCTCCACTGCGCATGCGTCATTTCCGAGCTCAGCAACTCCTGTGGACGGACTCTCTTCACCCAAAGCGATCAAATGGATTAATGGGATTATTAACCATCAGATGACAAGGTAAAACTTATTAAATCATTCTAAAGTCAGTTTTAAGCAGAAATGAGGCAAGATTTGTGATGCTTTGAAATGACGGACGCTCCAGCTGCGGTGCTCTGATCACTTCCTCTGCCTTTTATTATGAAATAAGGCTGAATTTTATGTGGAAATGATTGTTGTACAAAAGCTTCAGATATCTGTCGCTGAGATAGATGATGACTGTAGTGCAGTTTGAAGCAGAAACGAGGTGATAATCAAGGGCTCAATTTAGAACTAGAAATTGGGGGGGGCAAAGTGTGAGGCCTGCAGGGCCGAAGCCCATAGGCCGGGGGTCTGGGGGTCGCTTTAGGCCCCCAGAAGCCAACAGTTTCTAGATAAACTCAGATGCATTCTGAGCATCCAGAACAGTAATTTTAATGTTTTTAGAAGACCATAAAGTGGACACCATTTGACTTATACAATTTGAAACTGTGGATAAAAGTACTTTATTCTGAGAATAGCCAGCATTGATTTTATTAACATCCTGGTGTAAATAAGGTATCACCACATGTGTAGAACTCAAAAAGAATGATGGGTTCTCATTAAAAAACAACTGCAATGTGGTAAAATTTGTTCATAAATATGAAAGAACAGGCTCTTAATAATTATTAACTATCGCATACTGTATTTTTTTTTCTCAAGATTTGTTTTTGCATACGTTTGAAAAAACAACAGATCACAAGTTTAGGATAAATTACTTACCATGAATTTAATTTTCAAAGTGGCACTAATGACAACACTCATAGTGAACATAATTTCGCTTGCATAGACTGATTTTGGAGATCAAGCAATAATTGCAGATGGGCTTTCTGAGGTCCCAGATAGCTTTTCTGATTTCCTTTTCTAACTTTCAGAATTTAGTAAATTAGCATATGGTCCATTGATACTTATGTGTAGACACTAGTCCCTAGAGGCAACTATTTTTGGTTTCAAATCTGGGTCCAGTCCAGTCCCAGAAAATTCTGAATGTGACAAACAAGAAACAGGTGTAAACAAGTCAATGCTGCTAAAAATACAAACTTGCAGAAACAAAGATACTATTCTGACATGGTTTGCACATAAGACTGGCATTGCATGTTTCAAGTACACACATATATGTCAGAAGGTGGGGGGGACATACCATATTCTGTCCCTCCTGGTTGAAAAGGTGGGGGGGGACATGTCCCCCCTATCCCCCACCAAATTGCGCCCATGGTGATAATCGGTGAACCGCGGCTGATGACGCATGCACAGTGAAGACAGGGCGGACAGAGTTTTAGACAGACTGTTTGGTCGGCGACACTGTCTCGTCAATGCAAGTGGTTCTACTCCAATAAGAGTTAATTTTACACTATGTTGACTTGATTTAACCCTGTGGTAGAGTATATTTCACTCTATTTAGACTGGCACCAAATGCTATCCCAGCAGAGTAAATTTTACTCAGCAAAATTTACTGTGTAGACAATAACGATTTTGTAACTCACCAACTTAAAAGAACATATAAAAGAGCTTTGAGTCACCAGATTACTCATATGAGCAACTTTGGTTTGCCTATGTAATGTAAAATATAATACATAATATACATGAAAGATGTGTCTGACACATGCTATAATGTTAATGGATGATGATAAATGTGGGAAAATTATTAACGCTGGGTGTCTTGGTGGCTACCCTCACTTCCAACACAGTCACTCAATTTTTACAACTGTATAGACGCCTTTATGGTGTCAAATCTCGCTCGTAATCACATTCTCGCTGGGGAGGCCAAGATTTTGTTGTCAGTGTAAACAAGTGTTTGCAGCTACTTGTTTGCAACATTGCGCCATTATGGAGGTGAGTTCAACCAAAATAAGTATTTAGGTGTTTAACTAGGATTATCCTGTCTTTAATGTGAGTTTTATAAAAAATTGTTAGGGTTGCATGTTGGGAACCGGTCCTTTTCAGATATCCTTAAGAAATGATTCAATCCTTCGACATCAATAGCCTTACTGCTTGATAATTCCCTTATCGGTCCTTAAGAGGGGCCGTTGTTTTGGGGGTATGGTCAGGAAAATGATAATTTCTCTACATTGATGACAGACCCTGCAGTGGGTCTGTAAAATCAACCATTTCAGCAGCGCAGCTTTGCTTTGAACCTTGAACCAGTGAAGCAGTGCTTCGATCTTTGATCTGCTGCTTCGTTGGTTCTTTGTTTTATTTTGCTTTTTCTTAATTTTTCCCTGCTAAAACCCCAAAGAGCGTATGTCTGTGAGTAATATTTACCTTTTTTATGTTAAACCGACCTGTTATGGTCTTCTGAAACATTTGATAGATGCATTTTATAACTTAAAAATGGAACCAATGCTAATGCATTACCATGTCTATGACATTTTCAATGTTAAAGTTAGCATTAAGCTGAGCCATTATCAAGCCTCCCTCCCCCAGCACGCAAAGGATTCTGGGATACTCTAAAAAATGCAAATACTTGCCTACTGTTTGTATTTATTCATGATTGATGTAAATGAAGTCCAAGACTTATTCAGTGACTTGGAAATGTTCATATTTGGAATAAATTGCCTTGACCCAACTTCTTTTTTGTTTGTGTGTTTTTTGGAATGTTTATCCTCAGGATTGCATGTATATTACCAAATGAAGTTAAGCAGAAAAACATGAAATATCTTGTGTTCACACTGCAATGAAATAGAAGTCAACATAAATATAATCACTTCTGTGCATTTTGTTTTTTGTTTGTTATTATTTTTTTTCCCATATTTCATTTTCCCATATTGTCCCAAATTTTCTGGTTCACATTTACCATACTGCTTGTTTTTCCTAACGACTGATGTAAACGAAGATCAAGACATATTTCGTGACGCAGACTTGTTTATGTATCTTTTCCCTGACTTGTCTAATGAAAAGTGGCTGTGAAACTGATGATTTCTGTCAACTCATCAAAGTCTAAAAATACCAGTCTCATGTTGTTGTTGTTCATTCGGTTGCTCCCGTTTTTGTCACCACGGTGGATACAGTCAGATCCACATTGGTATTTGGCACAAGTTCTTTGCCGGATGCCCTTCCTGACGCAACTGCAGTTTTACCTGGAGGAACACACACAGTGTTCCAAAGAGGTCTCCCATCCAAGTACTAACCAGATCCTGCTTAGCTTCTGAGATCTGATGTGATCAGGCTCACACAGAGCAGACCAGCTGCAAATACCAGTCTCGTGTACATTTTCTATTTTTGTTTTTGTTTTCTCTTTTTTGTGGAAGCATTTTTTTTGTTTGTTTTTCTTATTCAATAACTATTGAAAATTGGCTCTACATTCAAGTTTTAAATTCTGTACTTACTATTCAGGGGTGCCTTTACAATATTTTTTCAGGAGACGGTCGTGGAGATGCTTGTAAAGATGATTTTGACCAAGACAATGTGCCTGACATCTATGATGTTTGTCCGGAGAATTTTGACATCAGTGAAACAGACTTCCGCAAGTTCCAAATGGTTCCTCTGGACCCCAAAGGCACCTCTCAGATTGATCCCAACTGGGTGGTCCGTCATCAAGGCAAGGAGCTCGTTCAGACTGTGAACTGTGACCCCGGCATTGCTGTTGGTAAGGAAACAATTTGTTCTCACTGTCTCGACTGTTTCCAGATTGAAAATTTGCTAAATGGCAAAGCCACTTGTAATTTCATAGCTATGTCTCTGATAATGAGTTTGTCCTTCATCAGGTTACCATGAGTTCAATGCAGTGGACTTCAGTGGAACGTTCTTCATCAACACAGACAGGGACGATGATTATGCCGGCTTTGTGTTTGGCTACCAGTCCAGCTCCAGGTTCTACGTGGTCATGTGGAAGCAGATCACACAGACCTACTGGTCAAAAAAACCAACCAAGGCTCAAGGCTACTCCGGCCTGTCCATCAAAGTTGTGAATTCCACCACTGGCCCAGGAGAGCATCTCAGGAATGCTCTCTGGCACACAGGGAACACCCCAGGACAGGTGAGACGGAGACGGTCTTCAGTAAGAGTGGATTGATACACAAAGTCCACGTTACGATACATATCACGATTCACCTATCACGATTTGATACGTATCACAATACATAGTAATTACATCACTGTCCACATTAATTATGTCAAAAGGAATCTGTGGTGAATGTTTAATTTTAAGGAAACAAAAGAGTAATCTTTGATGTTGTCCTTTTTCAACCTTGTCTCACCACAGCAGATCCAAGGTGGATCTGCATGTTGATATGGCACAAGTTTTACACCAGATGCCCTTCCAGACATACCTCCACATTATATGAAGACTGGGTGGGGATGGCCTTGAACTGCAAACCTTCCTCACTGGAAACAAGCACACTAATCACCACCCCAGATCATTTTTTTTTTCTGCAAGAGATCTGTAATGTGTTAATCTGTTTGGTGAAAAACTCAAACACCACACAGGTAGATTGTAATTTTTTTTTTCAGGCAACATGTAAAATTACCTGAAGATGTATGATTTATTGAAGCTTTTGTAAGTTTATGTAAGTGCATTTCAAATCCTGTTGCTTATAGTGGAGGCACTCATGCTAACATTGGTACATTAGCATTATAACACACTACCAAGGACAACCCCAATTCCAATGAAGTTGGGATGTTGTGTAAAATGTAAATAAAAACAGAGTACAATGATTTGCAAATCCTCTTCAACCTATATTCAATTGAATACACCACAAAGACAAGATATTTAATGTTCAAACTGCTAGAATTTTTTATTTTTGTGCAAATATTTGCTAATTTCAAAATGGATGCCTGCAACATGTTTCAAAAAAGGTGACACAGTGGTATGTTTACCACTGTGTCACCTTTTTTCTAACAACACTCAATAAGCGTTTGGGAACTGAGGACACTAATTGTTGAGGCTTTGTAGGTGGAATTCTTTACCATTCTTGCTTGATGTATGACTTCAGTTGTTCAACAGTCCAGGGTCTCCGTTGTCGTATTTTGCGCTTCATAATGCGCCACACATTTTCAGTGGGCGACAGGTCTGGATTGCAGGCCAGTCTAGAACCCACACTCTTTTACTATGAAGCCACACTGTTGTAACATGTGCAGAATGTGGCTTGGCATTGTCTTGCTGAAATAAGCAAGGACGTCCCTGAAAAAGACATTGCTTAGATGGCAGCATGTGTTGCTCCAAAACCTGGATGTACCTTTCAGCATTGATGGTGCCACCACAGATGTGTAAGTTGCCCATGTCACTAACACACTCCCATACCATCACAGACGCTGGTTTTTGAACTTTGCGCTGGTAACAATCTGGATGGTCTTTTTCCTCTTTTGTCTGGAGGACACGACGTCCGTGATTTCCAAAAACAATTTGAATTGTGGACTCGTCAGACCACAGCACACTTTTCCACTTTGCGTCTGTCCATTTCAAATGAGCTCGGGCCCAGAGAAGGCGGCGTTTCTGGATGTTGTTGATGTATGGCTTTTGCTTTGCATGGTAGAGTTTTGCATGAACTGTGTTAACTGACAATGGTTTTTTGAATTGTTCCTGAGCCCACACGGTAAGATCTTTTACATAATGATGTCGGTTTTTAATGCAGTCCCACCTGAGGGATCAAAGGTCACGGGCATTCACTGTTGGTTTTTGGCCTTGCCGCTTACGTGTAGAAAATTCTCCAGATTCTCTGAATCTTCTGATTATATTATGGACTGTAGATGATGGAATCCCTAAATTCCTTGCAAATGAATGATTGTTCTTAAACTGTTCAACTATTTTTTCACACAGTTCACAAAGTGGTGATCCTCACCCCATTTTTGCTTGTGAACAGCTGAGCCTTTTGGGGATGTTCCTTTCATACTCAATCATAACACTCACCTGTTTCCAATTAACCTGTTCACCTGTGGAATGTTCCAAACAGGTGTTCTTTGAACATTCATCAACTTTCCCAGTCTTTTGTTGCCACTGTCCCAGCTTTTTTGAAATGTGTTGCAGTCATCAATTTCAAAAATGAGCAAATATTTGCACAAAAACAATAAAGTTTATCAGTTTGAACATTAAATATCTTGTCTTTGTGGTGTATTCAATTGAACATAGGTTGAAGAGGATTTGCAAATCATTGGATTCTGTTTTTATTTACATTTTACACAACATCCCAACTTCATTGGAATTGGGGTTGTATATCCATCGTGAATCACTGGTTTAAGGTGCTCCCCTCACTCAGGTCCTCAGCCACCTCAAGTCTGTATTTTTAAAGCACAGTATAAATCATGTTGCACACATTGGAGGTGTTCAGCTAATGCTAATGTTCGGTGTGATGTCAGCACCTTCACATCACACCGAACCCCAAACAAGCACCAAATCAATTATACAACATATTAAATAAAGACTGTAGCTTTACTAAAGTAAGGAAATACGTAGTGCTGTGCTGCACTACATTGACAGTATTTACCAATAAGAAACTGCAACTGATTAACATTTCTCAGTATTTTCCAAATTATTGCTAGAAAGACTAATGTTCCAACAGACTATAGCCAAATGTATTGACGCTGATAATAATAAAGTATATTTTAGTCATCAACTCACATTTCATAAAAACTATTATTTTGGAGATGTTATATACTTCATTAATTTAATTGAATAAATTGATGAAAATAAACATTTTAAATATTTTGAGGAATTTAAGTTATATTACAGTATATTTATATAATTTCCTATTTGTATATTTTGTAAATCATTTCTGATTCTTCTTCAAGAGATCATTATTTTTTCGATGCAGTACAATAGTTGACTTTTTTATGGTATCATGATACTCATTTCATAAAACAGTAGTAAGGTACTAAGCTCCAAGATGATTGTTTCACCCCAGATATTTTAAGGGGCGCTCCAGAATTTTTCAAACTGAACCTTGTTTTATGATGTTTTGTGGTTCAACTTTTCACTCTGGAGAAAAAGGTTTTAATCTGTCCGTTACTGACTTTGAACACTAAGCCAAGTCACCCAAGTGAGATATCCCATAATCCCTTGTGCACCAGAGCGGTGCTGCAATCAAAACAACATGGAGAAACCACATGACAACAATTGCAAATGAAAATTATTCAACTAAAATGTACATTTTATGGCTTTCATAACATTTATGACACAATTCAATTCAATTTATTAATTTTATATAGCGCCAAATCACAACAGAGTCTCCTCAAGGTGCTTCACTCAAAACAATTCAGAAAACAGAATAAAATGAATTAAAAGATTAAAAAGCATAGTAACATGCTATGCCAGTATGCTAGCCATACGAAAGGGAAATTGTTTCTTAAGTCTGGACTTGAAAGTCTTCAGAGTAATATGTCTGAAATTCAGTTTGCATTTATAAAATTGAAGGTAGCAGACACGGAATATTTGGAAGATTTGTTACAGCAAGTTTTCAGGTTCTCATGCATGCAGTGTCATTTTGGCATCTCTTCACTGGCTTCCTGTCCCAGTGAGATCAGATTTTAAGGTTCTGCTACTAACCTTCAAGGACTGGCACCTCCCTATCTAGCCGATCTAATTAAACCCTATGTACCTACCTATGTGCTTTGCAATCTCAAGATGCAGGACTACTTTGTGTCCCTAGGGTGTCCTTAATGGTGACTAATTATACTGTACTTGTTATCTTTCCGATGCCTAATTATGTTTTTTTTTTCTCTCTCTCTGTTTGTGGTGCGGCTCCATCCAAAGATGGATGTGGTGCCTGTTTCTGCAACCCTTATGTCCTGTGCCCGGCAAAATTTCCTGTTTACTCATTTTGTTAATTGTGTCAGTATCATGGTCCAAGCAAAGGGTCACCCCTTTGAGTCTGGTCTGCTTGAGGTTTCTTCCTGAAATCATCAGAGGGAGTTTTTCCTTACTACTGTCATCTGTATGCTTGCTCTGGGGGTTGGAAAAGTTAGACCTTACTTGTGTGAAGCACCTTGAGGCAACCTGGTTGTGATTTGGTGCTATATAAATGAAAATAAATTGAAATTGAAATCACTGCATGCATGTGTAAAATAATTTGGGGGGTTTTTATAATTCCCCATGCAAATAAAACTTATTGTCGTTCACCTGGTATAATTATTGAATTTGGGTAAGATAAAGATCAACTTTATTTATCCAGAAGGAAATTATTTTGCCAGAGTACAGAAACAGTAAAAAAAAAATGGTTAGTTAAATATACAATTATAGAAAGTGTTAGTATTCAACAGAAAGACAATATCATCAAAGACACGGAAGTAAGGAGAAAAACTACATGAAAAATCATTATTTTTTTTGCATTTTATGATGTGTTTGGGTCACAGAATTAATTAAATTTAGGGTGGATGTTTCAGCAACTTTGATTAAAAAATGGGGAGTGCAGCTGCTCAAAGGGGGCGTTCCAGTGAGTGGGTACAGTATAATCAAAGAATGTTCCTGCTGTGTAATTGTATTGGTTGCAGGTCCATACTCTGTGGCACGACCCACTGAATGTTGGCTGGAAGGATTTCACTGCTTACAGATGGCATCTGATCCACAGACCAAGAACAGGACACATTAGGTGAGTGAAGATGTTTAATTTTAGGTTACATTATACAAGCTTTTAATGTTGAAACATCAAATCAACTTAAATATTTTGTTGTTTCAGAGTTGTAATGTATGAAGGCAAGAAGATTATGGCAGATTCAGGCAGTATTTATGACAAGACGTATGCAGGCGGCAGATTAGGTCTTTTTGTCTTTTCACAAGAGATGGTGTACTTCTCAGACCTCAAGTATGAATGCAGAGGTAAGGATTTAAATGAAATTGCATAGCAGAAAGTAAAATATCTCCTCCCATGAACAAACTGTTGATGTTCTGCTCTTAGGACCATATTTTGACTGTTTGCATGGTCTAAGATGCACCTTAGGACAAGAAGATTTAAGGCGTGAGCACCTCCACTTTTGCTATTTACATGGCGCATAACTCAGGGCAGCGTGGTGGCTTCATGATTAACCGTCCTGCCTCACAGAGAGAGGTTCCGACCACAAAGTTTGCTTCCGATGTGGTCCTTTCTGTGTAGAGACTGTATGTTCTCATGTTTGCTTGGCTTCCCTGTAGATGTTCTGGCTTCCTTCCACATCCATCTCCAAAGACATGGAGGTTAGGTGAACTACTGACTCCAAATTAACTGGTGTAAATGTCCAACCCAGTCTCACACTTTTTTTGTGCTCCGGTTACAAAATGATTCAAATTTTCATGATGGGTTTTTTTTTTTAACTCACTACTACAGATCCAATTTGGATCTACATGTTGATTTGGCACAAATTCTACGCTGGATGTCCTTCCTGATGCACCTCCACATTACATGGAGAAAAGTGGCAGGGGTGGGGTTTGAACCGGGTTTTGCACTGAAACCAAGTGCACTTGTTTTCACTTGGAGTCGCCACAGCAGATCTTGGATCATTAGTTCATGAATGTGTTCATTATAAAACAACCATCGATGCGCCTTGATGCATCTTTTTTTCTAATCAGAATTTCTTTTGTCTCATTGTCTGACAAATTTAAGTACAATGGTCCCTCGTTTATCGCGGGAGTTATGTTCTAAAAATAACCCGCGATAAGCGAAATCCGTGAAGTAGTCAGCGCTATTTTTTGCAATTATTATAGATGTTTTAAGGCTGTAAAACCCCTCACTGCATACTTTATACACTTTTCTCAAACAGGCATTAACATTTTCTCACTTTTCTCTCCTGTGTAAACACACTCTTTTTTCTTCTGGGTGAGAAGATTATAAACAGACACGCGCAGAACTCTCCCTTCGCTCACTGCCTCCGGAGGTACGGATATCCAAGTCCACTCTCGGTGGCCACGGAGCTCTGCAGCTGCGGTCAACATCCGCATCAAAACAGCGAGCGTAGTCTGTGGACCTGTTGCCAGATTTTGCGCAGCTCCGCACAGCAGACAGGAGGGCGGTGTGAGTGGCCCGCTGCTGCGCGCATAGGAGGCAGTGAGAGCAATCGCGGTGATGCCGACCGGTGCCGCGACTGGCCCGCCTCATAAGGACGCAGAACACAATGCGCTGTTTAAAAAAGAAAAAAAAGCATGCAAAATTGCACTAAAAAAAATCAGCGAAACTGCGAGGCCACGAAAGGTGAACCGCGTTATAGTGAGGGACCACGGTATTTTTAATATTCCATAGCAGGCAGAGGTGTGGCCATGTGGTTAGTGCACTTGGTTTCAGTGCAAAAGGTTCCCGGTTCAAACCCCACCCCTGCCACATTTCTCCATGTAATGTTGAGGTCCATCAGGAAGGACATCCAGCGTAGAATTTGTGCCAAATCAACATGCAGATGCAAACTGGATCTGCTGTGAAAACAAGGGGAACAGCTGAAAAGTTTTACTTTATATGAATAAAGACAGAGTAAAATTCAATGAAAATATTCAGTTGATAATTGCTAGTAAATTGGCACAAATTCTACACTTTTAGATAAACTAATATATATGCAAGTAAAATTTACTTAAGAATTCTCCTTGTTCAATTTAATTGGAATATCTGAGTGGAAAAACTTGCCTAGGTTTTTTCAAGTAAATATCAATCTTTTTCATTGTAACACTTCAGGGAAAAAAGCATTGACGGTACACATTTAATTAAAAGTTAAAAAATCTTTCTAACATCTTTCTGTGTAAATGTATCATGTTACAACGTGGACGACCCGCTGCTTAAAGACAAGTGCGGCTTATTTATGTACAATTTCTTTTTTCTTTTCAAAATTGATGGGTGCGGCTAATATTCAGGTGCGCACTATAGTCCAGAAGTTACGGTATTACTAACCCTACCCCCATCCCTAACCTTAACCCTAACCCAACCCTACTCCTTCCCCTAACCCTAATCATAACCTCTCACTTCACTTTTAATTTCGTGCAGCCATCACAGAATGTATTATAATAAATTTGTGGTCCCGTTGTGAACATTTTGTACTTTTCATGAAAATATCACAAACGAATAGATTCATTTATGTTTTGTGCTGCTGAATCACAACATCTCGTGAGACTGGGTTGGAATGTCAGTGGACCGATCTATCTTCAGGCGAGGGCGGGGGTTGGGACTTGGCATCTTTTACATGCATAATGACTGTAATATAAAATAAAGACAGGCCTGTCAAATTTCTTATGAATCACTTTTTGCTAATTGCAGGCTTTTGGTGGTCACTAAGATCATGTTACTTGTTTGAATATTGTTCCGCATAATAGCAGAAGAACTGCAGAAGAAAGTGGTTGATGGTCTATGGTGTAGTTGCTTTCTGCAGTTTCATGCACTAGATAAACTAAAGTACATTTGGTATTTCAGCAAGATGAGTGTCTGGCATGAAAATGCCCTGGAATGTGCCTCGTGTAAAATAGGCCCCTAAATCTGCAAAGTCAATTCTCAATGTGCTGTTGTGGCGAGTTTGTTAAAAGTTTCTTTGAAATCAGAAAACTGTTGATTAATGTATTAAATGATAGTGCTTGTAGATCACCATGGATTTTATGTAAAAAGATGAGTTTGATGACAAACATATGTTATATTGTGAGATTCACCTGTGAAAGTGTACTAATCCATTTAGATATTTTTCACAAAAAACTAATTCTGTTTTCTCTTTTGTTCCTCTCTTTTAACAGATACATAAATCCAACTGTGCAAAGCCTGTCTTCCAAACGCACCTTTTTGAATGAACTCTAAACATATATTCACTTTTTCAAAGTCCAGGGATCAAGTTATCTGCACAGCTCTTTCTTAACGCACACTCAGACGGGTGTGACGGGCATGTGGTCAACCCCAGCGTAACCACCCTGGTTCAGGCAGTGCGCCAACCAGCCGAGTGCCAGTCGGGGATCAGACAGCTCCTTCACACTCGGGATCCGTGAGGCCAAGGAGCGCTGGGGAAAAAGTAAACATGCTGTTAGATTTGCCCGTACAGACACATCTCTGTGCATTCCCAGCTTTCCTTGCTTTCTTGTGCTCTTAAAGACCTCATTCATGTTTGTGCAGGAACAGCTCCCCACAGGTATCTGTAGACTCTCTCTCTGTCCTTCATGCTGTGTGCCTTTCAACTCGACTTTCTGGATGGTTGTCTCAAAGAAACATCTCATGAAATATGCTTTTTTGTTCCTCGATCTGCCAGAATATAAGTTCTGAGTCACACAGCCTTAAAGGATGAACACAGCTACATTAATAAAGAATATTTTTTTCAAGGTCTTGGGACTCGAGAAAACAGGTGTCACTAAGTTAGTCAAAGGAACATGATGTGATTTTTGGTACAGTAGTGTTCAGAATAATAGTAGTGCTATGTGACTAAAAAGATTAATCCAGGTTTTGAGTATATTTCTTATTGTTACATGGGAAACAAGGTACCAGTAGATTCAGTAGAATCTCACAAATTCAACAAGACCAAGCATTCATGATATGCACACTCTTAAGGCTATGAAATTGGGCTATTAGTAAAAAAAAAAGTAGAAAAGGGGGTGTTCACAATAATGGTAGCATCTGCTGTTGACGCTACAAACTCACATCTATTATGCTCAAACTGCTTTTTTAGCAATCCTGTGAATCACTAAACTAGTATTTAGTTGTATAACTACAGTTTTTCATGATTTCTTCACATCTGCGAGGCATTAATTTTGTTGGTTTGGAACCAAGATTTTGCTGGTTTACTAGTGTGCTTGGGGTCATTGTCTTGTTGAAACACCCATTTCAAGGGCATGTCCTCTTCAGCATAAGGCAACATGACCTCTGCAAGTATTTTGACATATTCAAACTGATCCATGATACCTGGTATGTGATATATAGGCCCAACACCATAGTAGGAGAAACATGCTCATATCATGATGCTTGCACCACTATGCTTCACTGTCTTCACTGTGAACTGTGGCTTGAATTCAGAGTTTGGGGGTCGTCTCACAAACTGTCTGTGGCCCTTGGACACAAAAAGAACAATTTTACTCTCATCAGTCCAGAAAATATTCCTCCATTTCTCTTTAGGTCAGTTGATGTGTTCTTTGGCAAAAGAACATGTCTTTTATTTAACAGAGGGACTTTGCGGGGGATTCTTGCAAATAAATTAGCTTCACAGGCGTCTTCTAACTGTCACAGCACTTACAGGTAACTCCAGACTGTCTTTGATCATCCTGGAGCTGATCAATGGGTGAGCCTTTGCCATTCTGGTTATTCTTCTATCCATTTTGATGGTTGTTTTCTGTTTTATTTCATGTCTTTTTTTTTGTCCATTTTAAAGCATTGGAGATCACTGTAGATGAACAGCCTATAATTTTTTGCACCTGCGTATAAGTTTTCCCCTCTCCAATCAACTTTTTAATCAAACTACACTGTTCTGAACAATGTCTTGAACGTCCCATTTTCCTCAGGCTTTCAAAGAGAAAAGCATGTTCAACAGGTGCTGGCTTCATCCTTAAATAGGGGACACCTGATTCATACCTGTTTGTTCCACAAAATTGACGAACTCACTGACTGAATGCCACACTACTGTTATTGTGAACACCCCCTTTTCTACTTTTTTTTTTACTAATAGCCCAATTTCATAGCCTTAAGAGTGTGCATATCATGAATGCTTGGTCTTGTTGGATTTGTGAGAATCTACTGAATCTACTGGTACCTTGTTTCCCATGTAACAATAAGAAATATACTCAAATCCGGGATTAATCTTTTATTCACATAGCACTACTATTATTCTGAACATGACTGTGCATGTACAACAAGGTCCAAGAATATTTCAACACTGTCTGTGTCCCAATTCAGGGGCCGCATTCTTCTTCTAAGGCTGCATTGTTCAAATGCATACACCATATTATCTACCTATAAAGCAAGATGCTTCTGTATGTATGTGGTTCGCATATCTCTCTGACTGTTTGTCAGATCTGGCTTGCTGGCACGATGATGTGTATCGTTTATTATGAAAACTTTGGGGATTAAATTTCAAACCTTTATTTTGAAGGCGGAGCGTTCTCACACGCCAGCTTCAGCAAAGATCATCAACAAAGATGAGTCACTCACTATATATATATATATATATATATATATATATATATATATATATATATATATATATATATATATATATATATATATATGTGTGTGTGTGTGTGTGTAAAATAGTGACATAACTAGGCTGTCTCATCTCCTTGGAAAACAAACTATACAACAGGTGTATCCTTCATGGCCCGAACAACCATGTCGTTTGGTTTTTTGGTTGGTTAAATGCTGGTAAATTTAAAAAAACAAAAACCAACAACAGAAAAGGACAGTTTCTGGCTCCACTTATACAATTGTAATTAAGAAATGTTGATAAGTAAAGTAGTGAGAACTAACTACTATTACTAAACTACAGCCACGACACTAGCTTGTCAAGGTTGCAAGGCGGCAAGTGGTAGTGGCTGGAAAAGCTAATGATCCAATAGCAAAATGGTTCATGTGCAAGACCATCAAATTTCAGAACTGCTGGTTCTGCCTCCACGGCCTTGGAAGGATTTGTAGACATTTGTAGGACACAGCCTTTGAAGGATGCAGTCTCTGAATAGTGATAGAGCCATACCTTTTGTTATTTTAAATGGGCGCCACACCAGAATGAATCTGAAAAAGCAAACAAAAAATCCACATATGAGCCTGAAGTGCAGCCTTTTAGGTCTAACCTAAACATCTTTGAACGATGGAAGGAAACCACATGGAACCCACAGAGGCATGTGTAAAGTATGAAAACACCATATGCAGGCCCCCGCTGAAGCCATGATGTATGTGGTCACCTATTTGTAGGGGAGCATAAATAATTACTCAGGTCATTGCTCAGTTAACTCCTGCTTTCATTGAAAACTAAAGTATTAAAAGTTTAATATTTATTGCACGCGTTGTATTTTCACTTGAGATGTGTTGTTACAAAATAGATCACGTCTACACAGACAAATATTCAGACTTAGCTATGTGACCTACCAGCCATCATAGGGGGCTTAGGGCGTTTTTGTTGCCTTATTTTGCAGAGATTTGCAGCTGTATCTCAGCGCAGTGATCAGAAAGTGACCGTTAGCACATTTACACACACAGTGTTCATTCATTTTTGCAATTCAGCTGACAGAATTTGGGCCAACTAAGTACTGAAGACATCCTCTGCAACACAGGTGCATCCTGCTGGTTTCACTGCTCCTGAAGTGGCGCACAGCAACAATGTAGAATATTGTGCTTGTGCTTTGATACTCCCAAGTTCTATGAGTTTTGCATGATGGTCAGTAAATATCTGACGGCCATCATCACATTTTGATTCTTTCATTTGTCCATTCATAGTCAAACAGGTCAATATAGACATCGCTAACATACTGACATTTCCACCAGGGCTGTCCACTGCAGTCACAGGCCACCGCTTCCTCTCTGAGTCTTCATGGTCACATTGATCCATTTTGAGTGGCTTTTTTGTAGAAGCATAAAAATAAAGCTTAGTTGCCAGGTCAATACATGATATGGAGAATTAAAGTATAGAAAGAAGATGAGCCAAAAACGCAACGCATTCTTCCATAAAAAAAATAGACAATTTTAGATATTGAAATCGCAAAGACTGTATAACTTCAGCCTTGTTCTCACCTTAACAGATGTGCATCAGAGACTCATGATTTGAGACCTTGTCCTTACCTTCCCAGTCACGCACATGGTTATAGACCATGTCGGTCTGGGAGGCAGGTGAAAGTGAGAAGAGGCTTTAAAAAAGTCCATTAGAAGTACTTGGGAACCTTTAGCTTGACATTAAAGGTGAATATAAAAAATATCTATTACACAATTTTTTTTTTTTTACACTTTTCACAGTTATATTTTTGTACTGTTCTCCAAGTTTTTGTTCAGTACAGCATGTGAAAAGTATTTCATATGATGTACGTGAACATCTGCATATGAAGTGTGATCAAAACATAAATCTGTCTAACGTTCTGGAGACACCTTGTAAAAGTACTGGAATTAAATAAAATTCTTACAAAACGTATTCTGTGTGTGAATGCACATATAGAATGTAGCATGTGTGATTTGTTGTGAAAGTGTAGTGACACGGACCCACAACAGGGGGCGCAAATGAACGGTCAATAGATGAGCCAAAAAGTAACAATTTAATGTTGTGAAGGTGCACAACGAATATACAAACAATCTCAAAATCTGATAACAGTCAATCCACAAAGGTGACGTGTGGGCAGGCTCGAGGATAGAAGACGTCTGTCCTAAGAAGAGCCAGAACCACACGATTTCCGCCGCCACCGAACCTGGTGAATACTGGAGCCGCCAAGTCCCGAATTCCCAGGTGATCACCGTCCCCGACTGTCGGATCTGGTACTGCTGGCGAAGAGCAAAGACAGTCAAGTGTGGGTGTGTGTACACCCCGTAACAACAACGGTGGGAATGCCACCTCCACCTTTAACACACACTCGTGCAGCGTCTGTTTAACCACTTATCTGACGGGACGTAGGACGAAACAGTCGCGACCCACGCCGGTCCTCTGGTTGACAGCTGCAACACAATAGCACTTGGAATCACTTAATGCTGGCAGAGAAAGTTACCTCCATAGAAGTACGATATCTCGGTGATGAGGTGGAGATGACGTCTGGGTTTTATGGAGTGAGATGATGAAGAATGAGTGACAGCTGTCAGGAAATAATGAGTGACAGCTGTCACTCCCGGCTGTGTCCGTGGTGGCAGCGCCCTCTCGTGCCTGAAGCCCGCACTTCAGGCAGGGCGCCCTCTGGTGGTGGGCCAGCAGTACCTCCTCTTCTGGCGGCCCACACAACATGATTCTCTCTAACCGTGGATGCAACGTCAGCAACTTGTCATCGTTTTCAAAACTGGTGATCCACAAAGTGTGATATGATTCGCTGGGAAGCAGATGTGCATTATGGGAAATGTAAACAAGGTGGTCAAGGTGGTCCCGCCCTCTCGGCTGAATTCCTTTGTTTCACACGCTGCTCCAGACGGCGCGCGTTGCTTTATCAAAATTTTTTCTGGACCTGTGAGGAATATCCGAGTGGATACTATCCTCTTGCTTGCCTCTACTGGTGGTTGGCTCTCACTGCGGTATTGTATCACTTCCTGTTCCGGAGCACAGCGGTGTTTTTCTGTATCTGTTAGCTGTTTAATCTGCGCAGTTAGATTGATCTAGTTAACTAGATTACGATTTGTTTCCCAGTGTAATCTTTACGTGCCTTAACTAAAGCACTCCTTCTGCTGAATCACCTCTAAATTATTTACACATTATTCACTTTGCGTGTTTTTAGGAATCCGCTAGCTTAGCGTAGCTACTAGCTCTTAGCCGATTTAGCATGGCGGCTTCTCCTGTCTCTCCCGCACTTTTCTGCTCTGGGTGTGAAATGTTTAGTTATTCCTCGGCCTCCTTTAGCAGTAATGGTACTTGTAATAAGTGTAGCTTATTCGTAGCTTTGGAGGCCAGGCTGGGCGAATTGGAGACTCGGCTCCGCACCGTGGAAAATTCTACAGCTAGCCAGGCCCCTGTAGTTGGTGCGGACCAAGGTAGCTTAGCCGCCGTTAGTTCCCCCCTGGCAGATCCCGAGCAGCCGGGAAAGCAGGCCGACTGGGTGACTGTGAGGAGGAAGCGTAGCCCTAAACAGAAGCCCCGTGTACACCGCCAACCCGTTCACATCTCTAACCGTTTTTCCCCACTCGACGACACACCCGCCGAGGATCAAACTCTGGTTATTGGCGACTCTGTTTTGAGAAATGTGAAGTTAGCGACACCAGCAACCATAGTCAATTGTCTTCCGGGGGCCAGAGCAGGCGACATTGAAGGAAATTTGAAACTGCTGGCTAAGGCTAAGCGTAAATTTGGTAAGATTGTAATTCACGTCGGCAGTAATGACACCCGGTTACGCCAATCGGAGGTCACTAAAATTACCATTAAATCGGTGTGTAACTTTGCAAAAACAATGTCGGACTCTGTAGTTTTCTCTGGGCCCCCCCCCAATCGGACCGGGAGTGACATGTTTAGCCGCATGTTCTCCTTGAATTGCTGGCTGTCTGAGTGGTGTCCAAAAAATGAGGTGGGCTTCATAGATAATTGGCAAAGCTTCTGGGGAAAACCTGGTCTTGTTAGGAGAGACGGCATCCATCCCACTTTGGATGGAGCAGCTCTCATTTCTAGAAATCTGGCCAATTTTCTTAAATCCTCCAAACCGTGACTATCCAGGGTTGGGACCAGGAAGCAGAGTTGTAGTCTTACACACCTCTCTGCAGCTTCTCTCCCCCTGCCATCCCCTCATTACCCCATCCCCGTAGAGACGGTGCCTGCTCCCAGACTACCGATAACCAGCAAAAATCTATTTAAGCATAAAAATTCAAAAAGAAAAAATAATATAGCACCTTCAACTGCACCACAGACTAAAACAGTTAAATGTGGTCTGTTAAACATTAGGTCTCTCTCTTCTAAGTCCCTGTTAGTAAATGATATAATAATTGATCAACATATTGATTTATTCTGCCTTACAGAAACCTGGTTACAGCAGGATGAATATGTTAGTTTAAATGAGTCAACACCCCCGAGTCACACTAACTGTCAGAATGCTCATAGCACGGGCCGGGGCGGAGGATTAGCAGCAATCTTCCATTCCAGCTTATTAATTAATCAAAAACCCAGACAGAGCTTTAATTCATTTGAAAGCTTGTCTCTTAGTCTTGTCCATCCAAATTGGAAGTCCCAAAAACCAGTTTTATTTGTTATTATCTATCGTCCACCTGGTCGTTACAGTGAGTTTCTCTGTGAATTTTCAGACCTTTTGTCTGACTTAGTGCTTAGCTCAGATAAGATAATTATAGTGGGCGATTTTAACATCCACACAGATGCTGAGAATGACAGCCTCAACACTGCATTTAATCTATTATTAGACTCTATTGGCTTTGCTCAAAAAGTAAATGAGTCCACCCACCACTTTAATCATATCTTAGATCTTGTTCTGACTTATGGTATGGAAATAGAAGACTTAACAGTATTCCCTGAAAACTCCCTTCTGTCTGATCATTTCTTAATAACATTTACATTTACTCTGATGGACTACCCAGCAGTGGGGAATAAGTTTCATTACACTAGAAGTCTTTCAGAAAGCGCTGTAACTAGGTTTAAGGATATGATTCCTTCTTTATGTTCTCTAATGCCATATACCAACACAGTGCAGAGTAGCTACCTAAACTCTGTAAGGGAGATAGAGTATCTCGTCAATAGTTTTACATCCTTATTGAAGACAACTTTGGATGCTGTAGCTCCTCTGAAAAAGAGAGCTTTAAATCAGAAGTGCCTGACTCCGTGGTATAACTCACAAACTCGTAGCTTAAAGCAGATAACCCGTAAGTTGGAGAGGAAATGGCGTCTCACTAATTTAGAAGATCTTCACTTAGCCTGGAAAAAGAGTCTGTTGCTCTATAAAAAAGCCCTCCGTAAAGCTAGGACATCTTTCTACTCATCACTAATTGAAGAAAATAAGAACAACCCCAGGTTTCTTTTCAGCACTGTAGCCAGGCTGACAAAGAGTCAGAGCTCTATTGAGCTGAGTATTCCATTAACTTTAACTAGTAATGACTTCATGACTTTCTTTGCTAACAAAATTTTAACTATTAGAGAAAAAATTACTCATAACCATCCCAAAGACGTATCGTTATCTTTGGCTGCTTTCAGTGATGCCGGTATTTGGTTAGACTCTTTCTCTCCGATTGTTCTGTCTGAGTTATTTTCATTAGTTACTTCATCCAAACCATCAACATGTTTGTTAGACCCCATTCCTACCAGGCTGCTCAAGGAAGCCCTACCATTATTTAATGCTTCGATCTTAAATATGATCAATCTATCTTTGTTAGTTGGCTATGTACCACAGGCTTTTAAGGTGGCAGTAATTAAACCATTACTTAAAAAGCCATCACTTGACCCAGCTATCTTAGCTAATTATAGGCCAATCTCCAACCTTCCTTTTCTCTCAAAAATTCTTGAAAGGGTAGTTGTAAAACAGCTAACTGATCATCTGCAGAGGAATGGTCTATTTGAAGAGTTTCAGTCAGGTTTTAGAATTCATCATAGTACAGAAACAGCATTAGTGAAGGTTACAAATGATCTTCTTATGGCCTCGGACAGTGGACTCATCTCTGTGCTTGTTCTGTTAGACCTCAGTGCTGCTTTTGATACTGTTGACCATAAAATTTTATTACAGAGATTAGAGCATGCCATAGGTATTAAAGGCACTGCGCTGCGGTGGTTTGAATCATATTTGTCTAATAGATTACAATTGTTCATGTAAATGGGGAATCTTCTTCACAGACTAAAGTTAATTATGGAGTTCCACAAGGTTCTGTGCTAGGACCAATTTTATTCACTTTATACATGCTTCCCTTAGGCAGTATTATTAGACGGTATTGCTTAAATTTTCATTGTTACGCAGATGATACCCAGCTTTATCTATCCATTAAGCCAGAGGACACACACCAATTAGCTAAACTGCAGGATTGTCTTACAGACATAAAGACATGGATGACCTCTAATTTCCTGCTTTTAAACTCAGATAAAACTGAAGTTATTGTACTTGGCCCCACAAATCTTAGAAACATGGTGTCTAACCAGATCCTTACTCTGGATGGCATTACCCTGACCTCTAGTAATACTGTGAGAAATCTTGGAGTCATTTTTGATCAGGATATGTCATTCAAAGCGCATATTAAACAAATATGTAGGACTGCTTTTTTGCATTTACGCAATATCTCTAAAATCAGAAAGGTCTTGTCTCAGAGTGATGCTGAAAAACTAATTCATGCATTTATTTCCTCTAGGCTGGACTATTGTAATTCATTATTATCAGGTTGTCCTAAAAGTTCCCTAAAAAGCCTTCAGTTAATTCAAAATGCTGCAGCTAGAGTACTGACGGGGTCTAGAAGGAGAGAGCATATCTCACCCATATTGGCCTCTCTTCACTGGCTTCCTGTTAATTCTAGAATAGAATTTAAAATTCTTCTTCTTACTTATAAGGTTTTGAATAATCAGGTCCCATCTTATCTTAGGGACCTCGTAGTACCATATCACCCCAATAGAGCGCTTCGCTCTCAGACTGCAGGCTTACTTGTAGTTCCTAGGGTTTGTAAGAGTAGAATGGGAGGCAGAGCCTTCAGCTTTCAGGCTCCTCTCCTGTGGAACCAGCTCCCAATTCAGATCAGGGAGACAGACACCCTCTCTACTTTTAAGATTAGGCTTAAAACTTTCCTTTTTGCTAAAGCTTATAGTTAGGGCTGGATCAGGTGACCCTGAACCATCCCTTAGTTATGCTGCTATAGACGTAGACTGCTGGGGGTTCCCATGATGCACTGTTTCTTTCTCTTTTTGCTCTGTATGCACCACTCTGCATTTAATCATTAGTGATCGATCTCTGCTCCCCTCCACAGCATGTCTTTTTCCTGGTTCTCTCCCTCAGCCCCAACCAGTCCCAGCAGAAGACTGCCCCTCCCTGAGCCTGGTTCTGCTGGAGGTTTCTTCCTGTTAAAAGGGAGTTTTTCCTTCCCACTGTAGCCAAGTGCTTGCTCACAGGGGGTCGTTTTGACCGTTGGGGTTTTACATAATTATTGTATGGCCTTGCCTTACAATATAAAGCGCCTTGGGGCAACTGTTTGTTGTGATTTGGCGCTATATAAAAAAAATTGATTGATTGATTAAAGTGTATGCACAGTGGAATCCTGACAATGCCTTGCAGTGCCTTTTGTGGATCAACAAAAATGCACCAATAATCAGATTGTGGGTCCTACAGAAATCAGTTTTTGGTATCTTTGTAGTTTTAAGTGAACAATGAGAAGTATTACTAACACCAGAAGTACTGTGACTCACGTGTTACCGTTGGTATCAGCCAGTATGAGTTTGAAAATATCGGTATAGTGAAGATTAGCAAAAAGTCAATAACATAACTGAAGGAATGAACCACGATGCAACAGCCTGACCTTCACTGCTTAGAGCAGCCTTTCTGAAAGAGTGGTCCACGGACTGCCGGTAGCCCCACGAGTGACCCCTAGTGTTCAGTGAGCATGTCGGCAAAATATCACAGTTTTGTTTTTATCATATTTTAAGTTAAAAGTGTTTAAAAAAGAACTCCAAATGTCTAATATTTAGTAGCGTATACAGTGCATCCAGACAGTTTTCTTAGCGCTTCACTTTTTTTCACATTTTGTTGTTACAGCCTTTCTCCAAAATGGAGTAAATTTTTTTTTCCCCCTAAAAATTCTACACACAACACCCCATGATGACAATGTGAAAAAGCTTTTTTACTTTTTTTTTATTTTTACAAATTTATTAAAATAAAAAAAAATTTAAAACTAAGAAATCACATGTACATCAATATTCACAGTCTTTGCCATGAAGCTCAAAGTTGAGCTCAGGTGCAGATTGTCTCAAGGCACAAATCTGGGGAAGGATACAGAAACATTTCTGCTGCTTTGAAGGTCAAGTTGAGCACAGTGGCCTCCATCATCTGTATATGGATGAGGTTCAGATCCACCAGGACTCTTCCTAGCCTATCTGAACTGAGCGATCAGGGCAGAAGTTCAGGGAGGTGACTAAGAACCTGATGTTCACTCTGTCACAGCTGCAGCATTCCTCTGTGGAGAGAGGAGAACCTTCCAGAAGGACAATCATCTCTGTAGCAATCCACCAATCAGGTCTATGGTAGAGTGGCCAGAAGGAAGCCACTCCATAGTAAAAGGCACATGGCAGCCTGCTTGGAGTTTGCCAAAAGGCATCTGAAGGCAGTGGTGGGCACAGTTCTGCTAACCACTAATTATCAAAGCTAATGTTTTCATTAGCAGATTAGCTTTTCAGATAACCTTAAAAACCATCAGCGGACCAATTAGCTTCCGATAAATTTAGCTCTGATTGTTGTGTGGGCCGCTGAAGAGGAGGTACTGCTGGCCCACCATCAGAGGGCGTCCTGCATGAATGGCAGGCTTCAGGCATGAGAGGGCGCCACTGCCTCACAGAAGCAGCTGGGAGTGACAGCTGTCACTCATCAACACCTCATCAACACCATCCATAAAAGCCGGGCAGCAACTCCACCTCCCTGCAGAGATATCAGTCTACTAACCAGGTAACTTTCTCAGCCTATCTCTGTGCCGTACGCACGTATTGGATGCTAAATTGTTTGCAGTTGTAACCTGCTGTAACTGACAGCTTGGAGCTGGTGTGTTAGAGATTTGGAGGAGTCGGCAATTGCGCTCCTAAATTTCTTAGTGTTTCAGTAGGCACTGCACAAACTTGGTTTTCCTGCTACCTGAGAGTGGAGGACGTGTCACTCCAGAAGGAACTGTGAGTTGCTGACTGTTTGCTGGATGTGCACACACCCTTCCGTAACCTGTTTCTGCTTCCTGCCAGCAGTACCAGATCTGACAGCTGGAGACAGTGGCCACCTGGGGACTCAGGACTTAGCGGCTCCGGTTTGTTCCAGATCCGTTGGTAGTGGAAATCATGTGGGACCCGGCTCTTCTCTGGACAGACGTCTTCTATCCTTGAGCCTGCCCACACGTCATCTTTGTATTATTGACTTTATTCCAAATCTGCATTTGTCTATATTCCGTTGTGCCCATTCCACAACATTAAATTGTTGTATTTTTGGCTTATCCATTGTCCGTTCATTTATGCCCCCTGTTGTGGGTCCGTGTCACTACACTTTCCCAGCAGGATATCTCGGCCAGCATCATGGATTCCAAGGGGCGTCAACCATCGCGTGAACAGCCAATGGAAGAGCAAGGTGCACAGGCACCAGCAGGAGGCGTGTTAGGTGAGTTGCAGCACATCCTAACCTCCTTCACTGCTCGGTTGGACTTAGTGACCGAGCAGAGCGTAATACTCAATCGTAGGATGGAGGCTCTCACCGCGCAGATGGAAGCGCCCACACAGGGCACGGCTGCAGCACCTTCTCCTGCTGACCTGGTGCCGAATACAAACGTTCCAGTGGTCGTTCAATGAACCCGTGGAGAAGACCGTCCGGGAGGCCCTGGCACGGAACCCGGACCCGGGGACTGGCCCAAAAGACAGACTGTACGTCCCACCAGAGGCCAGAGCTGCTGCCCTGGGCTTCTGTCACGGTTCTAAACTCTCCTGGGTGCGAAGAACCGTGGCAGTGGTCCAGCAGCGCTTCTGGTGGGCATCTATGGAAGCTGACATCCGGGAATATGTCCAGGCCTGTACCACCTGCACCAGGGGCAAGGCAGACCACAAGAGAACACAGGGACTCCTCCAGCCGTTACCCGTGCCTCGTCGCCCCTGGTCCCACATCGACCTGGACTTTGTCACGGGCCTCCCGCCGTCCCAGGGTATGACCACCATTCTCACGATAGTGGACCAGTTCACCAAGGCGGCCCACTTCGTGGCCCTCCCGAAGCTCCCAACAGCCCAGGAGACAGCAGACCTCCTGGTCCACCATGTTGTACGTCTGCATGGGATTCCATCTGACATTGTCTCCGACCGTGGTCCCCACTTCTCCTCGTCTGGAGGAGTTTCTGTAGGGAACTGGGGGCCACCGTAAGCCTCTCGTCCGGGTACCACCCCCAGACGAACGGACAGGCAGAGCGCGCTAACCAGGAACTGTAGCAAGCCATCCGCTGCGTGACCTCCGCGCACCCGACGGCCTGGAGCAACCATCTGGCCTGGATCAAGTACACTCACAACAGCCAAATCTCATCTGCCACCGGCCTCTCCCCATTCGAGGTATGTTTGGGGTACCAGCCCCCATTGTTCCCACTCACAGAGGGAGAGGTCGGCGTGCCCTCGGTCCAGGCCCACCTAAGAAGGTGCCATCGGGTGTGGCGTACTGCCCGCTCTGCCCTGCTTAAAGCCCGGACGAGGGCCAAGGTCCATGCAGACTGCTGGCGTTCCCCGGCCCCTGCATACCACCCTGGGCAGGAGGTTTGGCTATCCACCAAGGACATCCCACTCAACGTTGAATCTGAGAAACTGAAAGACCGCTTCATTGGACCATATTCCATCCTGAAAGTCCTCAGTCCGGCCGCAGTGAAGCTGGTAGCTTCAGCTTCACTGCGGATTCATCCAGTATTCCACGTGTCACACATCAAACCCTGCCACTCCTCACCACTCTGCACCCCCGGACTGGCACCGCCTCCTGCCCGGATCATCGACGGAGAGCCTGCCTGGACCGTGAGCAGGCTCCTGGACATCCGTCGACGGGGCCAGGGGTTCCAGTATCTGGTGGACTGGGAGGGTTATGGACCCGAAGAGCGCTCCTGGGTGAAAAGGAGCTTCATCCTGGACTCGGCCCTCCTGGCCAACTTCTACAACCGTCATCCCGACAAGCCTGGTCGGGCGCCTCCTGGCGCCCGTTGGGGGGGGGGGGGGGTCCTGTTGTGTGGGCCGCTGAAGAGGAGGTACTGCTGGCCCACCACCAGAGGGCGTCCTGCCTGAATGGCGGGCTTCAGGCACATTTACACATCTATTGTGTATTTCAGCTTTTACTGGGATATCTTTATTTTCATGCAGACTCCAGAACATTGTTCAAAATGGGTGTTTCAAAGGTTTCAAAATGCATTGAAGCAGAGTTTCAAGTTATTTGACAGAAATTTGCAGTAACAACAAAATTTTTTTGGGCCATCCTCAGCCACAAATTCTATTTATTGTTTAATTCCATATTTAGGTTCCCATTGTGTTGGATAGATTGTATTTTGTGTACTGGGCACCAAAGTTCTCCCTGCAGTTGCTTTCTTATCTCCTCTGGAATATTGTGTTGGCAAATTAAAGTTGCTTTTGGGATTGATCTGAAGCATTAAATTTTACCATGTATCAGTTCATTCTGAATATTGATTCATTTTAATTTGGTGACTTCCAAGATGATTTATTGTTTTAGCGATTAACGTCTACACAAGATGCCTGGGATGGATGAACCTGTCCACCAACACTTCTACATTTTTGCTGCCCAAACCTGAGGCTGTTTCCAATGCAGATTCTCAATCAAAGAATCAGTTTACAATGAAGCTTGACTAAAATTTGTTTTGGATCTCTTAAGAACGCAGAGTAAATTTTCAGAAATATCTTTATAGTCTGTTTTATCAAGCAAGACAAAAAGACTTCCGAATACCAATGAAAATCCCATGTAGATTAACTCTGGGATCAACACACTTTGCTACTGTGTCAACACAAGTAAATCACATTGGGCCTCTGAAGCACTGAGACAGATTATTTTAAACAAAGGCTTATTTAAGTGCAGTTATTCATCCTTTGAACAAGGACCCTGTGTGTTTTATGTGGCAGTAACACAAGTTCCTTTTGGGGTAGAGGTTTTCAGAGTGCCTTAATTGAGAAAGTGGGACGTGCCCAGTCAAAAAAAAAATTTTTAAAAATGGTCACGTGACTCAAGGTGCCATCTTGGTTCCAAAATAGCATTTGTTGTTAACGCGTCTGCATGTAAATCCAGCTATTTTATTCATTTATTCCCTGAAAATGACGGGTTGTTGTGTATTTGGATGCACAAATAGACACAACAAGGGCTTCAAGATGTACAGATTCAATTCAGATCTGAACAGAAGAAACCTTTGGGAAAATAAAGTCAGCTGTGTGGGATGGAAACTTTGACTTCATCATCAAAGTTTTGAGAGGTAAATTTATTGTTCAGTCCCATGTACAGTAAAACTCACCTAAACCGTCACTGTATAAACCAGATATTCACAGTCACCAGACAAAAAAGTCCCAAAGTTTTTGTATTTTAGATGTAATAAACACCGTGCATAACGGATTTTGTACAATAGATTTTGTATAACGGGTTTTTCGCTCACATAAGATAAAATGTCCATTTCGATCGCAATGTATTTCCATTATAAACCCCGAGCAGTCTGGATGTGCACAGTAACAAAGGTACAAATTAAAGTTCAGCTGTGACACTCACTGATTTGAGTAAAGTGAGACCGGAGTCATTTCCCTGATTAAAAGTCTGACCATTTATTTTTTTTCACACCATGTTCAGACTTGGACCTGAAGCCTGACATGCACCTGTTAAATCAGACACAAAAGGCTGTCATTTGACACTTTGCTGCTTTCACTGCTTTGTCTGCCATCATATTATAACAGTTTTTGCAGTGTGCATGCTGATTAAAAGTGGATCAGAAAAGTCCACTTACAGCACCAAGTCAGTAAAAGAGGAAAATGTACAGCTTACCTTTGATTTGGAGGTGATGATTGTACAAAGAAAAGCTTGTTGAGGGTCAAATTAATCCAGAATAAAGTATAATCCAGAGATGGAGAACTTTAAAACTGTCACATGCGTCAATGCATGACATGGAATTACAGAACTGCAGAAACATAAAATCAGGCTTTAAATTAATTAAATAAATCATTATAAATTGTAACTTTTTTGTAAATTTGATAGCATAACTATTTTTATATTTATTTTGATAAGCACCTGTACCTGGATGTGTTGCAGTATGTAGTTAAATGATTTTAAAAATGTTAAAAACATAAACGGTTCATTCAGTTGTTCCACGCAGTATACACACCATAATCTGAGTTGACGTCACTCTTTCAATTAAGGAACTCTACCCAGATTTACTCCTCCTCTGTTCTGTATTAAACATGTGTAAGATCTTAATTTTGCTCTCTGAAGGACTTATTTTTAAATAACCTCTTAAGTTTGCTGTCTGAGTGACACACCAGGGACACAACTTTAGATAAATAAATCTAAATTTATCTTCCTTAATGCAAACTGAAAGCAAATCTCTACAATTTGACATACTGTAAATTAATTAAAAATATAAAATCCAGCTTCCTGATGAAGTGGTGTAGAGGAGAATTTTCTTAAAAAGAGGACTTGATTTGATAATTTGATGAAAGAAACTTTTGTATTTCTTCATAATTGATGTAAATAAAGTCCAAGACATATTCAGTGACTTGGAAATGTTCATGTTTCTATCCCCTGACTTGTCTGAAGAAAATTGGCAATAAAACTGATTATAATTTACAGGAATTATCAGGTTTTACAGATTTGCTTTCAGTTTGAGTTTGTGGAAGATAATTTTAGAAATTTTTATTCTTTATATATATATATATATATATATATATATATATATATATATATATATATATATATATATATATATATATATATATATATATATATATATATATATATATATATATATATATATATATATATATATGGTTAGGTTCGGGGAAAAGAGTAAGATTAGGTTATGGTTAAGGTTAGGGTCGGGGGTAGGAGTAGGGTTAGGAATAGTGAGGTAAAAAAACCTGTCGTGAAAATTTGACTCATTTTGTCACGGGAGCACCAAAAAAAAAAAAAAAAAAACATGAGACTGGGCTGCCACAACATATACATTTTTAATAAATTCGCTAAAATCTCATAAAACCTTTGTCCCATTGTTATTATGGGGTATGGTGTGTAGACTTTTGAGGAAAAAAATGAATTTCAGGGCATCATAGTGGCTTAGTGGTTAGCACTGTTGTCTCACAGCACGAGACAACAGTGCTCCACACATTGTTCTGTGTGGAGTTTGCATGTTCTCCCCGGCTTCCTTCCACATCCAAAGACATGCAGGTTAGATGAATTGGAAACTTTAAACTGACTGCAGCTGTGCATGCCACTTTGAATGTGTTTGTCTGTACGTGACCCTGCGACGGACTGGCATCCTGTCCAGGGTGTACACCCCCTCACAACCTGTGACTGCTGGAATAGGCTCCAGTCCCCCCGTGACCCTTAAATGGAGTAAGCAGGTATAGAAAATGGATGGATGAAGATTAATTTTGGAAAAAGGCTGTCACATTAAAAAAAAATGTGGAAAAAGTCCAAGATCAGTGTTAGCTTCGCTTTCGTTTTGTTCCTCTTTCATTGCTTTTGCGCTCTTCATCTGCAGGCTGTTCGGTGATAAAGCTCGTTCATCCACCTTTCTGTGACTTTTTTATTTTTTTCCCTTTGTATGCTGTGTGACCGGCCATTAACACACATCTCCTTGTACTCCTGCCGACGGTCTTCATGTTGCTGACTATCCCAGTTCTTTTTAGCCAACCCCCACTCTTATGTCACCTTGTGCTCCTCCTTTTTCTGAAAGTATTTACCAAATCCATTTCCATCATTTTTGCAAAATAAACTATCATCTGTCCTTCCACATTCCTCTCCTTGATCCCATATGTATATGTTCCTCCAATTTCCAACTTCACACTCATCATCTTGTCAGACAGTCGCTTAACCTCCAACACACTCTTAACATACTCTTCCATTAAAATGACCCCAACTCCACTTCTCATCTCATTCACACCATGATACAACTTCAAACCACCTCCGATGCTCGTAGGTTTATTTCCCTTCCACTTGGTTTCTTGTACACACATTATGTCTACCTTTCTCCTTTCCACACTCTCTGCATTTACCAGTCGTACTGCCAACATTAAAAGGCCCGACTCGCACTGACTGGCACCGGTGCAGTGTTAACCCAGACCTCAATGATATGGTATGTAATTTGGATTTCTGACCTGCATATTTTTTGTGGTTCTTTTACGCTGGATGACCTTCCTTTGTCAGGATTCACGGTGTGGGACAAACCGAACGCTGGACACAGACTCGGAGGTGGAGTAATAAAAAGGCTTTATCTTGAAAAAACAGGCACAGGTTCAATACACTGGTAAACAGTCAGCATGGCAAACGGAATCGGCAGATGTGAGACTGAGGTGTGGTCAAAAACAAGCTGGGTTCAGAGGCAGCAAGTAATAAAGTTATCAGAGTTGAGACAAAATCAGAGTAAATAAAGACGCAAAGTCAAAAATGTCTGAACAGATGATCATGGGGAAACAAGAGCAAAGCAAAAAAGCTGGGATGAGGGCTGTGGCATGAGGAGTAAGCTCAACGAACTGGCAAAGAACACAGAAAGATGCCAGGCTTTAATAACACAAGACGTGATTAAAGAAACGAGACACAGGCGTGTGAGAAAGTTCTGGAAGGGGACGTGGTAGAAAGTGACACAGATGAGGTGAGCAGGTGCAAAGGAATGAAATAAAAAACACAAACCAGATGAAATGAAACCAGGAAAACAAAGGTGAGAACTGAAAAGTGAACAAGAAGACAAAGGCTGGAGCTGAAACTAGAACGGAACTAACGTGTGGCAAAAGTATAACAAACAGAAATTACACATAATAACTACAGTAGTAAAATGCAAAATAAAACCAGTGACTAAAGAATTCATAAACAGAAAATCAAAGACAGAGGATCAAAGACACATGGACACAGACAAGAGACAAAACCAAAATGAAAACCCAGACACAGGGCAGATCATGAAAGTATCTCCCCCCAAACGTCCGACACCGACTCGCAAAAAGATACAAACACGGGTGGAAGGAGGAGGCCCGGAGGAGGGAAACATCAAACAGGAGGACCGGAAGGAGGTTACAGGACCCACCCCCCGCCCCAAACTGACGAGGGCAAAGATGTGGAAGAAAGAGACAAAGATGAGGTGATCCAGTGCAAGAGAGTGTAGTAAATTGAACACTAAGCAGAGAGAAATAAACTGAAAGGGGAATTGCAAACATAATGCAAAAAAAGCCTAGGAAGGAACAAAGAGACAAAACCAGGAAAACAAAGGTGAGAATTGAAAAGTGATCAACAAGAAAATTAAAGGCTGGAGCTTAAACTAGAATGGAACAACAGTGGGAAGAGTATAACAAACAGAAATTACAGGCAATGACTAAAGTGGTAAAAACACAAAATAAAACCACTGAAAAAAAAAATAAAAAATCGTAAACTGAACATCAAAGACAGAGGATCGAAGATTGGGACATGGACACAGACAAGAGACAAAACCCAGATGAAAACCCAGAGACAGGGCAGATCATGACATCCTTACACAACCCTACTCATTTATCTGGGCTTAGAACAGGCACAACTTAACAGAATTTAAGGTGAACTGCTCCATCTAACCTCCTCATTTGTCTGGGCTCGGGACCAGGACATAGAATGTACTGGCTGTACTGTACTTAAGTGTCATTGGGCCTCATGTATCAACGTTGCGTACGGCGATATTTGAGCGTATATGGGGTGTACGCCAAAACGGCTGCGCTACTTGGCATTTATCAATGTGGTCGTTGGCGTACGCTGCGCTGAAAATATACACCAGGTCGAGAGGTGGCGTAAATTATACACCAAAATGAACCAGCACTGGAATCCACATAAAAATGAAGATGATCATACAAATACAAATCAATGCATATGTTACATAAATAACACTTTCCTGATTATACTACATAATAATCAATACAAATCCTGCTTTTGCGGGATTGTTATGGCGCACGATCCGTGGCCACAGCGCAGACTGCAAAGACAGCGCTGCTCGCCTTTTTCTCCAGACTTTGAGCCTGGAGCCAGAGCAACATTTGTCAACAACTGTAGTTTCGTCATTCCCTTAATTCGCCCGTATTGCAACCAGGTTTTGTCGTCTCCATTCGGTTGTCACAATAAAATAAATACAGAAATACATTTAAAAAATAAAGAAATCTGACAGATTAGGCGTGTCTTATTAATTGAGCGAGCAAATATCCACATGTCAAGAATTATTGACATGTGAAAAGAGAATACAGTGGTCCCTCGCTATAACGCCGTTCACCTGTCGTGGCCTCGGAGTCTCACGGAGTATTTAGTCCAATTTTGCAGGCCTTTTTTTTTTTACAGTGTTCTGTGTTCTGCGTATCTGTTTATAAGAATCTTGTTGCCCAGAAGAGAAAAGAGCGCCAACAACTACTCATAACTGTGTTTGTCACACGGAAACAAACACCTGCTGTAGCGAGATGTGAGTGGAAAAGGTGCGGCATCAGGACGCAGAGGCCCGATCTGTGACATACTGGAGAGTCACTATTAATAATTTCTTATGTGTCCGACCTCGTTCGTTGATCGTTAAAATTAATTCGTAGTTCTAAATGCCATCATAATTATTTATAGGAAAACGTTCTATTTTTATTTCTCAAACAAATGTTTGGGCCTGAAAACAGTTTGGTATTATTTTCCTACTAAGGTTTGAACTTTGAGAGTGTTTACACACGAGAGAAAAGTGAGAAAATGTTCATGGCTGATTGAGAAAGTGTATAAACTGTGTAATGAGGGGTTTTACAGCTTTGAAATGTCTATAATAATTGTAAAAAATAACGCTGACTATGTCGCGGTTTCACGTATTTCGGGCTATTTTTTAGAACGTAACTCTGTAACACTTTATTGATTATATACTACAAGCCGCGTGGGTTCGATCCCCCACCGTCGTCCCGGCCACGAAGGTCCTGCTGCTTCAATCTGGCATCACGAACAGGATGTGGGTCACAGAGTATGCTAACATGCACCTGTGACTTCAGGACGAAGTCAAAAATGGTGGGGAGATGTGAGATGTGTAGCGGGATGAAAGTCCCGGGTCCCAATTGAAAAGACGTTCCCGCTAGCTTGGCTAACAGGGAGTTCCCCTTTGGCTGACCTGGTAGAGGCACAGTCTTTTGTGTGAGCCGTGTAGGTTCGATCCCCACCGTCGTCCTGGCCACGAAGGTCCTGCTGCTTCAAATGTATATCATACATCATTAATGACTTTAAAAAATAAGAAATAGGTGTACAACTTTGAATTATTTTGGATCTTTACACAAGGTTAAAACTATGCAATAAAGAATAATAATAATACAAGCAAAGCTCGCTCTATGGCACAGGGAGTCCCAAATAGCAAGTGCCAAATTTTGAGTCCACGATGAAACAGGAAATGTCAAATGTCAAAGATTTTCTGGATTGACACTTCCTGGATTGACAGATGCGATCTCATGGAATCTCGCAGGAACTCAGTGTCAAGTTGACACTGAAACAGGAAGGGCCAAATTTTGACTCCACAGTGAAACAGGAAATGTCAAATGTTGAACACTTCCTGGCATGGGTGGAGCTAAAGCAGAGGCCAGGGTTGCACTGGACTCCCCTGAAATCTGATTGGACACAGATGATTGACATATCACAGCACCATAAGTCTGGTTGAAATTTAAAATCTGTGATTCATATTGACTGCTAGGTTCCTCCTGTCCAGTAGTTGTTGCTGTGTAAAAGTTCTAATCCACCTTAGTAGAAGAAGACAAATGTTTGCCTCAGATTTGAACTGAACACGTCGTTTGAACTATGACACCAGAGTTATATTTGTGAGTAAACGGCCGTATTTTATGCCAGAAATGAGGCCCGGGTTGTTTAAAGCAGCATTTCTCCTTTAATTTGGGATAACTTATATATACGTGTTTCTCCAATGATTTTTAAATGAGCAGGCAGCTGTTGATTAAATAACCTCTTAATTTTGCTGTCTGCACACCAGTGACAACTTTAGATAAATAAAAAAGAAAAATGCTTAAAAAGGCAGGGGGCCTGGGGGGAGGGGGGTTGGGGGGTCTGCCTCCCCAGAAGCTGAAAGGTTTTAGCCATGCTAATGCTTCCCTGAAGCATTTGTTAAAAAAAAAAAAACAGTCTGAAGGACCTCAATGACATGGTGAGATGCTGAAGAGCTTCACTCATTCATGTCTGCAGCATATACATATTAACAATAATTTGGTTTGATACAATGATACAATGATTTTTTTATCATAGGCTTGTATGTTTCCTCATTACAGGCTGGAAAGTCTTGAGTTTATATAACTCATAATACAGAAAATGAATTGTCACTTTCAAATGTACTTTAATATAGAATATAAAAGTGTGAATAAAATATGTTTATTAAAAACCTAAACAGCAAAAAATTTTGAAAACTAGTAATTTCATTGTATCATCTTCCAATGAAGTCAAATGTCAACAACTGTTATTCTGTACTTGAATTTTAGGACGGGTGGTGTGGAGCCAATAGGCGAGAAGCAAGGGTAGAAGTGTGAGCGTGAGAGCCAGAAGCCTCAATATCAGAGACAGTGAATCAAGAAGTGTGGCATATTAGTTAGGAGGAAATGAAACAGGTATAAAGAGGATGAAGAGTGGAAAAGTGGTAGGTCCAGATGACATATTTGTGGAGCTACAGAAATTTCTTGGAGAGGTGGCAGTGGAGTTTTTCACCTGACTGAAATTTTTGGAAATCAAGAGGATGTCTAAGGAATACAGAAGTGTATTGCTACCTATTTGTGAGAATAAGACTAAATGTTCATAACTGCAGAAGGTACAGAGACATAAAGTAATCACAACAATATGATATTTAGGGAAAAAGTAATTGAAGCTAAACTGAGAAAATAGGTGTGAAGATTTGTGATTTCATGCCAGGAAATAGCACAACAGATGTCATGTTTGCTCTGAAAGTCATTTCTTGGAGCATGTGCCAGTGGATTGCTTCACTGCATCCACCATACAAGGTCATGGATAGAAAGCACGCAGGCCTATAACTAGTCCATCCCGCACTTATCAAATGTAGCATCTGCCTGTCACAGCCAGGTAAAATGTAAGTATCCGCTTGGCCTTTTTCAGTTTCTGTGGTCTTCACCTCTGCAGCTAGATCATACACAGAGAAGCAGCCAAAACGCACAGCTGATATTCCCTCACTATGCAAGTGATACTCCTTTGTATTTCCTTCTATTGCTCGTTTGGGGGTTTCAACAACGAAAACATGCATTTTCTTCTCACACATCTCCTTTCGGCTGCTCCCGTTAGGGGTCGCCACAGCAGATCAATCATTTCCATCTCACCCTGTCCTCTGTATCTTTCTTTGTCACACCAACCACCTGCATGTCCTCCGTCACCACATCCATAAACCTCCTCTTTGGCCTCACGCTTCTCCTCCTGCCTGGTGGCTCCATCCTCATCATTCTTCTCCCTATATACCCTGGGTCCCTCCTCTGCACATGTCAAAAACATTTCAATCTCTCCTCTCTTTGTCTCCAAACTGTTCCACTTGTGTTGTCCCTCTGATATGTTCATTCCTAATCCTGTCAATTACTGTTTTGTAAACTTTCCCCTTCACTCTTGCTGATTTTCTTTGGTCACAAATCACTCCTGCCAGCTTTGTCCACCAACTCCACCCTGCCTGCACTCTCTTCTTCACCTCTCTACCATCCTCTCCATTACTTTGGGCATTTGACCTCAAGCATTTAAGCTCATCTACTTTCACCACTTCTACTCCTTGTAATTGTACTATTCCACTGGGCTCCCTGTCATTCAGACATTTGAACTCAGTCTTACTCCTACTGACTTTCATTCCCCTTCTCTCCAGAGCATATCTCCACCTCTCTAAGCTAGATTTGTGTGAGATTTTGGTGGTAGCCATCACTCAGCATTTTCATAAATAGACTTCTTATCTATTTTGGCCCTTCTGAGCTGGCAGCATTGCAACCACTTCTCTCTTGTTGCTGTAAAATTGCACTCTGACTGATAAAGAATGGCAGTTGTAGCTAATGTGACAAAGGGGTGATGGGGTCCCCAGCCATGCTTGACAGCATAGCAAATGCTTTCTGAGCACCCTCTGCTGGATAACCCATGTAATGACACCATTTCCAACAGAAAGTGTTTCACTGTCTTGTTTATTTAGTAAAATAAGTTTTACATGTTTGAAAAATAACGCAAAGACCAATATAGTATGTTAATAAGACTCGTATCGGCTGTCATTATCAGACAACCATTATATTTTTCAGGATCGATGTTTAGGTTTCTTAAGAATAGGTTGGATGACTGCAGATGGAGCCCATACCAATAGTCACAGGGCAGGAGACATTTACACCCTGTACAGACTGCCAGTCCATTGCATGACAGACATATATATGTAACATTTTGCTGGTCTGCCACCTCAAATGTATACGGTATATACATAGCAAGTCTGTTTGGGTGACCTTTTTTCTGTTCCTCTTGAAGTTCAAAGTTTTGGGGTTGGTCCACTTCTGTCTGACTGAAGTGAATGAATGATCAATTGAATGACCTGGGGCCTCAGGTACAAAGACTTGCATGGATTTCCTACTAAAACATGGCATATGCCAAAACCCAGAAACTGGCATAAGCACAAAAATACTCAGATGTATCAAAATGTGCGTGGAATTGAATGTGGAACCAAACTCCTCCCTGGCCACACCCCATTTAAATATGCAATTTCATGCAAATTGGCCCTTTGAGCAGGGATTCCCCATGACAACGCATCAGACAACAAGAACACAGAAAAGAAATTATACTATAGATGACTGGAAATGACGTGGAGACGTGCAGGGACAGTTTATTCGGTATGCAGTTAAACAGATTAATCATGAAACTGGACAAATGTTTGTGGGGGCTACGGAGCGTGTGTGTGTGAACCTGACACGCAAAACAGCGTACACACTGATGTTAAAAAGGTGAGGCACGCCTCTGCTGCAGTGTGACATTCACAATTTACACACGTGTTTATTGACAAATATGGAATACAGGAAGCCTGTTAAGAAGCTCTGAAGCTCACCATCGAACAAAAATAAAAAAAAAAACCTTAATAATAATAAACATATTTGAATGTGCACATGCCCAAATGTGGCCACGCTGGTTTACGTTTGGATAAATTACACAAATACACTATTTTCACAGCGAGCAGCTATAATTGCCCCGTGTGGGATTAATAAAGTTGCTTGATTAATTGAGTAGCTGCCATCATGCACGGTGCCAAATACCAGCCTGATGCACATTTGCACATCACATACGATGTGAACGTGTGTGCATTCAATAACTCAGATTACATGGAAACCGGCTCTCGTTGCAAATGGCACTTTGGGATGGGATGTACCTGATGACCTCAGGTACATCCCATCCCATCCATGTGATTGCGTTCCACACAGCTGGCATGGCTCGGCTCAAAGTTGACTGGCACACTCCTGACTGATCGGACAGCTCACACTGGAATGCCTGTTTCCAGGAAGTGCAGCGTGGTCAGCACCTGTGTGGGCACAGACAACCCCTAGCTCCTCGCTGTATTGCGTGCGTGGAACTCCAGTATCAGTGGCTTTGGTAAACATCATTGGTTTATGAGGCAATTATTGTCATTTGCAAGTAAATCCTTACGTTCCCTGAATACACACTCATGTCAGATTGCACTATTTGCAAGGTCCTCTGACGCTAACGCAGCAACTGTTCGTGCCATTTTCCTCATCACTTTGCACATGGTTTTATAGCCATCCATACAATTGCAAACACATGGGTGTGTTAATTGCTCATCACTGTGTCTCTGGTGTGCACATCACTCTGATGACTTCATGTTTTCACACTATTAACGGTTCCCAGCATCACCTTTTCATGTCTACAATGGAACAATATCTGAGAAACGTGCTTACGCCAGGCAGGATTTTTGCGTGACGCATCACACATTTCCACGGTCATTTCACTTTTGATACATATGAACGTTGGTGTGGAGACGGACAGACGCCATGTTTTTGTGCATAAGCACACTTTGTACATGAGCCCCCAGGTGTGAGTGTGTGTGTGGGTGCGCGTGATGTTCTCTGTATTGTATAGGATTACAAATAATCCAAAGCCAGTAACAAACACAGACTTTGTTCACTGATTCAGTTTCTCAAAACCTCATGTGCTCCTGGTCACGTCTCCATTTCTAATGAATGCAAGATTAACCTTTGCTTGATATTTCCTACTATGTAAATGTTTCAATTATGATTGTTTCTGTTCATTTGAATTTTGATGAAAATATTTTAAAACCTAAAAACAAAATAACTTTACAGTTCTATTGCTATTTTTTGGATGTAAATATTTGAAAATACACAACAAAAGATTTCATTAGTCAGCTCAAAGGACAGCCACATATGTTACATGCCTTCAAAAGACTACTACATATATGGGTATATTATGGACTTTACCAGTATTTTACTACTTCATTCCACAATCAAGAATGTCAGTGGAAAAATATCTTTTCATGCAAGGCATTAGCTTTGCATACAGTAAGGGAGAAGCTGCATGTCATTATCTGGATAAGTATTTGCCCCAAATTCCAGTAAGAAATGAAACATTTTCTCCTTTCTTTTGAGAAATGAGGATGATGAATGTCATCACTACATATGCCCCACAGATAGGTTTTGAGATTAATGAGATAGATTTCTTTTAGGTTAGGTGGTGGAAAGAGTAGTGATTGGGGCAGATGTTAGTGGGCATGTTGGAGAATAGAATAGGGGTGAAGAGGAAGTAATGGGAATGTGGAAGGGGAGATTGTGGTAGATTTTGTAAAAAGGATGGAAATGACTGTTGTGAATTTTTACATTAAGAAGAAGGAGCACTGAAGTGTGGAGGAAGGTGCACACAGGTGGCTGGGGAGAGCATAGCTAGACAGCATCTGTACAAATTTTCTTCCTCCTTTTGAGAATTGGTGATGTCAGAACAGCTTTTCTGCTTGATTTTTATGAATATGCATTTATCCTGGCATGATGGAAACACCACCAAAATCACTGTAGATTTTATAGACAGCAGAATACAAAATATACTTTGTCATTGCAACAAAAAAAAAAGAGGGCAGCCACAATCCTGTGCCTGGAGACCAACTCATGGTCTACAGACATTAGGACCTTTCACACTGAAGTTATTTTTTTCATAAGTTCTTAGGATTGTTGGAGTAAGAACCTCTTTTTGTGTTCACATCTCACAAATCTGGGGGTGCTCATTCTTTCATTTTCTATACCTGCTTGCTCCAGTCAAGGGTCACAGGGCCACTGAAGCACCTCCCAGCACTCATTTAAATAACCAGAACCTGTAATTAAGAGAAGGAAAACACACAGAAAAACCCTGATGCAGGTGTGGTGAGCCACATCAGTATTCAGCTTCTAGAAAAGATGACAAATACGACTAATAGCACCATGGTTAAAACCCATGACCTACAAGTTCCAAACACGACCAGCTTCAGGAACGATCCATGATGGAGCACCTGAAAATGTCTTAGGAAGAGATACTCCTGATTGGGGTCTACTAAAAGCAGAAAGCCCATAAAAATCAGTACCTTTAACATGTACACTGAACAAACCTCTCCACTTAGAAGAACTCGTGCACTGTGCCAAATCCAACATCAACATTACAGAGGCTTGCAAAAGTATTCAGCCCCTTGGTATTTCACACATTTTAATTTGTTTATGGCATTTCAAAAGCAAAAACTAAATCAGGCTTCTCAATATAAAAATTTATAAAATTATTGTCCCTTAACCCAAACTCAAAGCAAATCTGTACAATTTGATGTAAATTAATAAAAAAATATAACAGCCAAGACGATGGGTTGCATAAGTAATCAGCCCCTTTGGTATAATACCTGTAAATAATCAGTTTAATTACCAGTTTTCTTCAGACAAATCAGGGGATGGATACATGAACATTTCCAAGTCACTGAATATGTCTTGAACTTTATTTACATCAGTTATGAAGAAATACAAACAGCATGACACTCTGTGGTAGAAACACCTTGGTTATGACCTCATCTCTTGCTTACTTAGGGTCTGCTCCTTTCTCTGCCCCTGAGCAAGGCAGCATCATTTGGAGTTGGTCCCCGGCCGCTGGACTGTGGCTGCCCACTGCTCCTAGTGGTTGAATTGTGTCTAACTGTAATTAGGATGGATTGAATGCAGAGGACAAATTTCTTGGTAAAGGTTTGGGCACCCCTGATAATTTTCATGATTTTCCTTTATAAATCATTGGTTGTTTGGATCAGAAATTTCAGTTAAATATATCATATAGCAGACAAACACATGGAGCAACACAGACAAGAGAACATACAGAATACACAGAAAGGACCTGGGTATTTGTTAGGACCAAACCTACAACAGTCTTGATGTGAAGGTTACAGAGCCTGGTCCCACTGTGGAACCAGGCTCTGTAACCTGGGACAAGCTCAGGCTAAATATGCAAAATATCTACAGTAACTCAATATAAAACAATGCAAAGAACTGTTTAAGTAAACATGGAACCAAAATCAGTTTGTATTCAAACAGCCCATGAAACAATATTTGAAAATCATTTTAGTTGTCAAAAGTGCCTTGTCATTTCAATTTAGGATTCTTCACCATTTTAGTGAAAGTGATTTTCATTAAATAAACAGATTAAATTATCATCGAGTTTGTGCCATATTGTTGTGAAAATAAAAGGCAGCATACAGCTAAATGCTGCTTGAGGTTTCAGCATTAACACAAACATCATGACTTTTTTATTACTTTAGCAGAAGCATCACTCTCTTCAGTGAAAAGCAGCATTTGAATCAAACTCCACTTTTATTGGCGTAGCTGTCAAAAACTATGAGAAAAGTAATGTAAAGGACTCAGAGGTTAACCAATACGCACAGTGGCAAGAAAAAGTATGTGAACCCCTGAGCTGTTACATGTCTGAATGTTACATTAAAAATATGTAAAAAGAAAAGAGTCAGGCTTCTGCATATAAAAAATTCTGAAATAACACCATTAAAATTAATTGTAAATCTCAACAACTTGGCATGAACAGAATAAAAATATAAAAGACAAAATGATGGGTTGCAGAAATACTGTAATTGTCACTTTAGTATAACACAAATAAATCACCACTTTTACAGCCAGTATCCCAGTCCGAGGATGGATACATGAACATTTCCAAGTCACTGAATATGTCTTGGACTTAATTTACATCAGTTATGAAGAAATACAAACAGTATGACATTCTATGGTAAATCTGCATGGAGCAGGCAGTTCTCAAAAACTGAGTGACTATGCAAAGAGACGAGTGAGGAAAGCCACCAAGACACCCCTGGAAAAGCTTCCGTGGCTACAATTGGAGACATTGTGCGAAGTGCAAGTTTTGCATTTTCCATCACAGCTTCATGATGAAGTGGTATAGAGGAGGATTTTCATAAAAAGACGATAATTCAGGCACAATATGCCAGAAGGCACATGGGAGATGCAACCATAGATTTGAAAACCTGTTTTGATGTGTGAAAATACATCTATGGTCTACTCCACTATGGACGTGTGAGTCTTGATGCCAAAACTTGCACTTGTGCACAATTTCTTCAATAGCAGCCACTGAAGCCGAAACTTCTTAAGGGTTGCCTGGATGTCTTGGTGGCTTCCCTCATTAGTGTCCTTCTTATACAGTCACTAAGTTTCTGAGAACTGCCTCCTCCAGACAGATTTACCATTATAGTACCATCCTGTTTGTATTTCATAATAATGGTAAATGAAGTCCAAGACATATTCAGTGGAAACATTGGTGTATCCATCCCTGACTTTTCTGAAGAAAACTGTAAAAGTGATTACTTGGTTCCAGTAAAGGAGCAATTACTTCTACAACCCATCAGTTTGGCTTTTATATATTTGTTTTTGGACTTAATTTCTTGTAGAAATTAATTTTCATTTTGAGTCTAAAGAGCATCATTTTTGAAATTTTTACATGCAGAAGGCTGATTTTTTTAATGCCGTTTCAACATTTAGATGTGTAACAGTTCAAAGACTTACAGACTTTTCTATCCACTGTCATTTGTCCAGCTTGGATTTAGCATCCTGACTATTTATGAATGAAAACATCAGCTGGATGTGGACATTCCCACTGCGCCGGTGCTGTTTCTGTCACTAAGATCAGACTCTCAGACTGTCTTTGTTGAACTATAACATCTGTGTACAGTATTATTTCACAGTATCACAACAGTAATGTCCAATCAGGTGAGGAGTAACAGTCATGGCCAGAGTATTCTTCAAAACTTGACATGTTTGAAATCACTGTTAGCCAGGTTGATCTGCTCTTTTCAATTGCAAATATTATCTGGACTCAAGTCCTTCAGCTCTCTGCAGCCAAAGTAGTAGTATGATAACTGTTAAAAAATAGTCCTTGCTTACTTCCCTCTTTAATGTAGCAACAACAAATATTGGTACCAGTCAGTGATTGCACAGTTTTTCCCGATAGAATATTGGCAGGACGTAGCATTGATTTAGGTTCTTTGTGTACATAGGAAGGGATCGTGGGTAACTGCTTTGGAGTTACAGCTTTACAAATATTTGTACTGCAGGCCAGCTGTGTTTATCACAGTCAAAGCTTCAGTCAGGTGTTACTACTGCATTCTGGATTACAAAAAAAAAAAACAGCCAACAGTAATAGTGCCAGTCAAAATTTAAGCTGTAAACTAACCATTTTAGTTATGGAAAAATCGAGGTTTATACACACACATACAGTCACCAGCCATTTTCATTAGGTACACTTTGCTAGTACTGTGGTTGGACCCCCTTTTGTCTTCAGAACTGTCTTAAATCTTCATGGCACAGATTCCACAAGGTGTTGGAAACAGAGACTTTGGTCCATGTTGATGTGATAACATCACGCAATCTCCCATTCTACCAGTCTGCCCATTCTCCTCTGACCTGACATCAACAAGGTATTTTCATCCACTCACTGGATGTGTTCTCTTTTTTGGACCATTTTCTGTGAAACCTAGAGATGGTTGTGCATGAAAATCCCACAAGTAATTGAACAGGTGTACCTAATATAGTGGCCGATACATATATATACATACATATACATATATTATATTATATATACATATACATATATTATATTATATATACATATATATATATTATATTATATATACGAGGGCTGTCAATAAAGTTACGGTCCTTTTTATTTTTTTCAAAAACTATATGGATTTCATTCATATGTTTTTACGTCAGACATGCTTGAACCCTCGTGCGCATGCGTGAGTTTTTCCACGCCTGTAGGTGACGTCATTCGCCTGTGAGCACTCCTTGTGGGAGGAGTCGTCCAGCCCCTCGTCGGAATTCCTTTGTCTGAGAAGTTGCTGAGAGACTGGCGCGTTGTTTGATCAAAATTTTTTCTAAACCTGTGAGACACATCGAAGTGGACATGGTTCGAAAAATTAAGCTGGTTTTCAGTGAAAATTTTAACGGCTGATGAGAGATTTTGAGGTGATTCTGTCGCTTTAAGGACTTCCCACGGTGCGAGACGTCGCTCAGCGCTCTCAGGCAGCGTCATCAGCCTGTTCAAGCTGAAAACCTCCACATTTCAGGCTCTATTGATCCAGGACGTCGTGAGAGAACAGAGAAGTTTCAGAAGAAGTCGGTTTCAGCATTTTATCCGGATATTCCACTGTTAAAGGAGATTTTTTTAATGAAAGACGTGCGGACGGGTCCGCGCGTCGGGACGCAGCCGCCGCGACGCTCCGCCACAGGAAAAACACCTCTGTTGAAAGCCTTAAGGACAAGTTGGAACATGTCCTGCCTGTTAAACAATTTCTCATATACTCACTCCACTGAAAGCCATCAAAAGCCGCCTGGATTTTACAAATGGTTATCAACACGGAGGTGTTTTTCCTGTGCCGCCGCACCGCGTCGGCTGCGTCCCGACGCGCGGATCCGTCCGCACGTCTTTCATTAAAAAAATCTCCTTTAACAGTGGAATATCCGGATAAAATCGTGAAACCGACTTCTTCTGAAACTTCTCTGTTCTCTCACGACGTCCTGGATCAATAGAGCCTGAAATGTGGAGGTTTTCAGCTTGAACAGGCTGATGACGCCGCCTGAGAGCGCTGAGCGACGTCTCGCACCGTGAAAAGTCCTTAAAGCGACAGAATCACCTCAAAATCTCTCATCAGCTGTTAAAATTTTCACTGAAAACCAGCTTAAAAAATTTTGATCAAACAAAGCGCCAGTCTCTCAGCAACTTCTCAGACAAAGGAATTCCGACGAGGGGCTGGACGACTCCTCCCACAAGGAGTGCTCACAGGCGAATGACGTCACCGACAGGCGTGGAAAAACTCACGCATGCGCACGAGGGTTCAAGCATGTCTGACGTAAAAACATATGAATGAAATCCATATAGTTTTTGAAAAAAATAAAAAGGACCGTTACTTTATTGACAGCCCTCGTATATATATAATATATATATATATATATATATATATATATATATATATATATATATATATATATATATATATATATATATATATATATATATATATATATATATATGAATGACACACACACACACAGTGGGCCATTAGAAAATGCACAGATTTCCATAAATAAAATGGAAATGGTTTGTTCAAATTCTTTAATATTTTATAGTTGAAAGTTTCTTCAGCAGCCAAGTGCACAGTGGCCTCAACCAAACATTTGTCAGACCTACGGTGCACGCACTATTCCTATGCTGGCTAGGTTTTTAAACTATTGATGTACTTGTTTTTTTTGTTTGTTTGTTTGTTTGATTTTTGAACTTCATAAACAGACAATTATAAAACACAACTAAATGCTTATTTGACAATTTTCTTTACATGTAGTTGCATACTAGGCATTTGCATGTTTAATCTTATCAAATTCACGTAAACCTGAAAATGAACCTAAACACAATGTATTATAACATTCAAACAGTAGAATCTGAAAAAGGTACAACAAAGAACAAATAATTCACAAAATTCAACATGATTACAAAAACAGTCACAACAGACACAAAGTGTCTCATTCCATCATTGGCATTTTAGTACTTGTTAAAGGATAATATCCTTGTTATTTGCTACAGAAATCTCTTCTAGTGCCAGTGCATTCTCAGGAAAATTGGAAAGTGCATTTTATATTCATGCTTGATTTAAAAGTCCAACAAGAGCAAAATATATGCTTTTGTGCAGTGAAGTGGGCAAAATGCCCTCAAAGTTGCACTAAAGCTCTCAAGAAGTCACTGACACGGTATATCAGCATCTCTCATCTTGCCTGTTGTGTTCAGCAGTCAACATAAACCAGGAGGTCATGGGTCAACACTAGGAATGGTGCTGACCTTGTTGTTTCTGCTGATCCGCCGTTCTGGCCGCGGCCTGGGCAACTTGGTCTGGATTAATTCTTCGGGTGTGTTGCCCAATGGAGGCAGCAGCCTCTTCTTACTGTTCCTGGTTTCAGGTAGCCACTGAGGCGGCAACTCAAATGGACCGAAGCCAAACTGTGTGGTGTCTTCAGTTTCTGTCGGTGTAATTGGTGCCACTTGTGAGGAAGAAGCATAAGCACATGTGTGTCCCGGAGAGGCCCTGTGCTCTGTGAGAGGAGGAGGAGTACCCTCCTTAGTGATGACCAGTCTGTCCTCACTACTCTGCAAAGTATCCACTTCTTCTCCAATGCTTCCAGATCTAGGACCACCCTTGCTGTCCACTTTTGTCCTGGAACTTTCCCCTGAAGCTTGACAATGAATTTTCTTCTCCATCTCTCTCTCTTCCCCTTCTTCCTCAGATGGACTAAAGATCTGTTGCTGGCCAATGTTGAACATCTCTAGAAGTTGGCTTCCAGAGCGGCCAGCTGTCTCCAGCCCGACTGGCTCACCTACAACATCCTCTCCCCTCAGTGACGCCAAACCCACAATGCTGACCACATTACGACGGCTGTAACGTCTCTGAACCCTGGCCAGCAGGTCCAGCCAACTCTGGCGTGCAGAGCGGTTAACAAGAAGAAAAAACAGTGGGTTGGTGAGCAGAGACATCTTGGGTAGCCATAGAGCTGTGAGATATAAAGAGATTGGGATCTCCTTGGTGCTCGTTAAAATGCTGCGATAAACTACCAGCGCCCCATAAGGAGTACTGCAGGCAAAGAAAGCAGTCACCACTGCTAGCAGTGTGGCGTGCAGCTCAGCCTCTCGTTGTGACACATACGGAATGGAGATGCTGTTCTGAGGAGTCCTCAAAGCAGCAATGATTACCTTCTTCTTCTGGCTGGCACTGAGCGCCCTGCGGATCAGCAGCATGAAGATGAAGACCAGCGCCAGCGGCAGGATCACAGTGGTAACATTATAAATCAGCACATACACCATGTGACCCAGGGAGCGTGCGTTGTCATCCGAGCAGGAGGATGTGACAAATACGTCAGTCACGTTGGTCACAGCAAACACAGGGAGGCTCACCACAGCTGCATGGACCCAGATATAGATGACCAAATCTCTGGATCTTGCATCTGAAATCTTCCTCTCCAGTGGGTAGAGCACAGAGTAGTATCTAAGGACAAATAAATATACAGAAACATTTTCATATTGTGTAACTAGGAGGAAACAACAGATGAGTGGTATGAAAACACAGTATGGTGGAAATACTGCAAACACCCAGACAAAGTATCCTGAATAAAATGAAGGGATGAATCTGAGAGATTTATCCTCCAGCCATTGTAAAGCTGTGCACAGCAACAGTGTCACTGCTAATTCCAGACAACACAGTTATCATTTTCATGCGCAGCACCAGGTCAGGTGATCACACCAGGTCAGATATCACACACCATCCAGAGATGGGTGTGATATCTGCTCCAGAAACGCTCCTGTCCTGTGCACCGCCAACACTTCTGTATGAAATGCTGCCGGTGCGTTTTGTGAATTGTTTCTGTAATTTATGTCTGTAGCATGGCCCAAGCGGAGGGTCACCCCTTTGAGTCTGGTCTGCTTGAGGTTTCTTCCTCAGAGGGAGTTTTTTCTTACCACTGTCATCTGTGTGCTTGCTCCAGGGTTTGGTAAGGTTAGTCCTTACTTGTGTGAAGCACCTCGAGGCACCTTTTTTGTGATTTGGCGCTGTATATTCATGAAAATAAACTGAAAATTGAATCCACCTGATATTCTGGATGAAAACCATCTGTGAAGACAACCAGTGCATCCCCATCTATCTGCCACAGCCAGGTGAAACATGGACCCTCTGGAGGATCTTTGGATACCACTGGAATGACTGTCTCAAATGAATGGCTACTTAAGGAGACATAGATGATGAATGCCATTTGCATTGTGAGAAAACATCAGCGATAACCTTTTGGCCAAGTGACACTTTTCTCTGGGAATGAGACAGTACACTTGAGTCTCAATGTTGTGGATCCCAGCAACTAGAACAGGATGCCCATGTTTCACTTGGCTGCAACAGACAGATGGTTATTTTCAATAGGTGGGGTAGAAGCAGTTGTCTGCTTGGATGGTTGCCATCCAGGAGCCATAAATTAATAATACTGTGTTAATACTGTGCAATAATAGTTTCTAATTCCATAAATGTTTACCTTGGAAAAAATGTTTTTTTCATAAGCTAAATTAGATGTGATCAAATATCAGGAGTATGTATTTAGTTTTTTTGTGGTGTTGTCAGGCTTGTTTGTTGTTTTTTTCAGTTTCTGAATTCTTTTTTGGATAATGCTCACAGATCATTGGTTATCTCTTCTGTGCACAATTTGTCATTGCTTTTTGGCACTTGGTTTCTGATTGATAACTGGAAGACAAACAGGCATAAAATTGGAGCCTCCATCAGATTTCGGTGGTGTCGGTAAATCCATAACAGAAAAATGAGAATGATTGCGGCACTATTCATTTAGATATAATGCATTAGCACAGGTCACCTGCTCATAGGGCAAATAATAAGGTACTGCACTGTATTAGTTATGATGGGTCATTTATCTGTTTATCCAGATCATTCTTTTATTAATTATCTGATCAATCAACCACTTAATGAGTAACACAAGAGTTGTTAACATTGAATGTCAAAGGAATCACCTGTGCTGTTAAGAGACATAAAATACTCTCCATGCTCAAAAAAGACAAGGTACAAGTACAAGTGGCAGTACTGAAACTCATCTTATGGCCCCTTCACACATAATACGACTGAGGCCGAACTGCATATGAAGGAGGAATCGAATGCCACTTGTGAAAATTCGGAGCCGCCCCGAACGCCTTGTACAGCAGTCACCACAACTATCGTCAGTTGGCACAGCACATGCACTCTACATTCGCATGTCGCTCGTGCCAGAAACCCATTTGTATGACGGGCAAGATGAGGTCACACTGCCCTCTGATCGTTCTCACAACATTCACAAGGCATGTCAAATGCAGGTCGAACACATCGGGCCACAGCTGGGGGGCTGCACGTAATTATCAGCCACATCGAACCCTGGCCGAATGGTGCAATTGAGTCAGCCTTCATATCAGTGACCAAATGAAGGTGAATGGCGGGCGAGTACACATTCGACTCAGTCTCGGCCGGAGTCCAGGTGACACCCACGAACATCCAAAACCACTCATGGGGCAATTAGAAAATGCAGGGCCATTTGCGCAGCCAGCAGGAAAGCAGAGTGTATGCGACCACTTTCAAGCTGCAGTCATGGTGACAAACACTCAAAAGGTGGTCAGTGTGTCGTGTCCGCCCCCCAGCAAAACGAATGGTGTGAGTGTGCCCCCCCGCACCATGATCTGACATGCAGCTGAGATGGCGAAGGCTCAAATGGTGGCTGGAGTGCGATCGCTGTCCAGCGCAGCATGCACATCTGGACAGCTGTCATGTTCATGATAGAACAGCTGACTTTGGAACACCCATCATGGCATATCCAGCATGTCCCACTGGAAGTGGAATCACCAGCCCACTACACAACAACAAAAATAAAAACCCAGCTGTTCCAGCTGCATGTCACAGTGCCAGCGCACCATCTGACTGGACAGGCACGTCACGTGTCACGTGATTGCTGATGATCATGGCCCCGGCGTGCCCACAGAGGCAGTCAGATGATGCCACCTTATGCGTGTGCACCAAAGCCATCAGATGATCACACGGGCGTTCACCAAGGCAATCAACATGTCGCAGCTAACCACTGTGTCATCGCTACTCACAGCTGGAGAACACATATCGTGCCATGATAACATCACCTATCAACATGCCACCACAATGCACATGTGTGGGCAGGCTCTCATGGACATAGTAAAAAATAAAAACAGCTCACTGGCCCGCTGCGCCTCACATAACACGCGATCACAATGTCCACACAGTCCGTCCATCATGTGACAGCCTGACTGACAGTGTGTGCAGCATATTTGCCCCACATCCTGGAGCTGTGAGCGCTTTGCTGCTCCGGGCAGGTGGGCATGTCATTGGCGAGCCAGTCATGTCGCAGTTGACCGCTGTGTCATCACTACTCACAGCTGGAGAACACATATCATGCCATGAAGAACATCACCTCTCAACATGCCACTGCGATGCACGTGTCGGCATGCTCTGATGACATGGTAAAAAATAAAAACACATATCACCTTCTGCGCACTGCAGACACCATCAGCCAGGCTGCTCTATGTGAAAATATTTGTCTGATCATGTGAGGCAGCTGGCGAGGTAAATGTCACGTCTGCCACATGAGTTTAGTCCACATGATGTGGTGTCCTTCAGCGCACCACACACTGGACACGCAGAGCTAGCTGATGTGTTCATGATATGAGCGCATCATTCATGTCAGGTCATTAATTCCTTGTTTACATCCATGACCGTGGTTCATGAACACAGAGGAACAGAAGGATGATAATTTCTATTTTGTTCCTTATAACAGGAATAAAATATTTTAACAGACAAAACAAAATCCATTTGTTTCCTCATTTCCAACACAGACTGTCAAGTCATCAGGCATCAATTACACATCATTACCAGGAACATGATTGTCTTATATTTAAACAGTACATTCATTGTTCTTATAATGTTCTGTGCTGTCTCATTATTTGGTCCTTAGACATTTTCTTTGATTTATGTACATTTGTACAACATTTAATTGCTTCTGCTACTGTGTGAGCACGATGTGGTATCACACCTCTCATGTGGTCATACTGTGTTTATGTGCATGCACACAAGCGTGCACGAAACCGTCGCTGGTGGATCATACGGCATCTGTACATGGCTGTCCGACCATCTGTCCCTCCTGACAGCGGCTGGAATTTTTCGAGGTTCATCAATTTTGCATTTTCTGCCTTTTTCGGCCGGTTTCAGCCTCATTCGCCCAACTTCACATTATGTGTGAAGGGACTATTATGGACTCTGAACATTTAAAATTAAAGCATGATTGGGTTGGCCAAATTTATAATTATTCTTTCAACTCAAAAAGTAGACGGATAGCAATACTTACCCACAAATATATATCCTTCACACTTACCAAAGTCATTCGAGATACAGACGGAAGATTTATTATAATTACCGAGTTCTTATTTGGAGAGATAGTAATTATAGGAAGTGTCTATGCGCCTAAGACTTTTGATAGTACATTTTACCCTAAATTACTGGCTAATGTTTCCTCAGTCTGCCCATCTGATGTAGTATTTTAACTGTGAGGGTATTTTAACTGTGATCTGGCTCCAGAAATAGATTACAGTCCACCTACAGCCCAAAATCCCTCAAAAATTGCAAAAGCGATGGTGGACCTTTGCCCAGACCTTGGCCTATTTGACATCTGGAGAGTCACTAATCCCAGAGGGAAAGATTTTATATTTTTCTCACATCCACACCACTCACTTTCTTGACTTGATTATGTTTTTGTTTCCAGCTCAGCCCTCGACAGGGCTGGAAACTGTTCCAACAACACCTGTGTTCTGTCAGATCATTCATCAGCATCTACAGAACCCATGACACCTTATTATGACCTTTTATCTAGAAACTGGTGTCTAACCCCATCTCTTTTTAGTGATTCTGCATTTTTGATATATTTAGTAAATCAGTGGGAACTCTTTATCGCTACAAACGATTCACCAGAGGAGAAGAGGAGAAAGAGGATGGAGAGAGAACAGAAGCTCTTTACAGCAAACACGTGCAACGTCTATCAGAAACAGTGTGAGTCAAGACTGGGCCTGTTCAGTCACCCCCACGTCCTTGGTCAAGGAATGTCACAGCTGTCATTTTAGAGAGTGAAAATATCAGCTATATGTTTTAGTTTTAATGGCACTTTGAGATTTGTTTACAAATGTAAAGTGCAATATAAATAAAATGTATTATTATTATTATTATTATGTAATGCACTAATTTTGAAGGTTTTAGCGTTTTAGCACACATGCCGCAATGCATTATGGGAACATTGTCTGTCTGTCTGTCTGATACAAAACATGTAACAGGTAGGCACTAAAATCCTTGATTTCAGACTTTACAAATGTTTTTACTGTTAACTTTATTCACTATGCCTGAAAAAATGTTACCGGTCTAAATGTTATCGGAACTAAATTCATCAAAAGCTAATTGGTCTGCTGATGGCTTTCAAAGTTATCTGGAAAGCTAATCTGCTAATGAAAACATTAGCTTTGATAAATAGCGGTTAGCGGATTAGCGGAACTGCCCACCACTGACAATGAATAACAATAATTAACAGTAAAATATTATTATTAATGTGGTTATTACAGAAAAAAAACTCTTTCCTTTATGGTTATTTTTCATTAAAGGTTAAAGGAGAAAACAAGTGGACTTCTCCATAACAACAGTTGATATATTAGCATTCTGCAGTCATACTCTTCATTTTTTGAACTGACCTGTCGAGTGCGATGGCAGTGAAAGTCAGGAGAGTGACGGAGCAGAAGAGCTTGTGGAGGAACTTCATGAACTTGCAGAGAACCAATGTATGAAGCCACCAACAGCAGCGAGTATTGGCACCAAGGACGGCGTCGAAGGGAATACACACCAGGCTGGCACAGATCCCAGAGCACGCCAGGTTCTTGATGAAGCGGTTAGTCACAGATTTGAAGACATTCGTGCAGCAGGTGCACCATAAAACCATGGCATTTCCTGCATGGGAGAGAAAGAGGTGACACGCATCAGGGTGAAATTAAACACACAACATGTGTTCTATTTCAAAACTTAACAGGAAAATGTGATTTGTTGTTTTTTTGTGTTTGATTTCTTGTTTCGGTTTTGCGCCATAGTTATAATGCCAATATTCATTTGTGAACTTGTACTGGCAACCTCAGTGATACACCTCCCTCACTGTGCGGTACGAATCACGGTTTCAAGATAACAATACAAATCAACTCACTGGACTTTCCACTCAGGTTTCTTGCTACAGTGAAAGAACAAAACATGTACTTGTTTGGGAGATCCTGTAACTTATTTGTCCAACAATATGGATGTAACAGTATACAAAAATCATAGTTCGTACATTTTCAGGACAATGGAAACACAACTTTAACCCTCAATCGACCAAGCTATTCTAGCGACTGATATGGTAGGATAATTATAGCATCAAATATAGAAGTACTGGCAAATGTGCCAATTAACACAAATCTCAATGAACCGATCAGTCATCCTCTGTAATAATCATGAGCTATTTTCATCCTCACTCTGGGCATTAAGAATCAGTCTCAATAGTAAATGGACTGCATTTATATAGCACTTTTCCATTTGCATCAAACGCTCAAAGCGATTTACAATAATGCCTCACATTCACCCGATGTCAGGATGCTGCCATACAAGGCACTCACTACACACCAGGAGCAACTAAGGGATTAAGGACCTTGCCCAAGGGCCCTTAGTGATTTTCCAGTCAGGCTGGGATTTGAACCAAGGATCTTCTGGTCTCAAGTCCAACGCTTAACCACTAGACCATCACCTCCTCAATGTTTGTGCAATTGTACATCTTGCTATTCTAGGTCTGTTGGCCAGGCTTCCCTGCAAAACAGTAAAATATAATGATTAGAGTTGGCAATTTATAATACCATCCGAAAATCTCAGACACCGCACAAGTTTGGATTATGCTTGCCACACGGATCAGCTGATCCTTGCAAAATTCTATGACCAAATGCAGGACAAATACAGGAAACTTTTTTCGATTAAAATTAGAAATATGGTGCACAAAAATATAGGGTGTCCCAAAAAAATATACATTTAAAACACTCGGTTTGACCCTTAAATGCTACAAACTTAATCACTTATGTTTCTTTTTTACTTGCAGAGACCCTGAAGTTTATGTTGATGCCAAGCAAGACTCAGGAAAATGCCAAGATTAACCAAACTACAGCAAACAAAAATTAATGAGTTTTGGCACCAGACTAGAGTGTCAAACAGGTGCAGCGACTTTATGCTAGACTGACAAAATGCAGGGCCAATATTGACATTGGTATGAAAAACTTTAACCTTTCAGCTTTCTATCCAGCCATAAATTTATTTCCTAGACTTATGCTTTGACCATTTTCTTTGCTGATAAAATGGTGCATATTTTTTGGGACACCCGATATATGTCATAAATGAATGACCCCACTCAATCGCTTGAGGGTTAAAGATATTTAGCCAGAGTTCTTTAGGCTATTGGTTGTAAAGTATTACAAAGACTGTAACACAGTAATGTAAAATATTACTGTTCTAAATTCCATATGTGCAGAAAGACTGCACGTGAACTCAATTGGCTAAACAGTAACTTTGTTCAATCTCACAACAATGGAAAGGTTTGACCAAATAACTCTGTTGACGTCCATTGTGATGGAATGCTCAGGTGGACAGTGCACGCTTCGAAGGACAATAAATCATATCAAGAGGCAAAAATGTATGGATTAAAGAGCTTCATTCAATTCCAGTCAGTGTATCCTGGTTTCTCTACAACTGCCGAAGACCTTGTTACAAGGTTCATGTCACGGTTCATGTCATGTCATGGAAGAAAAGGCTTCGATGTGGTGTCGCTGTTCAAATAACACCACACCTGAGAGGCATGGTGTTATTTGTATGTCTTTTGCTAATGTTCTGAGGTAAGCAGATTGGAGGGGGGGGGGGGGGGGTTCTAGCCTGAGGACCACTACTGGACTGCATGTTCTGACTGAGGTTTGAACCCACAATCTGTTGTTTCAAAGACCATAATTCAGCCATTACACTATCCAGCTGTTAAGGAGGCGATATCATGGAAGACCAAGTCCATCCATGGGATGTACCATTGACAGATAGAGGAAGTGGTTGGCAACAAGAAGTCCGACTAGTAGCTAGAAAAGGCCGGTGTTGCAGACTGAACAGTCCCCCCTACTGATCGGGGCGCATGCATCATTTCAGAGCGTCAGCAGCGATTCACTGATTATCACCTTGTTTCTGCTTAAAACTGCACACCAGTCATCATCCATCTCAGCGACACATATCTGAAGCTTTTGTATAACAATCATTTCCACATAAATTCAGCGTTGTTTCATAATAACCAGTCCCAGCAGAAGACTGCCCCTCGCTGAGCCTGGTTCTGCTGGAGGTTTCTTCCTGTTAAAAGGGAGTTTTTTCCTTCCCACTGTCGCCAAGTGCTTGCTCACAGGGGGTCGTTTTGACCGTTGGGGTTTTTACGTAATTATTGTATGGCCTTGCCTTACAATATAAAGCGCCTTGGGGCAACTGTTTGTTGCGATTTGGCGCTATATAAATTGATTGACTATAATAAAAGGCGGGGGACCGATCAGAACGCGACACCAGCACATCCGAGACTGACTCTCTGAGTCTGACTCTCTACACCCAAGCCGATCAAAGGGAATAATGTGATTATTAACAATTATGCTCGAGATCGGCGCTACATCAAAAGGCGAGAATTCATGCTTCTGTGATTGGCCACTCGGTGAAAACACGATCGGTCCATTTGCTGTTCTATTGAAATTCGCTGTTTTTTTATTGTCTCTTAATTTGCTTCTAACGGCCAGCTAACAGCTCTCATTGCCTGGAATGATGAGATGTATACACCAAACTGACTTGAAATGAAGACCTTGCAGCGGCTCTGTAATCAAACATTTCTGCAGCGCGACTCCACTTTGAAGCATGAACCAATGCTTCAATCCGCTGGCTCATTGGTTCTTTGATTCGCTGCACTTCAGAAGCAGCAAGTCTGCTTTTTAACCCCTATCAAAGCCATTAAATGTGTCAATCGTGAGTCACTTTTGTGTGGATTAAGTCACTAACTGGGACTCTTGTCTTGTTGCAGTCAAGAAACGAGAATCGTCCTCCGTTCAGTTGGCACAGCTCCAAACGCTGCGCCGCTCTCTGCTGAGACAGAGTCCAGTCGGAATTAATAACTTCAAAATGAACTGCCGCTTTAAATAAAATGACACCTCTTTCCAAACGCTGTAATACGGACAATAAACTACAATCGACTAAAACGTTTTTTTCCTCCCAAAATGAGACGTCCTGCATTCTTTATGAATTACATCCTGACGTGCAGCACAGCCAGCTGCAAGAGCTCAGCTCAGATGTATGGAAACACATTCATGCCAAAAATGTCTGAAAGGAATGCTTTTGACAAAACTACAGATTTTGTTTGTTTTATTTATGTCCAGAGATCAAGGATTCAGTGACCAATTTCATATTTATTTACTTTAAGACTAAATAAAATATTGTTGACACAGAAAACCTGTAAAGCCTACTTTTAGTACACAGAAAATTCACAAGAGGTATCGATAAGGAATCAGATCGATGAGCAGAATTGATAATTCTATCGATAACGATAAAATCTTATCAATACCCATCCCTACTTCTGCTCCCTCCGAACACTGGAACTTGGAATGAGCAGAATTCAATTCAATTCATTATATATTTATTGCACCAAATCACAACATAAGTTACCCCAAGTCACTTCACATGAGTAAGGTCTAACCTTACCAACCCCCTTAAGCAAGCACATAGGGAACAGTGACAAGGAAAACCTCCTTCTGACATTTTTGAGGAAGAAACCTTTGGCAGACAAGACTCAGAGGGATGACCAACGTCTTCGACCATATTAACAACAACAAGAATCAGGTGACGAAGCAATTGGCGAAAGGGCAGCAAGTGATATATGGGCAAACTCTAGGAAGCTCTGACGCAGTTTACAATTCTCAACATGGCCCACATGTTCTTCCTTGTTTGTGGAGAAGAACAAAATGTCAGCAAGGGTATGCAAAGATAAAAACATCAAGCAAATTGCCTAGACGATCGTAAACAATGTATTCAAAGACTGCTCGGGCATTGGAAGTCCAAACGCCATTCCATGGAGCGATAAATGCCATTTTCCCTCTTCTTCCTCCCTTTTCCTCACTAAATAATTGTTCCTTAAGTCTAGACTGGTGAAAATGGTGACGTCCATCGTGTTGAAAGGCTGAGGATATGAGAGGAAGAGGGTATCTGTTCTTAACTGTAATATCATTCAAATCCCTATAATCGATGCATGTCCAGAGTGGCTTGTCCTTCATTTCCACGGCGTTTCTGCTCCTTGCGAAAGATATGAGATCGCCCGATCTGCATTCAGTACTTTAACATTTCCCATAATCCAACCGGTGGCCCCCTGCGCTTCCCAGAATGCACTGCAGCACCAGCAGAGTTCCGGCATCTCACAGCACATATACTCAACAAAAATATAAACGCAACACTTTTGGTTTTGCTCCCATTTTGTATGAGATGAACTCAAAGATCTAAAACTTTTTCCACATACACAATATCACCATTTCCCTCAAATATTGTTCACAAACCAGTCTAAATCTGTGATAGTGAGCACTTCTCCTTTGCTGTGATAATCCATCCCACCTCACAGGTGTGCCATATCAAGATGCTGATTAGACACCATGATTAGTGCACAGGTGTGCCTTAGACTGTCCACAATAAAAGGCCACTCTGAAAGGTGCAGTTTTGTTTTACTGGGGGGGTACCAGTCAGTATCTGGTGGGACCACCATTTGCCTCATGCAGTGCAACACATCTCCTTCGCATCATCCGAGAAGAGAACACCTCTCCAACGTGCCAAACACCAGCGAATGTGAGCATTTGCCCACTCAAGTCGGTCACGACGATGAACTGGAGTCAGGTCGAGACCCCGATGAGGATGACGAGCATGCAGATGAGCTTCCCTGAGACGGTTTCTGACAGTTTGTGCAGAAATTCTTTGGTTATGCAAACCGATTGTTCCAGCAGCTGTCCGAGTGGCTGGTCTCAGACGATCTTGGAGGTGAACATGCTGGATGTGGAGGTCCTGGGCTGGTGTGGTTACACGTGGTCTGCGGTTGTGAGGCTGGTTGGATGTACTGCCAAATTCTCTGAAACGACTTTGGAGACGGCTTATGGTAGAGACATGAACATTCAATACACGAGCAACAGCTCTGGTTGACATTCCTGCTGTCAGCATGCCAATTGCACGCTCCCTCAAATCTTGTGACATCTGTGGCATTGTGCTGTGTGATAAAACTGCACCTTTCAGAGTGGCCTTTTATTGTGGGCAGTCTAAGGCACACCTGTGCACTAATCATGGTGTCTAATCAGCATCTTGGTATGGCACACCTGTGAGGTGGGATGGATTATCTCAGCAAAGGAGAAGTGCTCACTATCACAGATTTAGACTGGTTTGTGAACAATATTTGAGGGAAATGGTGATATTGTGTATGTGGAAAAAGTTTTAGATCTTTGAGTTCATCTCATACAAAATGGGAGCAAAACCAAAAGTGTTGCATTTATATTTTTGTTGAGTGTACAAACAATGGCTATCAAGGATGTGGATGCCACTGATCCAGTGAGTTCACGGGCGATCATGATGATGACACGTTCTCCCAAGTTGAGAGGGTTATCTCAACCCTCTCAACTTGGGAGGGTTGAGACCGGACCGCGAGATTCACATCTGCGAAACAGCACTGGGTCGTTCTCCGTCAAGTCAGGCTGGAATGTACTCTGATGGTTTTTACATGAGTGGTGACCCCAAAGCAGAGAATAACACCAGTAGGTACAAGTAACAAACTTTATTAACAGACGCTTCACAAGTGAAGATAAGAGCACAGCAGCAACACAGCACAGTACACTGCAGGGAGTGGACAGATGAATAAACCTGATAAACAGTCAGGATGTATTAAAACACAGTGAAGACAGAGCGCAAAGCTAAAGTACCCATGTCGGAATGAGCAAAGGGGGAATCCGGTGATGGAAGCAGAGTAAAGACACAGTTAATCAACATTTCAGTTTCAATTTATTTTCATTTATAGCGCCAAAGTTGCCTCAAGGCGCTGCCAACATAAAAGGTGACAGTGTCCAAAGACGGCCAACTAAACTCAGTAAACACAAGGGCACGATGGTCAACAGCAGGAAGTCCGTCACAGAGGTACAATGTGAGAAGACAAGCACAGGAGCTGGACGTTCTGCCACTGGAACGAGGAGCTGTGTACAACTAAACTGTGTGTGACTCAGTAAACCTGGAAATGGACGCACACATCAACCAGAAGCCTGTGTGCCCATAAACAGGAAGTAAAGCAAAACGAGCAGAGGCTTCAGAATAAAAGCATCATTAATCAACCAGGAGAAACAACACCGAAAATACTACAGGGATGATCAGAATGAACCATGACAAACTGACTAAATTTACTTTTTTTTTTTTTTTAATATATGCAGTTTCAGAAATTTGAGTTTAGAAGTTTTTAAGGTGTACGTAAAACTATTTCTGCAACGGTACTGTACTGCAGACAATAAAATAATTATAAATGTAAAAATGATAACTTTCTGTTGCAGTTACAAAAACAAACATGATACTGAATACTCAGTTTTAAATATTAATCATTTCAGTTGAGTTGGGGGGGGGGGGGGGGGGGGGGGGGGGGGGCAGTAATTTAAACATGATTGCCATACACCACCAGTCACCACTAGGAGGTGCCCTTGGTTGGGCATACCAATGATAAGACCAAAGACGGTCTTGGACAGATAGATACTTTTGAGAGGTGGGGATGGACCAGTTGACTATCTGGGTGGTTGCCACCCAGGGAACTTAGGCAGTTCCATTGTGTACTTGATGCAACAATCTGCAGGACCAGCACATGCTCTCGGACCTGACGCACTGTTAAAAATTTAATGACAGTTAGATCCATATTATATTTTGACATGAACTTTTGTTTTAAACAAGTAATATGCACATTAAAGAAAATTTAAATTACCAACATACCTTTAGATCAATATGCAGACTTGTTGCTTGGTCTTTTCTTGTCACATGTTCCATAACTGCTTGAACTTTGGACAAATCCAACCCTTGGCATCTAATCTTCTAAAGCTGTTACAAATGATTTGAGATCAAACAGTTGCATGAACCTCGTCTGTACAATAAATTAACTTTTTTTATCTTTACCACATTTTTAAGAAAACATTTTTATGTTGTTTATATTCTAATAGAAACACAAATAAAGATATATGTTTCTTGTCAGGAATATTGGCAGCCTCACATCTGATGTACAGAATTTAAAAAATATGTTGAATGAATGAATGAAACAACAAACCAAAATGCTTTTTCATAGTAATGAAATACGAGGTCTATTAGAAAAGTATCCGACCGCATGCCGCATGGTGCACAGCAACGCCATGATGAAGCCTCACGGGACATGTTCTGGCATGTCCAGGCACATCCACAATTTCTCGGATAATCACTCGATGGAAAAACCACCGACAGCTGTCTGAACGCCATCTCAAAGCCGTCCTGTGAGACCAAAATGGAGGTGTTCCTTTGTCTCGCTCCATCAGCAAATCAGTAGTGATGCGCAATGCCTCCGCTCGGCTTTCCATGACAAAATCTCTTGTTAAAAGTGAAATCTGCCGGAAAATGGCTGATGTCCAGCTCTTGTGATAACCAGAGAAAGTGCACACGATGGTCCAGCTCCACAGAGCCATCCGTTTAGAAATGATCCGGTGGTTTGTGGCTCTCGATGGCGGCACGGAGCGCGGCGCGCCGAGCGTCCTTAAAGCTGTAGTAACAGTCCTTATTCTCTGTGAAGCCCGTAAAATTTTCACCGAAAGCCAGATAAATTTTTCAAATGGTTTCCAGCTGCCAGTCTCTAACAGTTTCTGAAAAAATTCTGATGGAAAAAAAGCCCAAATCATTCCACCATTTCCTGACAATGAAAATCCGCCGAGGGGGTGGACCACTCCTCACTCAAAGCCTGCTCACAGGCGAATGACGCAACCGACAGGCGTGAAAAAACTCACGCATGCGCACGACGGTTCAAGCTTGTCTGACGGAATCACACGTGATTCAAATCCATTTGGTTTTTGAAAAAAATAATAAGGTCGGATACTTTTCTAATAGACCTCGTAATAGATGAGACACTGTTATAGGAGCTGTGAAGAATTTACAATAAATTACATGCACAAACAGTTTTCAAGGATGGATTTGAACACAAGAAAACTGATCAAATCCAAGTTTGAACTCTCCCATGTGCATTCTGGGAAAATCTAGTTGAAATGTCTTGAATTATTTTGAAATAAATCCTCTGCACCATGAGGCTGTGATGCAGCAGACAGAAGTTGCCTAATGGCCAGTTTTTTCCAAATACATCCACAGAAGACTATAACCAGATACCCATCAGAGGAACTGACCTTGTTCTTTTGGTCATTACCCAAAGCTCAGGACCATAGGTGAGGATAGGTGCAAAAACTGATTGGTAACTCAAGAGTCTCACCTTCTGGCTCAGCTCTTTTTTCACTGTGATGATCCGGTACAGTGTTGGCAAGATCTCACATGTAGCCCTAATCCGTCTGTCGACCATCTTACCCCTACTCATGAACAAGACCTTGAATTCCTCCACTTGGGGCAATAGGTCCCCCATAATTCACCCATTTCCAACAGAAAGGGGGAATGTAAAACAAAGATGCTTCTTCAAAGTTCTCCAGATGTTAAAGGGTTTGTTCTCATGTGCCCTCTTAATGTGGTGAGTTACAACATAAAAGCAGTTATTTTTGAGTTATTTAAAGAAAAACTGAATGGGATGCACTGAAACTATTTATCAAATGGGCTGTTTCACACAACTATGTGTCACTGGCACCAAAAAAAAATCAACGAAGTTATGTTGGTCAAGTTATTCATCCATATCTAACTGCTGACTGGATTCTTAAATTCCCAAAGTTCCAGACCTGTCAGATGGTTGCATATATATTTCAAGATTAGAAACAACAAGTAGCCTATAGCCTTTCCGGAAAGAACTTTTTTGATGAAGATAATTGCTGTGTATTAATTATACAGACTAAGATTACTGCAATACCCACACATACTATGTACTAAAAACAGCCGATGGTAAGTACTGTATGTACTCAGTTGACAACTACTATTGTGTTTCTGAATTCTCACATAGTGATGGACTATATGCATTTCTGGAGAGGACAGTTTTTCAGATGCATTTCTGGAGAGGACAGTTTTTGACAGACAGAGTTACACCCCAATATTAAAGACATTTGACTGAATTAGGTCCACGTCCTTTTGTGGCCTCACAGATAGTGATGACATCTTTCAAACAAAACATTATTATTCACATAACACTGATGGTTTGAAATGCACTCTGTTTCCAGAGACGACAGTTTTGACAGACATTTTATTTTTAAATGCCTGTTTCAAGTTGTTTCTATAGGCAATGATTGGGGGGGGTTAGATTGTTATTCAGTAGGCTTTGATTGGGAGATTAGTCCATTTAGTGGTTACCTACTAAATAAATAATACTTCTGACAGCCCAACATAAGTTAAACATCATGGAAATAACAGATATTTTGGTAAAAACTGGTATAATTAGACGTCTGCTGTTAAATAAATGGGGATATCAAACCAAAGACCACTGCTGCTGATAGACCTGTAGTAGTGATCCAAACTAATCTTTGTTGGTCATTTCCAGCTTAAACCAAACTTTATCTTTGAAATCCAGTTATGTGTCCTGATTGTAAGAGCCCAAATCTGCATTTTGAAAGCACGTGCCTTGTTTTTCTGAAGCGCAGAAACGGCTCAATTCGTATTGATTGAACATGTGCACTTTAAATATCAATGAGTCATATTAATGAACAGCATCACGTGCTCCCTCACGTTAACGGGGAGCGCGCTCGTGGCCCTGAACGTGAGCCGACTCACCGAACAGCGACGCGACGAGCACAAGAACTTGGATGGAGGTGGTGAAGTGTCGGTAGGCTTGTTCCTGGAGGAGGCGCTGCTGGTGCTGCGGCCTGCCGTGGACGGCCGTGGGGCTGCTGGAAGCGTTCAGCAGCTCCATCCAGAGGTGTGCAGCTGTGATCGCGCTCTCCATGTTGGATCCTTAAGATGAGCGTGTGAGCGCACAGCTGGTAAAAAGCATGTCGGAATAAATGTGCTCTGCTGCTTATCTGCAAATCAAATAATAATAATTAAAAAATGCTGCGTGAAAGAAAAAGAAAAATATCGATTTATCACATTACGAAAGAAAAAACCCGTTATAATGCGTCTAATCACGTGGAATCGGAGCTGCTGTGGCGAGTTTCCACTGCGGCTGGTGGACAGGAGCGCGCGTGAAATCCGTGCGCAGTGAACATGTGAGATCCAAACAGCGAGTGGGGGGAGTGAGGGGAACCACCGAGCCCTCCACGCACGAAATGTTCCGTGGCACAGAGGACGTTCATTGGTGGGATCGGAGACAAACACTCAGCATCCCGGATGACACGATTCATCACTGACGTCACGACTGAAAGTCCATTCTCACCACCTCGATTACTGCGTGGTATGGCAGCTCAACGGTGAATGACAGCAAACGCCTGCAGAGAGTAGTGAAGACCGCATCAAAGATCACGAGGACGCCACTACCATCTCTGCAGAGCATCTACCATCGGAGAGTCCACAATAGAGCTGCCGCCATTATAAAAGACCCTACACATCCCCAACACGGACTGTTCACACTGCTGCCTTCAGGACGGAGATTCAGGAGCGTGAAATGCAAAACCACCCGCTTCAAAAACTCTTTCTACCCCACTGCCATCAGACTGCTGAATGCTGCTAAGGACTGAGCAGACCCCCTTGGGTCACTACACGCTGTTACTGCATTTTACTGTTATCTTACTGTTAACTGTTAATACTTGAATCTTGCTATTTGCACATTATTTTCATTTTTTTAATGCCTATTTTGACTATTATTATAGACACCCGGTGAGAGCAGCAAAGAAGAGAATTTCATTGCACAGGGAAATACGTTTCTTACTGTACATGACAATAAACCTTTAGAACTTTGAAAGAAAAAACAATCAAAGCGCCCAAATGTGCACAAGAGTCAAAATGCCCACACACGGGCTACTGACAACAAAAATGTAGATGAGTGGATGAATGAGTGACAAGGTGTGACAAACCAGCCACAGGGCCGGTTAGTCACTAGGGGGCGGTAGAGCGCCGCCCCTCCAAAATATTGAGAACAGGAAATATACGACAAAATAATAATAATAATAATAATAAAAAAAACAAAAAAAAAAACAAGAGTATTTGCTTAGAGCAGCGCCCCCCAACACACATACGCACAATTTCTACATCGTGTTTCTTTTTATTTCCACATCTTAAACATGTTTTTAAATAACTTTCTATTCTTTCACACATTTTACACCCTTTTCAAACATTTTAAACGTTTTTAAAAAACTTTCTATTTTTACCTTTTGTCATATTTGAAACATTTTTTTTAACATTCAAAAATTTGTGTGTTTTTAAACATCTTTGATATAACTAACACATTTTAATATAAACAGTATTACATATTTAGTCTCTCATCTAGTCTCACGTCTTGTTTAGTGCGAGTAATGAGTCTGGGTCTTTGAGGCGTCAGGCGGCTGATGTGCGGAGGCACTGTGGAACATCGTCCTCTACTTTCTTCTTTTTTGGTTGCCCCAAACCATCTTCTCACTGGTACAACCGGAATTCCAATGAAGATGGGACGTTTCGTAAAATGTAAATTAAAACCAGAATACAAATGATTTGCAAATCCTCTTCAACTTATATTCAATTGAATACACCAAAAAGACAAGATATTTAATGTTCAAACTGATAAACTTTATTGTTTTGTGCAAATATTTGCTCATTTTGAAATGGATGCCTGCAGCACGTTTCAAAAAAGTTGGGACAGTGGTATGTGTACCACTGTGTTACATCACCTTTCCTTCTAACAACACTCAATAAGCGTTTGGGAACTGAGGACACTAATTGTTGAGGCTTTGTAGGTGGAATTCTTTCCCATTCTTGCTTGATGTACAACTGCAGTTGTTCAACAGTCTGGGGTCTCCGTTGTCGTATTTTGTGCTTCATAACGCGCCACACATTTTCAATGGGCAACAGGTCTGGACTGCAGACGGGCCAGTCTAGTACCCGCATTCTTTCACAATGAAGCCACGCTGTTGTAACACGTGCAGAATGTGGCTTGGCATTGTCTTGCTGAAATAAGCAGGGATGTCCCTGAAAAAGACGTTGCTTGTATGGCAGCATGTGTTGCTCCAAAACCTGGATGAACCTTTCAGCATTGATGGTGCCATCACAGATGTGTAAGTTGCCCATGCCATGGGCACTAACACACCCCCATACCATCACAGATGCTGGCTTTAGAACTTTGCACTGGTAACAATCTGGATGGTCTTTTTCCTCTTTTGTCCAGAGGACACAACATCCATGATTTCCAAAAACAATTTGAAATGTGGACTCATCAGACCACAGCACAGTGGTCAATATAATGTAATCATTCTGCAAATACCATTACTACTCTGTACCATAATTCTCTAAGGTCCAAATCTGTGAGTTTAATGTTAGTTTGCTCATTTGTTTGTTAGTGGAAAAAAAAAAACAAAGACTGTCACTTTTAGGCAACATGTAAAATTACCTGAAGCTGTCCAGGACCCCCACTGAGGTCCTTAGTCTGGGTCTCATTAACATAAGGTCACTGTCCTCAAAATCATTGTTGATTACTGATCTAATTATGGATCCCCCACTTACATATGATTGGATTAAGTAAACCCTGGCTTAAACCTACTGCTGTCCACCCCTTAAATGAGGCCTGCCCACCGGCGTTCACATTTAGTTACGTCCCTCATGATATGAAGCAAGGCCGGGGGTGTTGCTCTAATTTATAAATCTAGGTTTGGTTTATTAGCTGTTGGGGGTCATGTCGTGGGCAGAACAGAGAATCCGATGTTCAAAATATCTGATTCTCCGCTCTGCCCATGATACTACGTATAGCCAAAGTCACAAGAATAAAAATGAGCCGTATTACTTTGCCACTGTATATAGGCCCCCTGGCCCATACTCTGAATTCCTAGATTAATTTGGTGAGTTTATCTCTAACTTGTCAACTAGTGCAGATAGTCTGATTGTGGTGACTTCAACATTCATATAAATAAGCCTTCTGATCCCCTTTGTAAATCATTTATGGAAATTATGGATGTATTATGATTCCAGTAATGCATTCAGGGTTCAACACATTAGTGGAAATACCCTGGATTTGTTTCTCAGTGTTGCTGTTACGAATATTGACATCATGCCTCTTGCTTCAGTGGTCTCTGATCACTCACTTATTAAGGTTACAGTTTCCCTGCCGTGTTTAATGGAACAATAACCTTATTTATCACTGCAACGACACATCAACGCCTCAGCTACGACTGAACTTGAAGCTAGACTGCCTGATATCTTAGCTTCACGTTTGTAAAATGCCCAATCAGTAGACAGTTTTGTGGACAGTTTAAACTCAGTGCTCAAAACTACACTCCACCATGATGGTTCCACCTATATTAAAACCAGCCCCCCCCCCCCCCCAAAAAAACAGCGGCCTTGGTTCAATGATTACTTGCATGACGTCAAGCATAAGGCTAGAGGTCTAGAATGAAAATGGCATAGTTCTAAATTAGAAGTATTCCATCTCACGTGGCGTGATGCTATCTCAGACTATAAGAATGCACTACTGGCTACAAAGCAAACCTATTTGATCTTAGGCCCCCTGCTTTTCTCCATTTATATAACACCCCTTGGGCACATGTTGCAGCATTTTGGGATTACCTTTCATTGCTATGCTGAAGATACTCAGTTATACATGCTCAGTTCTGAGTTGTAACTGAGCACGTACCATGAAAAGTTTACGTAAGTGTGATGTCGTGTTATGACGTGTTATGACTTGTTTTAAGTGAAAACTGTTGATTTTGATGCAATCACGATAAAAGCAGTTCAGCCCTGAGAAGATTCAGTGCACCTGTGGCCATGAGCCATAAATGCAGCCTGTTAATAACAATCTCTGTTCAAGGATCATCTTTGTGCACGATTAAAGGAGTGTTGTTATCAATAAAATAACCTACTGCTGGGGAAAAAACATTGTGGAGACGTTCACAGTGGCAGGAGCCTGTAATCAGCTGCACAGCACACATACACATTTCAGCTCCAAATTCACACTCAAAGTCAAAAAGTTTGCCACAAAACAAAAAAGTGGTCAAATCCTAAACATGCCAGACCCAGAGGTAGACTGTTTTCCAAATGTAAACTCCACACAATCAAAGCTCCCACGCATGCATGCACACGTGATCATCGGCTGCAGCTCCGGCCTTCAGTTGTCTTACGATTGTGGCACGTAAAGTCCATTAACTCCAGGAAATACTGTATCGGCTGTGAAATAAATTGTGAAATCCGAGGAAAATTTGCAGGGGGACTGGGGAGCGCAGCCCCCCAGGAGCTGGGGTCTAGGGCCCGTGGGGCCACAGAAACTGGAAACTGAATTCATTTTTTATCTAATGATACATTTTCAGCATCTCCTGGAAGAAAAACAAAATCTCAAAAGAAGTGCATATTTAAATGATCCTATATTCAACCTTCGATTTGAACTGTCAATGGTAACAGAATATGACATGGAAGTCGGACCTGCACTGTAAAAAAAAAAAAAAACCTCCGGCAGCTGTGGTTGCCGAAACACTACCGTAAAGTTACAGTAAAACATTTTCTTCATTTACTATTGATAGTTGATTTTATGGCTAAAATATGTACATCGTTCCATTTTATACTGTGAAAAAAAAGTTTTAACCATTAAAAAAAATTGTTTTACTTGGAAAATTTACATAAAAATACTGCATAAAACAAAGTTTGCGTCATGATATATGACGGGTTTTTTCCTTGACAATTAACAGTCTAAATTATAAACTACTAATTTATTCTGTAAAAATGACCAAAAATTACTGCAAATATTAAGGTCCATGCAGAAATTCCCTGTAAAAATTACAGTAATTCGATGTCTGTTAGCAATAGCAATGGGTGCCAATGCTGCTGCTTTTATGGTTAAACATGTTTTTTTTCCACATATTTTACTGTAAAAAAACACTGAAAGACCTCTTAACCTAAATACTAAGCAAAAAGATTTGTACCATGAAACATGTTCTTTAACTGTATAATTAGTACTAAAATCCATCAAAATACAAAAATCTAACAAAAGATGTTAGATAAATGTAGTGAAGTAAAGTATGCTTCAGAGTAGAATCGAGAATATAATATAAAAAAGATCAGATGTGCATATTTCTTAAAAAAAATATATACTTTAAATATTCAGCTAAATTAGCATTTCCACTGTTGTCAGAGGATACAGAACTTGACAGACAAGAGTGTATTCTTTGTCATTCATTCTGTTCTGTAAACTTAAAACAAAGAGCATGAATTAATAGTCAAATTACTTAATGTACCAAAACAGTTACAAAAAATAACCACCTTAAACCTTTCAAAAACAAACTTTATTTGATAATTGTGAGGTTGTAAGTAACAAATATTTGAAGTTTTGCATATCACAAGATATCTATGAACGAGAACATCATGTAAAAAATGTTCAGAAGTTCACTTTGAAACTGTTCCAATTTCAAACAGTGTAATAGCTGAACAGACCTTTTACTTACAAACTAACAGACAATTTGCCAAGAATCCTTGAAACTTAATTTGATAACATTTAAGTGCATTTTTCTGGTACAAATCTAACCACAAATTGATAGTGTACTAGTGTTTCATTTTCACATTATCAAAATAAAATCATCCTTGAAGGGGAGCAAAAGTTTCAAATCTTGCATCATAAAGCTAAAGAATATAATATCTCTATGACTATAAGGAACTGATAAAGGTAACAGTTCACTTGAGGGGTACAAGTCATACTTAAGGAATGTTTAATGCATAATTCATGAATTACTACATGCACTACCAAAAGATGGATAATTATTTAATGTTACTCACAGTTAACAGATTATGAAGTCACTATGACTTTATGTGATCACACTTAATAGATCATCAAGTAAGGATTATTAATTCACAGATATTTCATATGTCAATTGATATTTGATGAGATCAGCTTGATTCTGTAGTATAAAGGTTTATGGACAACAACTGCATCTTTATGGCATTAGGCCTAATAGAATTTGTTGGACAACTGATGGTATTATTTTGTTAGCGAATGAGTGTCCTTTACACTCAATTGACCATTTATTGGCACGGTCTGCAACACAATGTTGAGCTTAAAAATATCTGATCATAACATATTCCAACCACTGTGTTGTAAATCGCCCCAAAATATGGTCTATTCCCTTAAATGTTTTAAGGGAAATTAGATGTGGTCCATAAACTTTTATACAAAACAAAAAGAGAAAATAATTAAGCTAATCTTGTCAAATATCAATAAACATATGAAGTAACTGAACTAACAACCCTTGATTGATGAGCTATTATGTTTCGAAAAAACACATTAAGTTTTTCAAAAGGAATTAATCAGGAGTCGTTCATTATTGCATGCAGTAGTTCATTATGAATTATGCATTATTTACTTACATTATTTATTTAAGTTTTACTTAAGTGAATAGTTCACATTAAAAGGGCATTCCTTCATTATCTACTCACCCTGATGCTTACACATTTTAAGACAATCCTGGAAGTAGCAAGTTTACCTCAACTTGTTTCAAGTACAAAACCAGTGCAGTAAAGTCGAACATGTACAGCAAGTTTACCTCAACTTGTTTAAAGTAAAAAACCAGTGCAGTAAAGTCGAACATGTACAAACTGTACCAGACAGTTTACCTTGTGAAACTATACATTTTGTAAAACTTTCAGAAATTTAACTCTAACAACAAAATATCCGCAGTGTATATAACATGCAGTGTACCTTTTATAATATCATCCTTCAGCATCACTGGTAGGTCCACTCATGGTCAGCAAGGTCTGAGATCAGAGTGAGGACCCTGGATTAACTGAGAACACTTTCTTCTTCTTATTCCACTCGACTTTGGTGCCTTTCTCAGGATTTATTGAAAAGAAACACCTTTAAGAAAGAAAGAAATGAACCTCAGGTGGGACATCAAATAAATTGCATTTATTATAACAAGAAAGAAATTTTACCGTTGGAGGAACTCCAGTGTAGACCGTAGTTCTACTGGGTAGTGTATGTTGAAGCAGTAGTAACTGCCAACACCAGGCAGATAGCAGATGTGAAGGAAGTGAGGTGGTTGTTGACAACCTCTTTGTCGATGCTCAACATATATGCATCAGCAGCAAGCAGGAGGACCCTAAGAGTAAATAAAATGAATAAAAACAAAACTTTAATGACAAGGGCTTCAATATCAGCCATAAACAGAAATTCAATGGTACTTATTTCAATACAGGATGAGTCATAAAGTGGGCTGCAAGTATGGAGCTAAATCAAGGCCAAAAGTTTTGTAATCTGAAAATAAAAAAAGATTGAAAAAATAAATTTTGAAACTGAAAATTAAAGTTTTGTTCTTGAATTTTATAATCATTTAAAAAGTATTATCAAAATAAAAAAATAAGTGTAAGATATATATTTTTCAGTTTAAATAAATTTTTGATTCAGCTCTAATTGTTTTGATCAAATAATTTATTTTCATTCATATTTCTTTTTTTCACCTTCAGATCTTTTTTTCACTTTCAAACTTTTGGCCCTGTTCTGGCGTGGGAGGGCGTGGCTTCGATTGAGAGGGGCGTGGAATTGTGAGTGACAGGAGAGCAATCAGTCCTCATGATGTTGCATTCAGGAAACGTGGGTACTTTGATAATGACTCTGCTCCCGTCTCCATCGTTTATTTACGTGGCTGGCGCGTGAAAGAAAATAGAGAGAATGAAAGCTTATTACGAGACTTTAAACCCTCGAGATAAAGCTGTTTATTGTGATCGATGCGTAACAGTTGGTTCAATGGATCCGTATGTTGTACCGGATAGTGAATTTAATGACGATGTAACAAAGTTGACCGCCCGTAAAGCCAAAGCCGCACGGAAGAGTGCTCCGGCTACCGACGGTGTTTAGAAGCCCCACCATTACAGGCGCGGCACTGAGGCGCTGAGAGCGATCCACAGCCACCAGAAATCCACCGAGCTGCTGATCCACAAGCTGCCGGCCAGGTCAGCCTCGACGGCATCCTGCAGAGCATCACAGCGGAGCTCTGAAAGCGGAGGTCGGTCTTGAAGTCCTGAGAGATTTCTCTCACAAGGTGCTGGAAGGGCAGCTTGTGGATCAGCAGCTCGGTGGATTTCTGGTAGCAGCGGAGTGCCACGGTGCCGGGCCTGTAACAGTGAGGCTTCTTCACACCGCCGATAGCCGGAGCGCTCTTCTGGGTGGCTTTGGATTTACGGGCAGTCTGCTTGGTTCTGCTGCTTGTTCCATATTAAAGCTTCCTTCAGATCTGCTGAGTCAGGTCTCTCTGTGTGTCACTTAAAGCTCCTAACACTTCACTACAGCCTGTAAAATGAGCGACCTGCCTCATTTTCATGCGGCGATGCGTTCAGTCTTGTGTGGATTTGGGACACATCAGTTTTTTTTTTTTTTAGGTAAGGTGTTAAACTTTACAATCTTGCATATTTTCCAGTTTTTAAACATCAAAAATGACCAAGAGTGGTCTAGAATTATTTGTAATAGACATCTTTAGCATCACTTTATTTACAGGTATCAAGACAACACAGTGGAGAGAAAGTGTTAAGTCACTATCTATCAAAGTACCCACGTTTCCTGAAGCAACATCATGAGAGGACTGATTGCTCTCCTGTCACTCACAATTCCACGCCCATCTCAATTGAAGCCACGCCCTCTCAAGCCAGAACAGGGCCAAAAGTTTGAAACTGAAGAAAAAAAAAAAGATCTGAAGGTGAAAAAAAGGAATATGAATGAAAATAAATTTGATCAAAAAAAAAAAAAAAAAACATTACAGAGCTGAATCAAAAAATTATTTAAACTGAAAAATAATCTTACACTTATTTTTATTTTGATACTTTTTAAGTGATTATAAAATTCAAGAACAAAACTTTAATTTTCAGTTTCAAAATGTATTTTTTCAATCTTTTTTTATTTTCAGATTACAAAACTTTTGGCCTTGATTAGCTCCATATGCAAGATAACATGAAAGTAAATAAGCCAAGAATACAAATGGGTGTTGGTACAACGGTAGAGAAAGCTTGCAGGTTTGTTTGGTTTACTTACCTCACACAATAAGGCAGGGCGTTGGTGGAACAGTCTCCATCTGAACCTCCTCAGCAAGGGTTGTCTTCTCGACAAAATGGAACAGATGCTCTTCCTTCTCATCAAAATGAGCCAGTAAAAGCACCATCTGTATGACTTCTTCTGAGCAACCAGTCGAATGACCTCTTTCAGTTTGCTGCTTGAGAAGAGCATCCAGAACTTGTTTGCGTTCATGTGCATCAACACGTTTGAAGAAGTTTAGGAGACGTGCGAGGCATCCTCTGTCTCCAGCTGTTCGATGGCAGATCTGTACCTTTCTGGAGTCCGCTGCAGTCCACAGATGTTAGGATCAGCACCCTGAAATTCAGTTTGAGAAATCAGACAATATCTGCAGAAGTACTCAGATGAACTGAAATTTTCTATGAAACCGCCAATTGTGTGAGAGCCTAGGTTGTCTCCAGCAATGCAGTAGAGAGCTCCCTTTACCTTAAGTTCATCTCCCATCGTTATCCCATTTTCCTCCAGTTGTTTCAGATCAGTAAGCAGTTCAGAAAAAACCTTGGCATGGCCAAATTCCTTAAAATCTTTCTCTCTACACAACAAAACCAGCTGCATGTGGTCAACATTTGATCGCACATGGGGGGGGGCATGTATGTCTGTCCCAGCTTGTGTATATTCTGTATTTCTTCAACAATGTTTTGAATTGTAGACTCTGGAAAAAGATGTTGTCCCTGTAGTTTCACGTAAAACATACATATATTTCTCAGATACAGGTCACTGAAATTAGACCCATCCCCAACAGTGTCTTCAGCATCTGACACATTGGCAGCTCCCTGTGTGGTTGCACTTGTAGTGGGACTCTCACACTGTATCTCTGATTGATGGACAAATTACATTTTCCTGACCAATGTCTGTGCTTTCTGGACATGAGAGGTAAAAGATGTTTTTGCAGTGAACACTTTTGCATCCTCTCACTGGGCAGCTACATAACGCCCTTCTGCTATGTGCCCTTTAAGTGAGCAACCAACGATTTAGTTCCCTCACAACTGACGACTCACAAAGGTGAGATGGTTGCATGTTAATGGCGTTAAAGTCGTATCCTGAGTAGCTGTTGGTGTACTGTTGTGGTGGCGATAGAAGTGCGACTTTAAAGCTGCATGTCCAGAAAAGACCTGCTTACAACTTGTTCCAACATTTGAAAACACGTCGGGTTTCACTGCGGTGCAGTTTGCAATGCAAAACATATGCTTTTACCGACGGAACGTTTTCTCCACCTACGTCACAAGAATACATATTAATCAAAAACACAGGTTTATATCTACAACGCGAGCAATGTGATTAGCTAACCAGAGGCTTCAGCAGACTGACCCCGCGTTAGCTTGATGCTAGGTGGCTAAACACACACCGCAGTTTCTGAAAGCAGTCAAACTGAAGGGTACTTACCGAAGTGACTGAAGACAGGTTCTGGCTGGAAAATTCTAAAGAGTACAAACCGCTGATAAAGCTCCTCCGGTGATGACCATGAACTTGAACGGCTGAAGTCCGAAACAAAAAACCAACCCGAACCGGAGCGTGTCGGAGGTTAACAGACGGGAGTCAGATGCGCTGATTGGCCCGTTTGAATTTCAGGCGCGTTGTCAAAGAACACAGAGTCTGTAGAAAGAAGACTTCTACTCAGTTTTGAGATGCTTTTAAATTTAGTGAGATGTTTTGAGATGTTTTTAAATCATTCAAATGGTTTTCTTTATATAAGCTGAATGTGCCTCTGGGTGGTAACTAAAGAGGCATATTGTAGAACTATAGGCAGAGCAGACAGATTGTTTAAAAATTTTTGTTTTATATTTTTACATAAAAATGTAAGTGATCAGAACACCCAACATTTCACGTTAACTAATACATAAACCTGGCAAAATGTATGGAAACTTCTGATTGACTGTTATTCACCTTAGTGATGTTGGCAGTGGGCAATTCTAAAGTCTGTTGGGGCCCCTCGGTCCAGGGTTAATCACCACTATATTATAAATAACCTGACATTTGCCAAAAAATTGCAAAATGTATGCATATGTAGCAGCTGCACTCTGCATTGTGTTGTCATGACTCCGCCCATCCGCTCTCCTCGGGAAGCGACCTCACAAGCTCCAGCATGGGAGTCAGACTCTCTAACCAGAAGGCTAAAACCCAGGGCTCTAGCCTTATGACCAGAGAATCCTTTTGAGCTGTTGGGAGTGAGGTTTACCAACTACATCTGCACAGCAACACCTGCTGGCCTCCATTACACATATTTTATTGGGGTCAGCCCTATGTTCCCACAACCCTATGTTCCCACATTTCTAAGACCGTGCTTATATGAAGGGAAAGCACAGATATTTCCATGCGGTTTGGCCTCTCATTTAGCACGAGATGAGTGGCAAACCCCTAATTACCAAGGGTAGGAATGTAGGAACTGTGGGAACATAGAGCTTAATTCTGAATTTTTTTAGAAAGCTGGGAACATAAGGCTGTGGGAATATAGGCACGCTCCCATTTTAATTCCAAAAGTTCATATGAGAGTTATTTTCAAGATATGCATTTAAAAATTTAAAACATTTAAAGGCAAGATTGTTTTTTTCCTTAGGACAGAAATTGTTCATGTAATTCATTGTAAAGGCCAATAAACAGCTGTCCTACCATATGAAAAACACAACAATTAGCAGTGTAAGTTTTCAGTTTCAGTTTGTTATGGCATAGTTCTCTCATCAGCACAATGGTATAGTCGAATAGTACAATAGTAGTTACAAACTGCATTCTTTACGAGAAATGAATGTAAAAACTGTAGTGTGACCTGTTAAAAATATAACAGCATTTTCCATCAGCATAACAGTTAGTATATTTAACATTTTAGATTTTTAGCTTGACATAAAGCTGTCAGAAATATTAAAGCATATGCCTTTATTAACACAAAAGTAATAGTGTGTGTGAAATAAATGCAAAAAACTGTCATGTTACTTGTTATAAATATCACAGCATGTTTCTGTGATCAGCACAACAGTACATACATTTAACTGTGAAATACTGTATTCTTTTCAAGAAATAAATGCAAAATTCACGGTATTGAATGTTATACATATGACGGCATTTTTCCATAAAAAAAAACTGTGCAAGAGTAGGGGAATGTATTTTTTCAAGAGAAAAAAATTAAAAAATACAGTTTTTTGCTGATTAAACGTAGTTACAGTGATTCAGTGTTATATAAACACTATCAAACTGTTCTGGAGATTTACAGATTTTTACTGTTATGATTCACATTTATTCACGCAAAATTTACGAACATTTTTTACGTGTGGAATGCTTTCACTTTTAACTGTAAACCAAATTATGCATTAACTCAGAACAATTAATCTACATGAAATCCATGACTGAAAAGACTGTTAAAGCATTTCAAAAACCACAGGTACAGCTTGGAGAATATTTTGAAAATCATGGTAAAATATCAATAACATACCTAATGGTAAAAAAAGACATTCTTGTGTAAATTCCTGAAAATCCATTCGAAGCCACAAATTTTTTTTTTTCCAATGAAAGAAAGTTGAGAACTCTAGATTAATAATAAAGTCACATAATCTTGTCTAAAATCCTGTTTGAACAGCACAATGTTTTATTTCCAGGGAGCGAAAAATTCTTACCATGTTTCCTGAGGCACAGTTTGCTTTTCCCGTTTATCTTTCAGATGTGTTCATGAAGCCAGCACCAATTCACAGATTCTTGTCCTTGTCAAACTTTTTCAAAAAGTCTTTCTCACCATCTTCCTGCCCTCTCTCCGCATCACTCCGTGACACATGCTGCAAATTCCTCTTTTAAAAAACTTGAGATTCTAAAAGTTTGCGATGTCCACATGCTAGTTTAACTTAAGCGTCTCGCAGAAGCCACACAGCAGCACCACAGAAACCAGCCAGCTTATGACAACCGTCATAACAGCCATGCTTTGAGTGGCAGTTTTCCTCCACGGAGTTCAAAGATGCGCGGACACCGATTGTATCTGTAACACACAGATCAGTGGTCCGCGGGCTTAAAAAACGTGCACGATGTTGTAAAAAAAAGAACGCTTTGTGATAGGTATTTTAAAAACCGCAGTGACGATCACGATTACAGAGTACAACACAACCCCCCCACTCCCCATGATGAAATCCGCGGAATTCCTCAGATCTGCTGAGTTTTCACAGCCCTGATGTAGTCTTGAGTTTTTTTTTCTTTTTTCAGTGTAACAAATCCATCTCAGGAAGTCTGTTAAAAACAGCATCATGTAGATGTCTCACGTCCTTGTCCACAGCTTCAGTAAACCAGCATCCACACCAACAGCGCATCACCACACTTTAGGTTCCAAGATCCAACACTCTGAAAAAGTTAAGCGTCTCGGGTGAAGTGTGTCATCTCCTGTCTGTAAATCCGAGCCATCACTTTAAAACAAAAGCTCAGGAGTTTAGTTTTCAGACAGAGCAGGTTCGTTTCCCTCTGTCAGTCAGTCATCGGGGATGTTTCTGCTCATTCTAAAATGTACGTCAAACCACCAACAATGCAGAGAATTGCCAAGGTGATACATTTTAAAGAAATGCACCTGCTAACCCTCACTGTAAGAGGAATAAAATACATCAGCGATCACTAATTATGAGCACGTGTGTGGAGACACTTACAATCACGACTACTTTTATGATGTCTTGCTAAGTGGGGCGTTAAAAACGTGCGACATGTCCTTGAAATTGGACAGTCAGAGGGGCGGCGGTACAGGCAGGTGTCAGGCTGAGGCGAGGTCAAAAAACAAGCACTGGTCAATATACAAGGAGATAAAGGCCATGAGGTGAGAGTGAAGTCAAAAACAGAACATAGTCAAAACACAGCAAGAACAAAATGTCTGGAACATGGACTAGAAAATCACAACGAAGTGGTGAAGACATGAGGGACAGTGAGGCTTAAATATAAGGCAGAGCAATCAGGGTGTGAATGTGCAAACAGGTGCGGGGAAAGTTCAGGAATGGGGCGTGGTCAAACAAGACAGGTGAGACATGAGTAGAGTGACAGGTGGGTGTGACTACAGAAGCAGACTCACAAAGTGACTGAAAATCAAACCCAAACCAACAGGGATTAAAAAAAAATGAAATGCCTAATGCCAAAAAAGAAGCAAATATCAAAGACAAAATAAAATACCGACAAGAAAGAACAGAAAGTGGTCAACAAGAAAATAAAGGCAGAGACCAAACTAGAACAGGACTTAACAAGTGGCTAAAGAATAACAGATAATACAACTAATGACTACACAGAAAATAAATGAAAAACAGAATAAAACCAGTAACAAGAGTAATATTGCACAGAAAAGAGACAATCAGAACCAAACCAATACGAGACTAACAAGTGACTAAAATATAATGACCAGATAAATACAACCAGCGACTAAAATCATGAACAGAAAATCAAAGACAAATGGCACACAGATAAAACAAAAGACAAAACAGAACATGAGCCCAGATTCAGGGCAAATCATGGCAAAGGTCAGATTAGACTAACGCAACTCGTGACCCTCGGCATCACTAATCTCGACATAGTGCTTATTTGTTTCTTCAAGTACATAATTGTAAGAAATTTTTAAGAAAATCCTCCTGTCTACCACTTCATCATGAAGATGGATAACTGTTGATACAAAAATGCATCATCCTGAGTGCTGTCACATAACCAGCAGGACCCAGTGATGTGTGCTGTGGATTTGTGTCACTACACCTTACAACGATTAATTAAAAGTAAACAAGAAACTACCCTTAAATTTTTTTAAAAAGGCATTTTTCCCAACAGAGCTGCAGTATAATCAGCATAAGACTGATGTGCTCAATGAATTTGGTGACACACCTGAATTTAATATTTTTCTAGTGTCTTTTCATTTTTGCACTTTGTAGACGCTCCCTAAACTTCCGTTTTCTCAGCCACCTGCTCGTTCACATTAATGTTAATTTATTAAATGTTACTTTTCCAACTGATAGATAAAAATAGGTTGTAGCTTGTTGTCTACCTTCCTGAGGTTGGAAATTGGTGTTGTTTTTCTCCAATGTTTCTTTTAAGATTTATCCCACATACAGTCTGCTCTCAACACACATTTGCAAACAATTTGGCATGAAGAACATCCTATATAACACACTCACACCTCGATTCTCTAAACCTGAAATACTGCAGTGTGATTGGCTGAGTGAAATCTGAAGCGGATGGAATTCAACAAAGTGTGACTCGACCTGAAGTAACTGTGATTTACAGAAAAACATACCTGTAATAAGAAACACCACAGCAGAATGTTTCTCTTTTTGCTTCTCCTCGTCTTGTCTTTTTCCCCTTCTGTCAAGTTTGTTGTTCAACAGTTTGACTGCAGCCCTGCAGACTTCCGTGTCATAGCACTCATCTGGAGCCACGCCCCTCATTGCCCTTACATGGCAAAAATAAAAGCTCACGTCACATATCATAACTCTCCTTTTCTCACGTGACCAAATGTCCGGTTTTGTTTCTCACAGGAGTATTACTTAAACTTACTGTGCAGGTGAAGTGCACTGTTTTTACAGCAAATTTATATACTTCTGTATCAAATAAAGGTGTGATCTGAAAAAACAGTTTGTGTTGTGGGGCTACCGTTTTATTATGTAACTAGATATTTGCAATGAAAAAAATGATGTGGGTGTGTGGTGTGTGTGTGTATATAGATATATATATATATATGTGTGTGTGTGTGTGTGTGTGTTCTCCACTCAGATTGCAATAGCCAATCACAGATTAGCCTTCCTGTCCATCATTTACCTGTATTTTGGCATGCCTGGCTCCAGAAAGTTATGTTGGATCCAAAGGGATCCAAAAAAAGATAGGACCAAAAGGTATATTGGATCAGTTCCCACTGACCAATAGCGTTAGAGCTTACTGCCAACAGCTAGCCAATCAGAGCGCGGCACACAATTATTCATGACGTGGCAGAGGTCAGGAACTTGCTGACAGATGTTGGTTGAAAAAATGGCAACAAACATGTTAATAACAGCAGAAAATCGTCTGCCAGCGAGGTTTGCTGAGTTCACAGAGGAGGAACTGGTGGAAATATTGAACTCCAAGGATGCCAAAAACACTAAGAAGGTAGACAAGCACGTTACTGATGTTTTAGAAGCATTCATATGCTGTTCACAACAAAATAAATTGATCTAATTTACTTGACGCTTTGTTGTTTGCTTAATTTGGGAGGGGGGGGTGGAGAACATAATTGATGGATGGATGGCAAGTCATCCAACATAGAGAATATTGAATTCAGAAAAGTTATATTGGACGAGGCGTAGTATATATATATATATATATATATATATATATATCGCGTATATATATGCAGAGAGAGAGATTTTTTCAGAGTTAAATATTTAGAATATTTAAAATTCAGGTGCTTGCTAGATATTTTTAACATATTGATGTGCTACATGTGCGCACACAGACAGACAGACAGACAGATATGTGACTGGAGGACCTTTGTGGCCAGGACAGCGGTGGGATCAAACCCTGGACTGCTCTAACTAAAGACCAGAACTCTACCAGGGGAATTCCCTGTTAGCAAAGCTAGCGGGAACATCTTCTCAATCCGGTTTACCTTGCCATAGATAGATAGATAGATAAAGTTCTTTTATTGTGGTGAGTGATCTCAAAAAGAACTGAACAGGAAATGGACTTCAAAGTTTAGATGTATTGAAAAAGTTTCTACACTGATACACAGTCATCTGCAGAGCTGGGATCTTTTTCCAGATCACATGCAAACACCTGGAACAAAGAGCCCAGATCTTTCTTCTCCACTAACTTTTAATCCTTAGTGGAGGACGCCCATGTGGGTGGGCGGTCCTTAGCCCGTTTTTGATTAGTGGCTATGTGATTGGCTGCAAAAGTGAAGTCGGCGGTTATAGGCGGGTGTCTCCTCACATTGCGTTCAAGGTTGTTATGTAAAAAATTTTATAGTGTGTGTCTGTGTGTCGTACATTAAATTGGAGTGTTCCATCATGCTGATTCTTTTCCAAATACGTATATGTGAATACTTTGGTTTTATCAATTAAACATCTATAAAAAGATCAGATGGTTTTATCAAATACAAGGACATTTTGTGCATCAGCCATTTTGAAAAGCAGTTAGGTCAGATAGTTACGAGGACATTTTGGATGTGCGTCAGCCATTTTGTGTTATGCATCATGGAACAACAGACAGATAGACAGATAGAGCTGAACTAATGGCCAGTTTGCAACCATCATTTCAAGCACTTGACCACTCCAGCCTGCAGAGCCGCCGAAGAGCATTGGAGAACAATTTTGAACAGAAATCTTTATTTAAAACCATCTTATAAGGGGCTGGAAAAAATTGAACATTGTGCACCATCCGACTAGGTGCATTGTGTTAAAAGCAACACGACACAGGTAAAATTCAAAAAGAATAAATCTCTGGAATTTAAAGCATACAAAACCAAACACAGGTAAGTCACCAACTTTCACCCCCTTATGTGGTTCATAAGAGTCCAGATTCTGGTTGAAGGTATCTTGGACCATTCTTCTTTAATAACAGGTTTGTTTGTTTCCGAGCATGGACAGCCCACTTAAAAATCACACCACAGATTTTCAATAATATTCAGGTCTGGGGACTGAGATGGCCATTCCAGAACATTTTACTTGTTCGTCTGCATGAATGCCTTAGTAGATTTTGAGCAGTGTTTAGAGTCATTGTCTTGTTCAAAGATCCAGCCCCGGTGCAACTTCAACTTTGTCACTGATTCATGAACATTGTTCTCAAGAATCTGCTGATATTGACTGGAATCCATGTGACCCTCAACTTTAACAAGATTCCTAGTACCTGCACTGGCCACACAGCCACACAGCATGATGGAACCACCTCCAAATTTTATTGAAGGTAGCAAGTGTCTTTCTTGGAATGCTGTGTTCTTTTTCTGCCATGCATACCACCCCTTGTCATGTCCAAATAACTCAATTTTAGTTTCATCAGTCCACAGCACCTTATTCCAAAATGAAGCTGGCTTGTCCAAATGTGCTTTAGCATACCTCAAGTGACTCTGTTTGTGGTGTGTACACAGAAAAGGCTTCCTCTGCATTATAGTATCATACAGCATCTCTTTGTGCAAAGTGCGTTGTATAGTTGAACAACGCAGAGAGGCACTATCTGCAGAAAGATCATCTTGTAGGTCTTTGGAGCAGGTCTGTGGGTTGACTATGACTGTTCTCATCATTCTTCACTTCAGTTTATCTGAGATTTTTCTTGACCTGCCACTTCAGCCCTTAACTAGACTGTGCCTGCAGTCTTCCATTTCCTCACTATTTTCCTCACAGTGGAAACTAACAGCTGAAATCTCTGCGGTAGCTTTTTGTATCCTTCCCCTAAACCATGATGATGAACAATCTTTGTTTTCAGGTCATTTGAGAGTTGTTTAGAAGCTCCCATGTTGCCACTCATTAGAAGAGATGCAAAGAGGGGAAACATTTGAAAATGGCCACCTTAAATACCCTTTCTCATGATTGGATTCACCTGTGTAAGGAGGTCAAGGGTCAGTGAGCTGACCAAACCAATTTTGTGTTCCAATAATTCATGCTAAAAGTACTCAAATCAATAAAATGACAAAAGTGCCCAAATTTATGCACCTGCCTAATTTTTTTTTTTTTTATTACTTGAGCAGAAATGAGGTGTTAATTACATTAAATTATTTTCAGGATTACACATCAGGTTATGATTGGTTGATTTTACTATCTATTCATAACTACGAGTGCAGTTGCTTTTTTCTCTTTCCCTTTTTGTGACAATCACAGCTCTTTGACGACTGTGTCATATCTAACAACGGGGTCAACCCGCCTCCTCACAAAGAGCGTTTCTGTCCCCACTTTGTTCAAACTTGCTCTCAGACACCTCTTGGATTAGGCAAAGATTCCTTGCTGGGAAATTTTATCTTAAGTTAGGAGCGCTTAGAGATGGCTTTGAGTTGCTTTGCGGATACGAGCCCTGAGCTGTCCCAAATCAAGGATGCATCATGAATTTTGAAATGAAAAATGCAACAACAACACTGTGTTGCAACTCAAGACCTGCCTGCAGGAAGAATGGGACAAAACAACACGTGAAAAAGACCCTTTCATGGATACTGCTTTTGCACTAAATCATGATTAATATATTTATTTATTAACCTCATTACGAACCCTGAATTGTCCTAATCGCAGTTTTTTTTTAATGTGGCAGGCCTGAAATGCAGGAATAGATGTACAGTTGTGCTCAAAAGTTTACATACCCTGGCAGAATTTTTTTCTCCATTTTTTCAGAAAATATAATGATAACTTTCACTCATGGTTAGTGGTTGGGTGAAGTCATTTATTGTCAAACAACTGTGTTTACTCTTTTTAAAATCACATCCCCGTTCTTAATACTGTGTATTGCCCGCTTTAACATCACTGACAGTTTGGAGTCTTTTGTGGTGGTTGTGGACAAGGCTCTCTGATGGTGAAGGTGCCACTGAATATGTTTTGGATTTTATTTACATCAGTTACAACGAAATACAAACAATATGACACTGTATGGTAAATCTGCATGGAGTACACCGTTCTCAAAAACTGAGTGACTGTGCACGAAGTAGGAGTGAGGAAAGCCACCAAGACACCCAGACAACCCAGAAATACACTCAACAAAAATATAAACGCAACACTTTTGGTTTTGCTCCCATTTTGTATGAGATGAACTCAAAGATCTAAAACTTTTTCCACATACACAATATCACCATTTCCCTCAAATATTGTTCACAAACCAGTCTAAATCTGTGATAGTGAGCACTTCTCCTTTGCTGAGATAATCCATCCCACCTCACAGGTGTGCCATATCAAGATGCTGATTAGACACCATGATTAGTGCACAGGTGTGCCTTAGACTGCCCACAATAAAAGGCCACTCTGAAAGGTGCAGTTTTATCACACAGCACAATGCCACAGATGTCGCAAGATTTGAGGGAGCGTGCAATTGGCATGCTGACAGCAGGAATGTCAACCAGAGCTGTTGCTCGTGTATTGAATGTTCATTTTTCTACCATAAGCCGTCTCCAAAGGCGTTTCAGAGAATTTGTCAGTACATCCAACCAGCCTCACAACCGCAGACCACGTGTAACCACACCAGCCCAGGACCTCCACATCCAGCATGTTCACCTCCAAGATCATCTGAGACCAGCCACTCGGACAGCTGCTGAAACAGTCGGTTTGCATAACCAAAGAATTTCTGCACAAACTGTCAGAAACCGTCTCAGGGAAGCTCATCTGCATGCTCGTCGTCCTCATCGGGGTCTCGACCTGACTCCAGTTCGTCGTCGTGACCGACTTGAGTGGGCAAATGCTCACATTCGCTGGCATTTGGCATGGTGGAGAGGTGTTCTCTTCACGGATGAATCCCAGTTCACACTGTCCAGGGCAGATGGCAGACAGTGTGTGTGGCGTCATGTGGGTGAGCGGTTTTCTGATGTCAATGTTGTGGATCGAGTGGCCCATGGTGGCGGTGGGGTTATGGTATGGGCAGGCGTCTGTTATGGACAAAGAACACAGGTGCATTTTATTGATGGCATTTTGAATGCACAGAGATACCGTGACGAGATCCTGAGGCCCATTGTTGTGCCATACATCCAAGAACATCACCTCATGTTGCAGCAGGATAATGCACGGCCCCATGTTGCAAGGATCTGTACACAATTCTTGGAAGCTGAAAATGTCCCAATTCTTGCATGGCCGGCATACTCACCGGACATGTCATCCATTGAGCATGTTTGGGATGCTCTGGACCGGCGTGTACGACAGCGTGTACCAGTTCCTGCCAATATCCAGCAACTTCTTCGCACAGCCATTGAAGAGAAGTGGACCAACATTCCACAGGCCACAATTGACAACCTGATCGACTCTATGCGAAGGAGATGTGTTGCACTGCATGAGGCAAATGGTGGTCACACCAGATACTGACTGGTATCCCCCCCCAATAAAACAAACTGCACCTTTCAGAGTGGCCTTTTATTGTGGACAGTCTAAGGCACACCTGTGCACTAATCATGGTGTCTAATCAGCATCTTGATATGGCACACCTGTGAGGTGGGATGGATTATTTCAGCAAAGGAGAAGTGCTCACTATCACAGATTTAGACTGGTTTGTGAACAATATTTGAAGGAAATGGTGATATTGTGTATGTGGAAAAAGTTTTAGATCTTTGAGTTCATCTCATACAAAATGGGAGCAAAACCAAAAGTGTTGCGTTTACATTTTTGTTGAGTGTAGTTATGGGCTATGTGGCTGTGATTGGAGAAATTGTGCACAGAAAAGGAATGCATGTGTTTTCATTGGTATCCCCAGTTATACAGCTTCATGATGGTATAGGATTTTCTTAAAAAGAAGACCTGAAAGTTTAGCTACAAATTGCCAGAAGGTACATCTGAGATGCAAGCCTAGATTTGATCTGTTTTGGTGTAAGAAAATCCTTCTCCCCCCCCTACTCCACTATGAAGCTAAGAGTGGTGACGCAACATGCAGAATTTGCACTAAGCACAATTTCTCCAATCACAGCCACATAAGCCTATAACTCCTTCTGGATTGTCTGGGTGTCTTTCCTCACTATGTTGTTGTTCTGTTTTGTCAGTTTGTAAACAAACTTTTGTACAATTTGTAAAAACCTTGCAACTGTTAGAATGTCTTAAGCAGTGGGTCACCCGTCTGGGTCTGGTCTGCTTGACGTTTCTTCCTCATTATCAGCAAAGTGAGTTTTTCCTTACCTGTTGAACTTCGGGCACATTGTGTGCTCTTCTGTGCACTCACACCACCAGCGCCCACATTCAGCTTAGTTTCCACTCACAATTTCAAGGGAAAAACCAGATGACCACTATGTGGGCAAATATATTCCAAAATAACAGCAGAGGAAAACTGGAATTAAGGAATGGACAGAGCATGTGGCTGGGGGACGGTGGCAGAATCTTTTGTTGGTACTGCAAATTATGGCTCCTTCACACATAGTGCCAAGTTTGGACGAATACAGCGAAACAGCGCAAAACAGTTCGAATTTGCACACCGCGAAACATCACACCAACGGGCAGGCGTGCACAATCCCGGTGCAAGAGGTCGTGCACGTGACGGTGTCTTTCAAGCAGGAACAGTGTGAGACGCACCACATCACATCACTTATGTGGAATAAATAATAATAAAAAATAGCTGGTACCTGTGGGATCACCACACCGCTTATGTGGAATAAAAAAATAAAAATAAAAAAAAAAACTGTTGGTACCTGTGGGACCACATCACACCTCTTATGTGGAATAAAAAACACACACACACAAAAAAAAAACAGCTGGCACCTGTCGAACCACATCAAACCACTGATGTGGAATAAAAATAAAAAACAGCTGGCACCTGTGGGACCACATCACACCGCTTATGTGGAATAAATAAAAATAAAAAACAGCTGGTACCTGTGGGACCACATCACACCACTTATGTGGAATAAAAAAAACACACACACAAAAAAAAACAAAACAGCTGGCACCTGTCGAACCACATCAAACCACTGATGTGGAATAAAAATAAAAAACAGCTGGCACCTGTGGGACCACATCACACCGCTTATGTGGAATAAATAAAAATAAAAAACAGCTGGCACCTGTGGGACCACATCACACCGCTTATGTGGAATAAAAAAAAAGCTGGTACCTGTGGGATCACATCGCACAGCTTATATGGAATAAATAAAAAAGCAAAAAAAAAAGAAAAAAAAAAACCACACACACACCACTCACGAGACTCGAACCCGCACCTTCCAAAAGCTCCGACTGCCAATCAGAAATGTTACCACTGAGCTACGGAGCTGTTCTTTGAAAACTGCAGGAAGCTGCCTGTATTACAAAAAAAATTTAAATCACACACCATATAAAAACACCGCATTTATCAAGCGAGCAATACAAATATGATCCATCTGTTCCTCTGGTGATGACCCACGGTCACAAACATAGTCATGAAATGACATGAATGAGAAGCAGTGTGCTCGGATGTCCACATCTACTGGTCCGGTGCGTCCAGTTGCCATATGTGTGTTCTGTCCGACAAGCGTGTCTTGTTGACAGTGCACCGCAGCACAGACACCACTTCATGTGGAACAGAGATCACATGGTGACGTGACGGTCAGATCCCCTGCTGTATGTTCTAATCTGATGGTCCGTTTCAACCTGGCAGGCTGTCATTGTCCGTTCCGTGCATGCACTTGCTACCTGCAGCTTGTCACCACGGCGATATATGTTTTTATTTACAGTAGTGTTCAGAATAATAATAGTGCTATGTGACTAAAAAGATTAATCCAGGTTTTGAGTATTTTTCTTACTGTTACATGGGAAACAAGGTACCAGTAGATTCAGTAGAAGCCACACCTCCTGTGAGTGGAACGCACACACCCAGGTGTCAGTGTGTGTGTTTGCAAAGTCACACTCGTGCGGAACTTAGACAAATTTCACTGCGAGTATGACAGTGGTTATCTGCAGTCTGTTGTCATGCCAAGAGTGTGACTGGTCACACATTTTCTAAGTACCATGCGGGCCATGTGAGGTGTTTGTGCGTGTCACCTGGAATTTGGCCGGCACCTGCCTGTCACCACACTCTGTCAGCCGCTGGTGTGCGCAAAGAGTTGTGGCAACAGGTGTACGAGGCGTTGGAGGCAGGGATGAATTTACACAGTTTGCACACAATTCCTGTGTCATGCGCACTTCGACCAAACTTCGCACTATGTGTGAAGGGGCCCTTAGTGATGTCATTATTGAAACACTATTTAGAAGTGTGAGATAACCTATATCAGAATATTTGTGTGAGCTGCCTGTCGAAAAGAAACCATGCTGGCTGGGGCAATGGCACCTCCTGGACTGTTTACAAATGTGCATCAATACCATGTTGTGAATTTCATGTTTAAAGGCTACAGTTAGTGCAGGATCTGCACATCCACTAGGATGTGCGTTGCCTTTTATTGATTTATTTATGAAATAATGGATGTCTAACAAAATAAATTGGTGATACTGGGAGTTGTGTGTAGAAAATGGAGGTATAATGAGATAAAGTCAGACTGCAGGAGAAATTTCCTGCAGCCAGATTAAAAATGTGAGAACATTCAACATCCAGCAAGGCCTTTGAGACTTCTCCTGGGGGCTTTGGAAACGGTTGCAGTCAACTTATTATACCTACTACTTGGAGAGAATTCTATCTGCAGGACATGAGGGGTGCAACCAGTGTTGGGAAGGTTACTTTACAAATGTAGTAGGTTACAGTTCACTAGTTACTCTGTTTAAAATGTCACGAGTAATTACATTACTTTATCATTTCATCAGAGTAATGTGTTACTTTTGAATAATTTTTGAATACTTTTCTAAGAATTTTTATTAAACTGGACATTAAAGCTGAGAAAATACAGATTTAAATGTGGCACCTCACAACAATTACTGTCAAACGTTTATCAGAAGTTCTTCAATGTCACTTAAAATTGCGGTTAATAATCCTTTAATATTTTTATTATATCCAAATGTAGTCACCGATATTGTAAAAAGTAACTAACTACATTTTGCCTACATTTAATTTGTAATTTCATGACATAACGCTGTTAAATGTAGCTAATTAGCAGGGCTGTGCAACACTGTTAGTTGATTTCATTTCAAATCGTGAACTGGATTTGAATTTTGAACCGAGATAGCAAAACGGACGCAGAGTTATAAGTACAAAAATTTTGCACAACACCGCTGCTGCTTCCTCCCCAACTCTGGGTGTAATGGTACGATGGTGTCAAGGTCACAGTTCGGCTCAGATCACTGTGTGTGTATGTGTGTCTCCCCTCAACACACAGTGACTTTACATGAGCACTGATTTTTAGCAGGTGTTATTGTTGTTGTCCAAGTTCTGCTTGAAGAACTCCTGGACTCTTTCCCAAAGGTCCACCTGAGCCTCAGAGTGGGCTTTCGCCTCCCCACCAAATGCCACAGCTTGCCCTACAGCTGAATGGAAGGCAGATGGGCAAAAAGGCATATAAGGGACATCTAGTAAATGCCCAGCCTTGGGGTAGGTAATAACTTTAAATGACTCTTTGCCGTGACGTCTCAGTATTTCCGCAGCCTGCTTGGCAAAAAAGGTGCTGTTCCAGTTGCGGTCATCTTCAGAGGCAGCAAAAAGGAACTGGCAGTTGGCACGTTCTATCGGAATCAAGGATGCTCTGTTCTTCTCCAAAGTAGGGTCTGGCAGTGCATCACGTATATCTATAAGTCCAGAGTCCGTGAACTTAATATTCTCTATGACAGGCAGAAGCGGCGGCATAACAATGCCTTTGTAGTGTAACGGAATCACATTAATTGCATTGCAGGTATTAATACAAACAGTTGCTGAGATCCCAGACAAAAAAGATGACATTGACAAAGCCAAAGAACCACTATGAGAAATTGATATGATGCCGATCCCAGGTCCACGAACCTGCAGAGAGAAGGATTGATGTTAATATATTGAGAATATGAGGGGGCGACTGAGAAGTTCTGAGCCTGACCCAGAAAAAGTAAGGTGCGATTCTCCATCTTTTGGGTCTTTCCATGCCGACTCACCTGAGAGGCACCAGGTCATCCCCTCAGACTTTGCTAAGAAAATTCGTACATGTAGGTCTATATATTACTCGGCATGCAAAAGATCTGCTTTCAGTTGGGTACCGCCAAAGGGGTTAAATGAAACAACATACTACTTCTGGGGACAGCCCTCGTCTGTCCCCATCACAAACACAGCACTTTCTTTGAGTTTTTGGGCAATTTACACAGCAAACAAAGTGAAAATGCAAAGAAAAAGTGACGATGCAGTGGAAAGCGGGCATATGATGTGGTTTGTTTATAATGGCCCAGTCACACGGCACACGACAATTCCTGAACGAAGGGAAAAAGTAAAAACATGTCACAATTCGTTGAGAAAAGGTGGACAAAAGAGCTTTATCACCAAATAACCTGCGAAGCAAGAGCGCAAAAGGGACGAAAGAGGAACTTAACAAAACTGAAGCTCACGATCTCGACGCTTTAAACAAAACTCGTCCGGAGCCACAGCTGGAGCAGTGTGTGTCTGCAGCTCTGAGTTCCAGGACTCGGCGCTGGGACGGAGCTCATAGTGCCTGAGTCCTGGAGAAACTGCAAACAGAAGCTGTGGAGATCTGTGTGCACATCGGTGGACCCACCTGCTCTGGTTCCTCGTCCAGAACAAAAGAGGGATCATCTCCTTCATCATCAGAATCCTCACTGTCTGTCGACACACTGCTCCAATTAAAAAAAAAAAACTGTGATGCACTGTGATCACTGCTGTATCACAGTATTATGTTTCTAAGCCATATATTGATTTATAACAGAAAACTGTCAAAAGGGAGAATAATATAAGTGTAAAGATGATTGAATATATCAGAGCAGTAAATTAATCAGTGCGTGTGAATGCGCGCATTGACTCACGTGCGGTTATTCCACCAGCTGATCACTGATCCATAATGTGAATTTTTCCTTCCAGAACAGCTCTTTATATTATCCTTTGAATCATCTACCTGTTGCCACATGTACAGAAGCTGGATTATCATTCCTACACTCATATTGTTATATTTAATAAAAAAAAGTGCACGCAGCAGCAGCTGCTGCTGCTGCTGCTTTTAAGTACCATTGGAAATTACACAACTTTTTTGTTGTTTCAAATTCAACAGTTGCTTGTGGCAAAATAATTAATTATATCCACACAAAAGATTAATTCTGTCCTATGTAAGGTGCCTGAGCCCATTGAAGCTGACCCCAAAAACTAAACAAACGATTAAAAAAACGTCAAGAACGACAACAAAACGAAACACAGATGAATTGAGGTTTTCGTTGCCCTTCGTTCAAATTTTTCAACAGTTTAAAAATCCTGACGAAGTGCCAGCTGCAGGAACGAAGCTGCGCGACGGTTAAACGATGCCAACGAAAGTCCAGATTTCTTGTTTCGTCAGGGCTTCGTTGCCCTTCGTTAAGTGCCATGTGACTGGGCCATAACCCGGAGATCAAACATGTTGAGGCGGTTGTGCAGGTGAGAGACCGCGGCAACTCTGTTAAGGTGTGTAAGCTAAAACTTACAGTCACAACCTCTCCCATTTGCCTCGTCTTCCCTTCTCCACTGGGAACTAAAAAAATTTTTTTTGCATTTTTCACAACTGCTTCAGTGATTGCAGCAGAAAACAAAACAGTACACCATTTGTCCGTGTGAAGTATAATGCCACTGAATGTTAATTCTACATTAACATGATCAGATACTAAATTTTATCACCGGTGGATATTATGCAATTTTGTTTTAATGAGTTTATCATAAACATAATTAATTTATACAGTCTACACAGTTTGGTTTCCAATTTATAAGCTTCTGAATATGAAAAGTGATTATTTACAAAACTTTCATTTGAATAAAAATTTTTCTAAATATGAAGCCAGCAGCGTTAGATAAAATCCTTTGGTCAGCTGAATGACCTTACATAAACCAGTCTTCAGAAAAAATATAAAGTTATATATAATGCTATATATAATGCTGTGTTTGTACTGTGTAATGGCAGGCTGTCCCCAGAAGTGGTCAAATCCCTCGATATCACACAGGGGTTCAAACGAGACTGCAGTTCCCTTTTCCTCTTAGTTTAGGTAATAGACGCCTTTGGAATTTGATCCTACAAATGCCATATGCAAAAATGTCACCTTTCCCTGACTTCAGGGGCTTATAAATTTAGAATGAACCCCTTAGGAAGCTCATACTTATACATACATATTTACTAAGTGGTATCCATATTTTCTATTTTATCAGATAGCATCTGGGATTAATACTTTTTACACAGTATGAGGCTATAAATATTTTTTCCAAAATGGGGAAAATACGGTGGAACTGTAGGAGCTCTCCTGAAAATATCAGCTTAGAACTTTCCCATCATGATTCAGCAATAATAGAGATATATATTCAGGGGTACACAGGTTGCCAGGGTAACACATTTTGGTAATGAATTTTAAATTTTAAAGTAACCCATCAAAGTGCTCTAAAATGGGCCCTTTTTTTTACCTCTGATTTGGCCATGTGGCTTGGGTTTAGGAACTTTATATTTTTTCTGAAGACTGGTTTATGTAAGGTCATTCAGCTGACCAAAGGATTTTATCTAACGCTGTTGGCTTCATATTTAGAAAAATTTTTATTCAAATGAAAGTTTTGTAAATAATCACTTTTCATATTCAGAAGCTTAGAAATTGGAAACCAAACTGTATAGACTGTATAAATTAATTATGTTTATGATAAACTCATTAAAACAAAATTGCACAATATCCACTGGTGATAAAATTTAGTATCTGATCATGTTAATGTAGAATTCACATTAACATTCAGTGGCATTATACTTTACATCTTTGAAAATAGATCCTGAACATGTTTAAAGTCACGTCCACCAGAACTGACATCTGAGGCCTGAACTACACAAAGAATGTCAAGTAATGGAAGGATTAGGGTTCAGGTTTGTTTTAAGGACTTTAACATAATGCAAATGTTTTATAAGATATAAAATTTAAATTTTTACAGTGCATCCGGAAAGTAGTCACAGTGCTTCACTTTTTCCACATTTTATCATGCCTTATTCCAAAAGGAATGAAATTCATTTTTTCCTTCACAACTGTACACACAATACTCCATAATGACAACATGAAAAAGGGTGCATTTGTTTTTAGATTGAACTGTTAAAAATAAAAAACTAAGAAATCACATGTACATAAGGTGTGACATGTTCTGTTATTTTTATGTTCTTTTTTTATGTGTTGTTTTAAAATTTTATTTTATGTGTTTTATTTTGTAAATTTGTGTTTTTAATGTTAAGCACTTTGGACACCAGTCGGTGCTGTAAAGCGCTTTATAAATAAATGTTGATTGATTGATTGATTGATTGACATAAATATTAACATACTTTGCCATGAAGCTCAAAATTGAGCTCAGGTGCCTCCTGTTTCCACTGATAATCCTTGAGATGTTTCTACAGCTTAATAGGAGTCCACCTGGGGTAAATTCAGTGTATTGGACATGATTTGTAAAGACACACACCTGTCTACATATAAGGTCTCACAGTTGACAGAACATGTCAGAACACAAGTTAAGCATGCAGTCAAAGGAATTGACTGTAGACCTCTGAGGATTGTCTTGAGGCACAAATCTGGGGAAGGGTACAGAAACATTTCTGCTGCTTCGAAGGTCCCAATGAGCACAGTGGCCTCCATCATCTGTTAATGAAAGAAGTTCTGATCCACCAGGACTCTTCCTAGAGCTGGCCGCCTGTCTAAACTGAGCCACTGGGGAGAAGCGTCTTAGCCAGGGAGGTGACCAAGAACCTGATGGTCACTCTGTCAGAGCTCCAGCATTCCTCTGTGGACAGACGAGAACCTTCCAGAAAGACAACCATCTCTGCAGCAATCCACCAATCAGGCCTGTATGGTAGAGTGGCCAGACAGAAGCCACTCCTTAGTAAAAGACACATGACAGCCCACCTGGAGTTTGACAAAAGGCACCTGAAGGACTCTCAGACCAGGAGAAACAAAATTCTCTGGTTTGATGAGACAAAGACTGAACACTTTGGCGTGAATGCCGGGTGTCATGTTTGGAGGAAACCAGGCACCATCCCTACAGTGAAGCATGGTGGTGGCAGCATCATGCTGTGGGGATGTTTTTCAGAGATCTGAACATGGCTGTGCACCAACACCCCCACCCAACCCGATGGAGCTTGAGAGGGGCTGCGAAGAGGAACAGGCAAAACTACCCAAAGATAGGTGCACCAAGCTTGTGGCATCATATTCAGGAAGACTTCAGGCTGTAACTGCTGCCAATTTTTAATTTTTCATAAATTTGCAAAAATTTCAAAGAAACGTTTCATGTTGTAGTTATGGGGTGTTGAAAGTAGAATTTTGAGAGGAAAAAATGAATTTACTCCATTTCTGAATAAGGCTGTAACACAACAAAATGTGGAAAAAGTCTTCACTTTTTCCACATTTGAATACTTTCTGGATGCACTGCATATTCACCGTCTCTGTACATAACTTTGTAAGTACATAAGGTGCTACTCAGCTGAACAAACTTGATATATATGCAATTTTTTTATAAATTAATTGCAATTGGTATGCATTTATAAATCAAACACCATCCTATAGCATTATTAATGCCTGAAAAGAATTCCACCATACTTTCACATATGCCATTTTTAGAGTCACATTCCAAAGGCATCTCTGACCTAAACCAAGATGAATTAATCCTTTCATGTGGCGTAATAACACAGAGATCTACATTTGAACTTTTTCTAACAATATCTGAGGTGGTGACCTGGGCAAGTTCCTGAAATTTAGGTCAGTTGTAGTCTGAGAAACCAACATGTCTTGAGAATGTGTGAAGCTTTGACACACTGGGTGCAATGTTGAGAAATGTTGGTTTCTTAGACTATAAAAAATAGAGAACCACATCCTACTTTTCTGGGTCAGGTTCAAAACTTCTCAATCGCCCCACACATTTGCCAACACTTGTGAACGCTTCACCACGAAGTCTTTTAACTTTTTTTTTTTTTTTTTACAGTGACTACATCAAAATTAACAGTTATCACTTTAAAATGAGTAATCATGACGCAACATCACACTTATGGAGGGAGCAGTAAATCATCTATATTAGAAGCCAAGAGGCCTCTGTATGTGTGCGTGCATGTGTATAATTTCGATCACAGACAAATTGGGGAGAGTTGACATTTGCCATTTGGTATGCTTATATATTTTGGGTCAAGGATGAAAGGTGCCCAAAACGGAATACTGACAGGAGTAATATTTTGGAGAAATTACATATATTACATAACAACAATGAACAATGGATTGTTGATACATTCTGGACTCACGCCATTCCAGCAGGGGGGCAGTAAATCATTATATATTAAAAAACAGGTTTCCTCTGTGTATGTGTGAGTCACGGACAAACATCGGAGAGCTGACATCTGCTGTTTAGTATGCTTATATATTTTGGGTCAAGGATGAAAGGTGCCAAAACGGAATGTTGACAGGAGTAATATTTTTGGAGAAATTACATATATTACATAACAACATGAACAATGGATGTTGATAATTACATTCAGGACTCGCATGCCATTCCAAATCATAGAAACTTTGCATAATTATTACCACACCTGAAAAATGTCAGCTACCTATTTTATAAACACTACCCAATCTAGAGCCCGTGGATCCCCACAGGTGACGGGCAAGTTTCTCTACATGAAACACTGACAATTTTGCAGGATGTACAAACAAGAGTAGTTTTTTTAACTGCAATTCCAGGTAGGCTATAACTGCTGGGACATTTGATTGGATTAAGCAGCTATAGAAAATGACTGATTCTAAGTTGTACTTTTTTCAGCGTATCGGCTTTTTTATTCTTCAGTACTAACCTGGGGTTGTCTCCTCAGGAATGCTACTGCCTCCTCAAAGTACTCCAGATCTAGATTTTGGGCTTTTTTGGCAAATCCTGGTATCCAAAATACGCAAGAGCCAGAACCACAAAACCTTCATTTGCTAACAAACTGGCTCTCGGTTCAGTCAGACCTCCACCGTATGTGTACATGTCCACTATTCCTGGGAATGGACCCTTTCCTTGTCAAAAGAAGAAAAAGAGGAGTACTTGCATTTTCCCACTTCTGAGCATCCTTCACATAATTGTTCAACCCTTACCTGGTGGTATGAACAGGACTCCTCGGACTCGTCCTTCTTGCACAGGTATTCTCTTCATGCCCTCTGTCATGAATTCCCTCTCACAGGTCTCAGAGGCAAAGAGTTCACCAGTGTCACTCAGTGCTTCTATCTTCACCTGCAGTGGGCTGAGCACGTTTCTTCTTCAGTAGTTTGTTGTGTGGACTGTCTGGTGCATGGTCCAGAACAAACCCATTGGCTCCACGCCAGTGTAACTTCCTCCAAGAGAGGGTGTACTGCAGACGTCCACTTGGCCACGTCCATCCGCTGTGTACATGGCAGATGCCTTAAAAGTCACTCCTCCTGTCATCAACTAGTGTGGACCTCAAGTCTACTAGTTTATGAGCAGAAAGACCCTCAACCTTTATTTGCCACAAGTTTGTCAAAAAGACAACGAACACTGGGCAGATTTCAGTCGGATCTGTGCCATTACAGCTGTACAATATGGGCTCCGTGACTCAGTGGAGAATCTGGGTTCACCTCACTCCTTCCTTTGGGCTTTATTTCTGTTTTATCCACAGCTCTCTTGCAGCTGTACCTATCAAAGCATGTAGAGGCAAATAAATGTCAGCACAAGTCCAAAATACAATACAATGTAATCATTCTGCAAATATCATTACTACTTTAGACCATAATTCTCTAAGGTTGAAATCTGTGAGTTTGTTAGTATGTTCATTAGTTGTTCATGGAAAAAAAAAAAACACACACACACACAAAGACACTCACTTTTTCAGGCAACATGTAAAATTGCCTGACGATGTCCAGTAAGATTTTTCAAAGCAAAACTTTAGCTATGTTTTTTAATGTATAGTTTGCTAACAGTGGAAGCCCTCTGCTCATGCTGTTAGCATCTCGCGTTATATGACACCCGTTAGCATCGTGTTAGGTGATGTTAATACGTTTTTCAGGGTGTTAGTGTAATTTTTTACCCTGGTTTCTTTATGTCATTTACCGCCCCTTTCCAAGAACCAAACCATTATTTCCTCATTTTGAGTTATTGAAAGTCACATGAAAACCAGGCCTGGGACCCTCCACAGACAGTGTCCATATTATGAAAGGTCACGACTGTAGCTTGTACAACACTTTTTATACCATGACGCGTTTATAGTAGGGTGTGTTTTGTCTCACATTTCTAATGTTATTGGCTCTCAACAACAGGGGGAGCTCTCCCTGTATCGGAACTTGCACACCATGATGGAAGTGATATATTTTACACTTTAAACCAGGTTTTAAAACTTTCAAACAGATAACCACAGTACAAACACTGATAACTAACATAAAATAATGAATTAGCACAGCTATTATCAAACATTATCTATCATATTATGCAAACCTAGAGAATTTTTCACACTAACATGAGTCTGTTGGAATCAGATGACATGATGCTAGCAAGACGTGAATGATTAAACCCATTGTGAAAAACTGTTTTTAAGGCGCTCTCCTTACTCAGCCACCACAAATACTGCATGTATTTTTTTAAGCACATTATGAATCGCGTTGCTCACAGGAGGCACAGCTCATGCTGTCATTATAGGTGCAATATCTGCATCTTGACATCCCCTAATGCCAAGTAGTGACAAGCCACTAATACATTTCTCAGCCCTATCTACATTGATGTCACTGATGATGCCACACCAGCACAGAAGATTCCAGAAGTTCAAACAACATAATGGAATACTTTTAATGGTGTCTGAATGAGTAATTTGTATAATTGAGGTAAATTCTTCCTCGGGGCTGTGCAGAGAGAGGAAGCATATGATCTTGTTCTTGTTCTGCATAATCTGCAACCTCCCCCTGGTTATGCTAGTCAGGCCAGAATCCCATGCTACACTGGCATCATCCATGTGGACAACTGTATCAAAGCTGATGCAAATCAAATCTTTGGCCTGTCTATATAAGAATTTAATTTTGTATTTGACTTGCTGATCACTTTGTCAGCTATAACATCGCACAAGGGGCAATTAAATTTAAGCAGCCCATAAAAACCATAATAACACAACACATAATAACAATAAAAAAAATAAAAACAGACTAAAGGAGGAGTTAAAATGGGTAGTCAGAAAAAATAAATAAATAAAAGACGCCAGACCTACAGAACATTTAGAATCCAATCGCCAAAGGGAATAAATGACTTTAAAAATGGTTGGTTCTACAACTGGTGAAGCATAACAGCATCCTGAAGGAAGCAGAGAAAACTCCCCTGATAGAACATGACCTGGCAACGACAACATGCTTTCAGCCTTCCGGAGGAATCTTTGAACAAATTTTAACAATATTGTTCAGGCTGTTTCTGTCTTTCACTGAAAGGCTGTGAAACCAGCAGATAAAGACTCTCAATAAAAGACTGATAAAATAACAAAGGCTGACAGGCCTGACAGAAAAAAACTCAATTTACGCAGAAGATAAATTCTCTGCTGTCCTCGCTTCACAACCAAAAATGTCTCTCTTCATTTTGTTTCTTGTGATCAGTGAGGAAGCACTTCATGAGAAAAGATGTTTGCAGCACAAAATATACTGGAAATGATTCCGCTGCTCTCCGTAGCCAGCAATCAATTTGCTCTATTCCGGTGTCAAATCCTGCAAAATCTCCCAAAATCTCAGGGAGGTGGCCTTCGCTGCGACATGTATGTGATATTAAATGTATTTATTTATTTATTTATTTATTATCAGAATCTGGCCCAAATATATTCCAGCAGTGAGGCGGATCACTCGCTTAGTGATCAGTCGAAAGGAGCAAAGTTTGACTTTTATTATGTTGACAGGAGTAGATGTGATTCTGACCTCTGATTGATCAATAACAATTGGGAATTACAGTCCACACAGACATGTTTGCAAATTTCTGTGTGAATTAATTGATTCCTTTACACATTTACATATTTGATTACTGAGAACAGTTACATCAGTATTATCCCACATACAGTCTGCGTTCAACACACATTTGCAAACAATTTGGCATGAAGAACATCCGATATAAATATAACACACTCACACCTCGATTCCCTACACATGAAATCTGAAGCGGGTGGAATTTAACAAAGTGTGATTCGGAGCTGAAGTAACTGTGATTTACAGAAAACATACCTGTAAATAAGAAACACTGCAGAAGAACTTTCCTTTTGCTTCTTGTTTTTTTTTTTTTTTCTTCTTCTTCTTCTTCTTCTTCTTGGTTGTCGGCAGGCTCGGCACGTTCAGTGCATTGCTGCCCCCCTCAGGTCAAAAGACACAGAACACCCATGGAAATATAAAGAACACCCACAGATGGCGAACACCTATTAAACGTCTTCTTCTTCGATTTGCAAACTGACACAGTGTATTACCGCCACCTCCTGTTTGGGCATGGAGAATGGAGTCTGATGTATGCTGTTATGTTAATAAGGAAATAGATAAGGGAGGGGAGAAAAAAAGAAGGTGGGAGGAATGTAACGTACTATATTCTATTGAATAACACAGTTCCCTTTAAGCAATGAAATATCCAATTGCCATTAGACATGGGGTTAGATTGCAAAAAAAAAAAAAAAAAAAGAGGTTAAACATAATTCAGCAACATCATGGGAATACCACACAAAAACAAAAGGATTTGGAAGAAAATTAATAATGTAACACAGTTTAAAAGTTACAATTTTGCCAGGCAATAGTCAGATCCCTCCCTGGAATACTTCCATTCCCAGAATTTGATACAGGTTTACTGAAAGAAAAGAAAGTCAGTAAATTAAGCAAAGATTTATATACAGCAGGTGGTCATATAAAGATTTACTCAGAAAGCTAATAAATAAATAATTTAAAAAAAAAAAAAAACAAATCCTGAAAGTGGTCAATGTGGTCAACATTTTCAGAATTTAACAGTTGAGAAGATATAACTACCACAAGATGGGTTGAAGAAGGTAAGATATTTAAAACAGTTATGTGTATATTCGTATAATTCAGTGGAAGTTTGCTAGAATCTTTTAAAGTGGTCAAACAAATTGAGTGGATCTGATGATACACTAACAAATTTCTGTTTTAACTTACAGTACTCAACTTGGCAGTAGGATACTATTATTCTACAATGTGCCTACTGGAACATACAACAGTTTTAGAACTGCAAAAAGATTACTGTACTGCTCCATGTTGAAATTACAGTCAGCAGCTGTGGTTGCCAGACTAATTATGTATTTAAAAAATAAACAAGCAAATAAAAACACATTTCTTTGAACCAGTGATGTTCTCTCAGAGGTAAATGCACTAAATGTATGTTTGTTTGAGCCTACTTGATTGCATGACATCATGCTTGATATTTTCTGAATTCTTGATATTAACATAAAGTGTTTTAGTGGTGCAGCTTAGTTAAATTTCCATAAAATTGTTCATTTTGTGATAAAAGCATGGAATATGGCGCACATATTTGAAATTAACTAATGTTTATTTTCAGATATGGAGCCATCCTGGAGCTGACCTCTAATGAGCTAAGGGTCAATAAATAATTACAATTCCAATAGTTTGAATGACTATGGACTGACTGAATTCCATGGAGTTATGGGGTCAAAACAGCAAAAATGGTGACAAAGGTCAGTTTCAGTTTGTACAGGGGTCAAAAGTTAAATGTGCTCCAATTTTGGTATTAAAAAAAAAGCAAATTATTGGTTGAGTTAATAGCATTTTAAAAAGGAATAGTTTGCACCATCTGTCATGTTACAGGGTAACATATGTCATATGTATAGAATCCAATGGATGTCGACCTTGTTTGACCTTTACTTTGGAGACCATACATTCAACGCAGTCAAAACTTTTCCATTTATTCACACAGTGTTTTTGGAAATGGCCGCTGCCAGTGTGGAAGCGAGCGGAGCAGTTTTTCTGCCGTCGTTTCACTCAGGTAAGTCCACATTTCTTCACCCTTAGCTCATTTTGAACCCAATTAACTCATGCATTAGGTTATCGAAGTGCAGTTTTTAATAAGTTAACTGTTTCTCAGAAAATTGTCCACTTCCCGTACTCCTGTCTGAAAATGCCACCTGCTGTATCTAACAATGCTTTACGTGTTGTACAAATGCTACCCGTTTGTGATGGAATATTAGCAAATTTTCCTCAAGAAAAAGATTGTTATTGCTGCCAGTTCTCTTCAGGAGCATGACGAGACTGCAGCCAACTTTGTGAAAAAGTATGAATCAAAACACAACTCTTGTGGTGTAACAGCAACACAGCCATGGGTGCAAGATTTCAGGTACAAAACCTGGCAAGGGTGTGCAACTTGTAATTTAATTAAAAAATGATAGGATAGCACCAATAATAATGGAATAATAGAACAAGAAATACTTAATACAACATTAATACAGAAATAAATCATTAGAATTTAAGCTGAATTATCTATTTTTCTCCAATTCTTTTCTCTCTGGCTTTACTTAATCTAGTTATATCAACTGATTGGACATTACTTAGTTGCTTAAATGGGAAAAACAATATCAGAATCAGAATCAAATTTAAGTAAGTTCTCACATACAAGGAATTTGATCTGGTGTAATTGGTGCAAAAACAACAATAAAAACAAAAGGAAAAAAATACTTCTGTAAGAAGCAAAGGAGTCAAATAGACAAGCAAACAGGCAAAACTATGTTCACTGTCAAATAAATATAGCGGAATGGGGCTGTGCAAAGGCAGATGTACGGTACGTTTCAGTGCAGGGAGGGTGCACATACCGAAAATTAATTCTGTCTGTTGTTACATGGCCGTAGTTGTAGCACCTGAGCCATAACAACACATTAGAGCTGACATCAAAACTCACATAACCAACACTTCATCTGACAACACTCAGTGCATTCCTCTGTTCAGGACCTGCTGTTAGTTTGCCACGAGGGGGAGCTATTCTACTGAAACAGCATCCAAAATGTGGTCTGAAGACATAAAATAAGTGCAGCAGATAAATGAAACAATCCTGCAAATGGAGAGTCAAGCACCAAAGTCGGCACAAATACTCCTTAGACATTACTATTTTGGAAAAAAAAAACAACAAGCCACATGAATTTTCAATACAGGTAGGGGTCAACTGAAGAATTACACAGGGGTCAAAAGTGCGCCACTCAAATTGAAAACGACACTAAATTATTTGTCTGATCATAACGATTCCAAATAGGTATAGTTTGGACTATGTCTGACTGAATGTTCAGGAGTCATGGGGTAAAAACAGCAAAAAATGGTGACAAAGGTCAGTTTCAGTTTGTACAGGGGTCAAAAGTTAAAGTTGCTCCAGTTTTGGTAAAAAGTGATGCAAATTATTGGTTGCGCTAATAGGATTAATAAATGGAATAGTTTTGACTGTGTTGAATGTTTGGTCTCCAAAGTAAAGGTCAAACAAGGTCAACGTCCATTGGATTCTATAACATGTGACATATGTTACTCTGTAACATGATAACTAAGCATGATACATGGTCCATACTATTGCTTTTTAAAACCCTGTTGACTCAACTAACAATCTGCATCATTGCTTTTACCAAAATTGGAGCAACTTTAACTTTTGACTCGTGTACAAACTGAAACTGACCTTTGTCACCATTTTTTGCTGTTTTTACCCCATGACTCCTGAACATTCAGTCATACATAGTCCAAACTATACCTTTTTGGAAGCATTATGATCAGACAAATAATGTTGTCTAGTTTTCAATTTGACTGGAGCATTTTGAATTTGACCCCTGTGTAAGTCTTCAATTGACCCCACCTGGCCGCCTATTGAAAATTCAAGTGGCTATTCAGTTTTTCAAAAGAGTAATGTCTAAGGAGTATTTGTGCTGAATTTGATGCTTGTATCACCATTTGCAGGATTTTGCTATCTTTGCTGCTGCACTAAATATACAATATGTGTTTAATGTAAGTGCACTGTTGGAGATAAATCTGCAGTGGCTGTTAGCTTAATAGCCCTTAAAAAAGAAGTAAATATTTAAAAAACAGGAATATGAGAAGTAGTCAGTGAATATGAACAACAAATTTTCTGTTCAAACTATTTCAGCGAATTATAGTCAAAAGTGAGAAACTCAAGCAAGCAGGACTTGTTCTTTTTTATTAGTTCATTATTTATTATCCATTTATAAAGTACATATAAATTATCAAATTCAAAAGTAAAAACAATTATTGTGTGAAATTGACAGGTTTTCAAAGAAACGTCTCTACAGACACCCTCTCTACTTTTAAGATTAGGCTTAAAACTTTCCTTTTTGCTAAAGCTTATAGTTAGGGCTGGATCAGGTGACCCTGAACCATCCCTTAGTTATGCTGCTATAGACGTAGACTGCTGGGGGGTTCCCATGATGCACTGTTCTTTCTCTTTTTGCTCTGTATGCACCACTCTGCATTTAATCATTAGTGATTGATCTCTGCTCCCCTCCACAGCATGTCTTTTTCTTGGTTCTCTCCCTCAGCCCCAACCAGTCCCAGCAGAAGACTGCCCCTCCCTGAGCCTGGTTCTGCTGGAGGTTTCTTCCTGTTAAAAGGGAGTTTTTCCTTCCCACTGTAGCCAAGTGCTTGCTCACAGGGGGTCATTTTGACCGTTGGGGTTTTACATAATTATTGTATGGCCTTGCCTTACAATATAAAGCGCCTTGGGGCAACTGTTTGTTGTGATTTGGCGCTATATAAAAAAATTGATTGATTGATTGATTGATTGATTGATTTTGCATGCCAGAATAATATAACACATATGACAGCATCATTTTCTGACTTGGCAGAGCAGTTATAACATTTAATCCACAGGTACATTTGTAAATAGAGATGGGTGACATTGGATGTACACTTCACAGAGTAATAGTACACAAACTTACACAAGCTTAAAACTTGGGGTTAGGGTTTAGGTTTTTTTAACTGTCTTAGCAGATACAGCTGTACAGTGGCATAAGGAACAGGGTGGTGGATACAAGGAAATGAGATTCCTCTGTCGGGTATGTGGGTTTACACTAAGGGTGAGAGGCTCTAACATATGCGTGGTGGTTCGGCCATCTGGCGAGGATGCCCCCTGGTCGTCTCCCTCAGGAGGTCTTCCTAGCACGTGCAACTGGGAGGAGTCCCCAAGGAAGAGCCAGGACATGCTGGAGTGATTATATTTCCCAAATGGCTTGGGAACTCTTCAGGGTCCCATAGTGTGGGAAGAGCTGCTTGCACGCCTGCCATCTAGACCTGGGCCCAGATAAGCAGCAGAAATGAATGAATGAATGAATGAATGAATGAATGAATGAATGAATGAATGAATGAATGAATGAATGAAAGACTCACATTCAACTCCGTCCTTTTAGATTATTTTTATAATCCAGATCTTATAAGTCACAGAGCTCCATGTGGGTTTCTTGACCAGCTTTTGGAAACGACTAGAAAGTGGCTTGTTGTAACCAGAGACCAGTCAGGTGACGTTTATTAATCATTGAAATTGTTTTTTAAAATTCTCTTTGTATTGTTTATGGCTCTGACTTCTTTCCTAGTCATAGAAAATCCAGCAAAAGGTGTTAATTATGTTCTATCTAGTTATCCCCATGACATGCATTGAAAAATGGGCACTGGGTGTTTCCTCTCAAAGAGAACAGTTCACGTGATGCAACACACTTCTGGGAGGCATCCCTCATGCTGCCTATCTGCAAGATTTAATCTGTCATCTTGGAAGCCTAAATGAAAATCAACACGCAATGGCTGTAACACAAGCGTGAAGCTTGCTGTGTGTTTCATGCCTTATAATAAGCAGTCTTCACCTGAGTGAAGAACAGTTACAAAATTGTCAGTATTTTCGCTTAAAAAAAACTAAAAATATAAGCAAGCCATTGAAACCAGCACATTAACACTGGTTTTAGGCTAGAAATAGGGGAAGCCAGGGCACAGTGGATCAGAAATTTTGTTTTGTGGCAGCATAAACGCATTATGTATAGGTTTAGGTCATTCTGTTGTGGATTTAATACAGCAAGTTATTGTTTATAAGGCTGTTATTTATGTCTCCCCAAGTGTAATTTACAGGTGTTTAAAATTGATTTTAAAATTTTTGATTCACTGTGCCCCGGACACTAATTCACGGGGCACAGTGAATCAACTTAGAATATAATTTAAAAACACATGATTATAAAGATTTCTTCAAAATTATTAAATACATGCTGATACATATACAAACTATAATCCAGCAAACCAGGACATTAAATGTGTGAGTGTCTTATATAGTGATATAAGTCCTTTAGAAACTATTATAAATACATCTGTCATAATTTCTGTTCAAACATGAAAACAGTTGTTTATATACAGAAATTATAGAAATAATTCATGGAAAATAAATGTATAAGCTTCAACAAGTAATATTTGTCATCCATGTGATACTGTGGCTTAGTAAATCACTTTCTAGACTGATTCACTGTGCATGTGACGCACATGAGACATGTTATCAAATAACTGATAGTCTGGAGAAGACATAACACATATGAGTTGAATGTGGGTAGTCTTCTAACTAATAATTTTTTGGGCCACCTTTCCTCCATTGTGAGAAATAAATACAAAGACACTGACATCTACAAAATTTACTTTTGATAGGAAAAAACTGACTTCACTTGTCACTTAGTTTTACCCTTAATGTATCCAAAAACAAAACACTCATTTATAAGGGGGATGTCTTTATGCATAAAAATATGGCATAACTACTGCAAATATATATGTAGTTTTGCAGATATAGCTATTGACTCACTGTGTCCTGTGATTCACCATGCCCTGGTTTCCCCTAAACTACAGCACTCACAGACTTCTCTTGTTGAGTCATTTAAAAGTGAATGATTGTGGTAAAATAGTGGTTACAGAGGTCATTGACCCCTGTAGGTCAGGATGCCTCCACATCTGAAAATGAACTTCAGTTCATTTAGAATATGAGTGCCAAAGTTAATGCTTTTATCACAAAAAATGCAATTATTTTATTTGCTGTATCTGCTGCACTAGACTCAGAGTGAGCAGTCCTTTTTTGCAATGATCACAAATATTAACATTGCTTGGAAGAAGCTCCTGCTCCTATCGAAAAATGGCCTACATATCTGTGAATCATGTGCAAATAAAATAAAATAAAATAAATCGAGAATTATGGAAAACCTTGCTGAGAATTTTGTTAACGAACGTAGGAAAAGATGTCGACATAAATTGTTTCGATCCTTTGTCCTCGTCATAATTGGGTACTTTTATTTTGAAGTCTAGTCGGGTTAACGGAGTTGGACGCCTGTTTCCGCTCACGGCTCAAAATAAAGAGCAGACGAGGACAGAGAACAACGAAAGTCTGCCGACGGACGCTTACCACCCAGAGATTTCTTTGTTTCTTCCTTTTTTTATATACAACAGTTGGCGCGTCAGATGTACATGTACTCTTAAAGAGAAAAAGTCGCTGCTGGTAACCTTAATTTGGTGAGTGTTGCTCTTTTTTCCGCCAGCTAAGCAGATAGGCCTCCCCCCGTCCCTGCCGTGTGTTTGTTTATTACATATTCATAACAGATAAACACACTCGAGCGGTGAATAAACTACAAAGGAACATCTGCGTTTGTCAACCAGCTAACGAAGTGTGAAGTTAGTTAGCAATAAAGATGATAATTGTTGAATTGTGCGCATTTATTCGGCTAGAATGACAGACTGTTTGACAGAGAGCTTTGAGACGGACTGAGGACGTTTATTTTGTGTGTGCTAGCTGATGTAGATACAGTGCTGGAGTGTAACAGTGTTATTACATATGAACAATAAAGGTTACCGTGACGTGTTTAACAGTCGGCACCGTGTCGGTGTGCGTTTAAATGTCTCACGCACACGCACGTGTCGAAGCGTGTGACTCCGCTTTTTTGCCTCGATGAAAACAGCTGATCAGGAACGGTTCCATTTATTACTGACTTTCCATATGATGTGTTCAACTCAAACGCCTACAGCTCTTCTGTTTCCCTTCCCTGTGTTCCCGTAAAACTGTAGTGTCAAAGTTTTGTGTTATAACCAACAGACACAACATTCTAAGTGTGATTATAACTTTGCCTGACTCATGAACAACAAAGATCCAAGTGTAACATAAGGCAAAAGTTTTCAAACTCACTTTTCTCTGATTGCACATATTCTGTTTCAGCAAACAATATGTGTATTAAGTCATTTAGAAAGCCCACTTTATTACCCTGCACATCGGGGAAGTGGCAGGGGCAGGGTAGTGTTTTCATGGGTGTGTGTCTGTAGACAAGAAACTTAAAAACAGCTGGATGGATTTAAGTAAGGAGTCCAACATAGAGAAATATTGGATTCAGAAAAGTTATATTGGACGAGGTGTACTCTGGCCAGGTTGCACTCTGGTCAGAGAAGGGATGGGTATCGAGAACCGGTTCCTTTCGGGTATCGTTAAGAAATGGTTCGAATGGTTTGTCAGGAAAATTATAATTTCTCTACATTGATTACAGACCCTGCAGCGGGTCTGTAATCAACTTTTCTGCAGCGCCGCTTTGCTTTGAACCTTGAACCAATCGAAGAGTGATTCGCAGATTGAAGCAGTGCTTCGATCATTGCTTCGTTGATTAATTTTTTTCTTTCGCTTTCCCCCGCAAAAACCCAAAAGAGCATATGGCTGTGAGTATTATTTACCTTTTTTATGTTAAACCGACCTGTTATGGTCTTCTGAAACAGTTGATATATGTATTTTATAACTTAAAAACGGAACCGATGCTAACACATTAGCATGTCTATGACATTTTCAAAGTTAAGTTAGCATTAAGCAGTTGCAGCTGTCAAGCGTTTGTTGTAAGAGTCAAATGTATTACAAATTGTAATATTTTTTAAATGTGTTTTTGTTTATATATTATTAATAATAGCAAGCACAACAATAATAGTAATAATAACTAATCTAATGATTATATACAATTTTAGAGAAAGAGACAAAAAGAACCTGAATAAAAAACAAAACAGAAAATGTAAAACCAACTAGCAATGAACATACATAAATAAATAAATACATACAGACATACAGAAATAAATAAGTGTTTCCTGTGAACACCTAGTGACTCTTACACCTCCATTTCATCCCTGTCTCATTTAAGTTTAATGACAGTTTGTTTCGGTCAAACCATATTTTCAATGTGTTAATTTCTTCAGTGATTTCCTCCAGAACTATCTGCCAAGCTAGAAAACTGCTGCATCCTAGTAAGAGCAGAATACTACTGGAATGAATTTGAATAAGGAACGTTTTTTTTTTTTTCCCTCACCAAAATGGATGCTGCACTCACTGCAGTTTAATATCTGGAATAGTCCCAGATTGCATTTCAGAGCTTATAGAATTCAAACATTTTCATGCAGGTGGTGTTGGGGGGTAATTTAGGGTTTCAGCTTTTTTTGTTTTTCACCACTTTCATCCCTAAATATGTGAAATTGTGAGTCACTTTTGTGCGGATTAAAGTTACTAACTGGGACTCCTGTCTTGTTGCGAGAAAGAAACAAGAATCGTCCTCCGTTCTGTTCACACAGCTCCTAACGCTGCGCGGCTCTCTGCCGAGTCAAGTTAGAACGATAGAATCCAGTCGGAATTAATAACTTCAAAGTGAAACACCGTTTTGTTTATTTTTATTTATGTCCAGAGATCAAGGATACAGTGACCAATTTCATATTTATTTACTTTAAGACTCAATGAAATACATAGAAAACCTGTAAAGCCTACTTTTAGTACAAAATTCACAAGAGGTATCGATAAAGGAATCGATAAGGAATCGGATTGATAAACAGAATCGATAATGGCACCAGTATCGATAAAATCTTATCAGTACCCATCCCTAGGTCAGAGTGGGTCCATATGATCACTGTCAGTGTTAATTTAACACTGGTGATTTTACTGGGTATATATGGTTGTGGGATCACTTCCCACATGGTCATTTCTATGTAGAGTTTGCATGTTGTCCCTTTGTTTATGTGGGTTCCCTCCAGGTGCTCCAGCTTTCTCCCATGTCCAAAAACATACCCTGCCTCATGCCCAATGACTGCTCCACCCCCCCAAACACTCCTTGACCCTTAATTGGAGTAAGTGGGTATAGAAAATGGATGGATGGTTATGGGTGTAGAGTACGTATGTTTTTCCCTTGTTTGCCTGGGTTCCCTCCAGGTTCCTTCCTCCCACTTCCAGAGATTTGCAGGTTCGGTGAAGTGGAATCTTTAAATTGACTGTACGAGTGTGTGTGAGTGTGTGAATTTGTCTGTCTAACTGTATGTGGCCCTGCGATTTACTGCCGACCTGTTCAGCGTGTACCTTGGCTCTCGCTCAATGACCAGGGGGTTGGACTCCAGCTCCTGCCCCCTCATCCTTAATTGGAATAATTGTCTATAGAAAATTAATGAATGAATCTGTGGGTTTAGTTTACTGAGCTGTTCATAATTTCATTCTTTATTCTCTTTCCCCACTCAACATTCTTGGATACAGATGGGGACAAATTAAAAGAAAAACCTGAACAACACTTTTCATATGGCATGAGGGGTCACTGAATGATTTGATGAGAATGAAACTAATTTGTGTCATATGTCTATTTGAATCAATGTCAAGGCACGTTGAAGTTGATGTTTTGGCCAGTGGCTGTCCAACGCCATACTAACACAATTCATGTTGGTTTTTCCTTTAATTTGTTACCTGTCTACGTAACGTACATAACAAAGGGTTCTTTCTATGCTGCCACGCAGAGCCCCATCTCTGGGCTTCCTCTGCAGGCCCAGCCAGGTTGTAGTAGCACTGGGGCCCATTGGTTAGAAATCTCCTCCCAGCTGTTTCTTTGGAACACTGAGTGTTCTCTGTTCCTAACATACATCTGTAATGCTGCTCTTCTTGGCTGTCAGAGCATTCCAGGAACCCTGGGTAGCTGAAAACTGCAGCAACAGCCTGCTGGCTGGCAGGTTGTCTGTGCCTGAAGTGCACAGTTTGTAGACAGCTGATAAAAGGTTGCAGCAATAACAGCAACAATAATATATCCGTTAAAAGTACCTGAAGAAAATTGATGCATCATAAAATGCATATTCATCATTACGTACCCTGATAGGTCTAATTAAAGCCATTACAAAGACGTACTGATGTACTTGCAGCTTAGGCTACCTCTATAGTCAAAGGTTTTCACAATATCAACATTTTTGTAGTCAATGCCAGTGAAAATGCACAATGCTTGATATATGTTTCAAGAAACAGAAATTCTTTTTAACAGTATTTAACAGCTTTTGAAACATAAAATTTAATATTTAAAACTATATGGAAATGTAAAGGCCCTGTCACAACTTGACAGTTTTGCCTGCGTATGCCGGCCATATTAAACACACTGGCGCACGTTGGCGTACATCTAATAAATTAATGCAGCTGTCACACCTTGACGATTAACCAGCATATGCCGACAGCCCTGTTTGCACCCAGTGGTTCGGGTCGGTACTGCACTGTGTGGTGTGGGTCAGAAACAGAGTAAATTTAACATTATTTAATTTTTTTCTATTTTCATTTTTTTATTTTGGTGGACCATTTTCATTGTGTACAGAATGCTGATGAGTCGACTGGCTGTGGTACATGGTGGCATGAATGAATGGAGTGTTGTGACTCTTTAAACTTTGAAAGTGCCATCAATGTCATCTGATCAGACCTGATAAGGTCATCACAGACCTTAATAATGAAACGCTGTGATGATTTAAACTTGTAAAGCTCCAGTTTGCCGGGATCAGGTGTGATGTGAATGAAGTGCTGTGTGATCTGTCACCGACAGCAACGGCGCTTTAAATGTTTAATCAGCGCATTAATCAGGCATGACCACATCTTATCGATCAGGTCGTTTGATGTTCACACCGACAGCGATGACACTTTAAAGAGTTACAGCACATTCATCGAGTGTGCTCAACCTGATTGATCAATCCTATGTTTTACGTACAGTTTGTAGTTCAGTACAGTTGTACAGTTCAATAAAGCCCCTCGATCAATCAGTCATTCAATCATAAACAATATTTACATTTTAATGGCGTCTGCAGGAGGCTTTGCGTGTGTGTTTACATGAGTTTTGACAAGAGCTGAAGTTGTACAAATCAATTATATTTGTAGCTCATCCTGTTTATTTGCAGGTATTAATAAGACATTTTTAACCCATACATAGCAAGTTAGCTTTGAGTTTGCAGACGTTAGCGCGCATGCGCAAAACAGATCAGATTGATACCGAATGTGACTTTATAACCCCTGAAAATACATCAAGGTTAACCATCTTTGAACTTGTCCAAGGTCTGTGTCCCAATAATTTTTCCTGTGACTTTCAAGAGTCTGGCAGTAATAGGACTGGACTTATGCTGAGCACAGATGGACGGATGGACGAAAAGCCTTCCCATTACCCAGTGGTCATATTTGCTGGCCTTGGGTAAAAAGGAATCATAGCATCAACTATACACTCCTTAACAGTTAATCAGTGGTTATATCATGTTAACAAAACCAATGTCACACTTTCTTCACATCTCTTTGTTCTTGTATTGCTTTTGGTTGAATAATCCTCACTGAGTGTTGATAATTAATGTGTGTTTACGCTCTCCTTCCCTTGCCATCTCTTACTGTGTTTCTGTGCACAGGTTAAGCCATAGAAGACTCCCGCTGGTCGGTGACGGAAAAACATGTGTGATGGAATGGTAGCGTTTCAGACGAGAATCCTGTCCTCCTCGTGTCCATCCCCCTCTATAGCCTACAGACTGGCTGCCCACGTGCTTTTCCTTCTCTTCACCCTGCTCCCTCACACTCACGCATCAGGTAAGACACCACCACATATACTCTGCTTCCACATGGTGCACATCAGCCGTATCGTCGACTTTACCTGTGTAGTCTTGAACCGGTTGAGGTTGTTTGACCTTTATGTTGAAGGTTACTCAGATTAAAGTGGCTTCCTTTATCATCTTGTCATTTTGCACTAGTTCCTGAGACTAATCCCACTGAGCTCTGAAGTGATGATGTCATAGCTAATTGAAACAACCACTCAGCTGGTTCTATACAAACAGTTGTAGGGGGAAAATGAATGGCATCACAATAGCCTCATTCATTTCCTGATTTTCTGATGAGTTCAAAGGACTATAAATGGGCAGCATGTGGTGAATGGTTGGCAGTGTCACCTCACAGTGAGAAAGTCCCAGGTTGGCTCTGACCTGGTCCTGTCTGTGTGGAGTTTGTATGTTCTCTCCATGTGTGAGTGGGTTCACAGACTGAGGTTTCTGCTGTCACGTTGATGTCATAAGGTTTTCATCAGTGACACTGAGTTTCCTCATTCTCATTCCTCCTTCTCTAACGTGACAGATCGTAAATCTTAAAATGATGTAAATGCTGATTTGGTATACTCTTGCATGGCATTTATGCTGTCATTACTGCAGTCAGTGTTCCTGTTCTTCCTTACCCACACACGCACACACACACAGTCATTGCAGATATCAGATCTCTTTCCAAATAAACTCGATTCACAACCCACATTGTGGCATGTGCCACATATTTGCCATCAGAGAGCACGCACTCTGTGTATTTGATATGAGGGTGTTTAAGACCTGTGGAGGTACCTAAATTCACTATTTTTTTCCTTTAATTCTTTTGATATTTGTCTTTGTTAGTGTGAAAATAGAAATATCACTAGAGATCACTCAGAAACTGTGTACCTCCACCAACGCTCACCAGTCAAAATGGTTATCTATCAAGGATGATAAATACATTTTTTTTAATCATTGTGTTCAGTTGATAGTTTCATTTAGAAAGTACAAAGGAGCTTCTGAAAAGAAGAACATTTACTCAAACTCATTTACACACTTACTGTAAATTAATTAAATCTCCTAAGACAAGCTTTTCAAAATCATTCTCTTGTGATGGCACATTAGTTCAAACAGGAAGAAGATCCTGGGTTCAACAATGCTGAGTTTCTTTCTTTTTTTTTGGTCTTTGCATTTTGCACGGACAAAAATTAAAAGAGATTTGTTCCTACATTTGATGGAAATATGTCATTGCTGCCTTCCATCAAATTAGAAAGGGGATGGGGAATACATGAGAATACAGTAGATTAAACTGCTAGAGAGCAGCCCGGAGTTATGTCCAGGGCTTATGCAGGTGGGTATGTGGAATGTTCTGTCTCAGCAAGGAGAACAATCTTCTGATTCTCTCAAGGGTGCTTGGGAGGTGCCACATTGGTGGAGTAACACTCCCTGAGCTTAATGGATCTTGAAAAAGGCACATCTCAAGAGGGTAATGCACCTACTTTTGGTCTGCTCACCTGAATGGCCGTCTTATCAATGGTGTGGCAGTTACTGCGTTCGACTGGCTCCTTCAGATGGGGTCAGACATGACTCCTGTCGGCAAGCATATTATGATTCTCTGACTTACCCACTCTTTTGGCATCTTGTCAGTAGGGTCAGTGTACATTCCAAATGTTGTCAGTAATATCTCAGTGAGGGAGGCATTCCTCTCGCAGCTTTATTCTGTGATTTGTTGCTGTCCCAGAGGTGATTCCCCTCTGGTCATACAGGAATCTTATTGCAGTGGCTGTCACTGAGATCATCAGGTTGGTCCCCATAGGAAAATACTGAGAAATTGGTTAAATGAAAATCGACTGCAAAATGTTTGGTACTTTGAGCTGGTAGATCCTGACTCTAGGGCAGTGATTCTCAACCGGGGTGCCGTGATCGATCGTCAGGGGTGCCGTGGGCAATTATCAAATATCACCGTTATCGGGTGTATGTGCTGTAATAGTGTGGCAGATGTAATGCTCTTTTATTCCAGTAGATGACAGCAAAGCGCTGTACTAGAGTATAATAGACATACTTGCGCACATAGCGTTGTGCGTCTCCATGGTTACGGGTTGCTGACTACAGCGTGAATCTCAGCTGCTCACGGAGCATGGCTCCTCTGGGGAAGGAGAAACTGCGTTGGCTGTGGAGGTGTGCGGGGAAGGCGGCCTCACCTCCGTTGATGTCACCGTGGTCAGACTTGGGCCTTCTCGCTCACAACTGGGTTCGCTGAAGGCAGCCTCTGCACTCCGTGAATATTAGAGTGGCAGATTATTGTGAATAAAAGTGTCAACACGTCTAAAAAAAAAAAAACACTTGAGATTAGGGCTGTCACAATTATTACAATCAATCGCGATTATTTTTCATATTCGCGATTATTTTTCATATTCGCGATTACCGTGAATTATTTATTTTATCCACAAAGCATAAAAGGACTCAGAATCTGACGTCATTGTGCTGCAGCCTCCGTTTGGAGCTGTCGGTGTGTGTGTGTGCGTGTGTGTGCGCGCGCGGAGTCAACAGGCTGCAGACTGCGAGGGAGGGGGCGCGTGAGGGAGATTCCTGAATGCAGGCGCGACACGTTACAGTCTGAGAACCATCAGTGCACAGCGAGCGCAGAGCAGAGAGAGGATTTTAACCCGAATAAACATGTTAACAAAACCAAAACATGAAGCTGCCTTTACTTCTCTCTGAACTTTCTCTAAAGGTGTGATTCTGCCGTTACCGTCCTGTTCACACCATGTGCGTGTCGTATGCTGAATTAATGAGATCATGAGATGAAATAAACGGTCAAATAGCTTTAAAAACATATTTAAAAAAATGAGAATATATGAATGAACTGAGCCACAAAAAACAAAAAAAAACCCTGACATGGAGAAGCTGTGGTGATGTTCAGATGCACAGATCACAAAAAGCAGGTGAGAACTCTGAACTTTAACAGCTGTTATTTTCCAAAGGTATTTATTTGTTCAGTATGGGCTTAATGCAGTGTTTAAACACAAAACGTGACTGATGAAGAGAAACAATTTCAGAAATGCAACAGAAACAACCACAATTCAGAAAAAGTTGGGACTGTATGTAAAATGAAGATAAAAATAAAAATGTTGCACCATTCCCAGTTTCTCCACTCACAGAAGCCAAACGTTCTTCCAGAGTTGTGTAATTATACTACAATAGTAGAATATAAAGAAGGGGAAAAAAAGAGAAAAAATAGAAAATATATTCGTCAATCGCAATTATTTGTCTGACAATTAATCATCTCCAGAAATTCCTAATCGTGACAGCCCTACTTGAGATCAGAGCGCAAAATGCTTGAGGATTTTCGAAATGCGGTGTTTTCTGTATCGATTTTCTATTGCGATAATTGGGTTTTGCGCAAAACCAGAGGTACTAGAATTATAATATTATTTTGATTGGTGGTGTGCCGCAGGATTTTGTAAATATAAAAAGGGTGCCGCGGCTCAAAAAAGGTTGAAAATCACTGCTCTAGGGCATCCAGCTGGACATGGTCTTCCAGTACTGGTGGTGTAAAAAGATTAGCCATGATGTTGTGGTGAACATGCTAGAGATGCTTGCAGAAGGTCTACAGAATTACCCACTTAATGAATGCTGACCATAGACTTCTATCCATCCATCCATTTTCTTCCGCTTTATCCGGAGTCGGGTGGCGGGGGCAGCAGCTCAAGCAAAGCCGCCTAGACCTCCCGATCCACACACACCTTCCCCAGCATCTCTGGGGGAACCCCAAGGCGTTGCCAAGCCAGCCGAGAGATGTAGTCCCTCCGGCATGTCCTGGGTCTTCCCCGGGGCCTCCTCCCGATGGGACGTGCCCAGAACACCTCTCCAGCAAGGCATCCAGGGGGCATCCAGAAAAGATGCCCAAGCCCCCTCAACTGGCTCCTTTCGACGTGGAGGAGCAGCAGCTCAACTCCAAGCTCCTCCCGAGTGACCGAGCTTCCCACCCTATCTCTAAGGGAGCACCCAGCCACCCTGCGGAGTGAAACTCATCTTGGCCACTTGTACTTGCGATCTCGTTCTTTCCCATAGGTGAGGAACAGAACGTATATCGATCGGTAAATCGAGAGCTTTGCCCCCATACTCAGCTCTCTCTTCACCACGACGGTCCGATACAGCGACCGCATCACTGCAGATGCTGCACAAATCCGTCTATCGATCTCACGCTCCATCCGTCCCTCACTCGTGAACAAGACCCTGAGATACTTAAACTCCTCCACTTGAGGCAAGGACACTCCACCGACCTGAAGAGGGCAAACCACCTTTTTCCAGTCGAGAACCATGGCCTTGGATTTGGAGGTGCTGACTTTCATCCCGGATGCTTCACACTCAGCTGCAAACCACCCCAGTGCACGCTGAAGGTCCTGATTTGACGAAGCCAACAGAACCACATCGTCCGCAAACAGCAGAGATGAGATTCTGTGGTTTCCCAAACCAGACCCCCTCTACACCCTGGCTGCGCCTAGAAATTCTGTCCATAAAGATAATGAACAGAACCACCAGAGCCCTGGTGGAGGCCAACGTGCACTGGAAACAGGTTTAACTTACTACCGGCAATGCGAACCAAGCTCCTGCTGCGGTCGTACAGGGACCGGATAGCCCTTAGCAAAGGATCCCGCACCTCGTACTCCCAGAGCACCCCCTACAGGGTGCCCCGAGGGACACGGTCGAACGCCTTCTCCAGATCCACAAAGCACATGTGGACTGGTTGGGCGAACTCCCATGAACCCTCGAGCACCCGATGGAGCGTGTAGGTCTGCCAAAACAGAGGCACTGTCCCCGACCGCCACGCGATGTTGCAGAGGCGTGTCAGCCAAGACAGTCCCACAACATCCAGAGACTTAAGGTACTCAGGACGGATTTCATTCACCCCCAGGAGCCTTGCCACCGAGGAGCTTTCTAACCACCTCGGTGACTTCGGCCTGGGTAATGGGTGAGTCTGTCTCTGGGTCCCCAGCGTCTTTTTTTGTTGGCACGATCCATCACACAGGTGCATCAGTGTTCAGGACACAATCAGGTAGGAAAGTCAAGTGGACATCTATGTTTCACCTTCCTGCAGTAGAAAGATGGTTTGGTTACTTTTAAGAGGTGGGGATGAAGCTGTTGCCTGAGTAATGGCCATCCACGACCCAAGGCAGTTTCATAGTGTGATTGATGCCATGACAAAAAGCACCAGTGCATGTGATTTTTCTATGCTACATACCCACCCACTGGTAAACGTGATAAATTGCAGGGTTTTAAGCTTTGAAGGACTATGGTAGGATTTCCTAAATAATCAGCACTTCACTTAACTTTTGTGTTTTCAAGTGCCTCACATTCTTCCACACAAGGCACCCTGCAAATCAGCCCACCCCCACCCCACCCATGAGTACCGCTGGGCCTGAAAAAAATTATAAGTGACACACTGGTTTTTTGTTGATGTATTTATTTGGGGTTGCTGACATCATCATTAAGCGCAAAACATGATTGGCCACTCAACGCAGAGAGCATTGTGGGTAGTGTAGTTCAGCTTCACTTTGGACGTTACAGTGTTATCGCCTGCTCGACACAAAAACAAAACAGACTAATTTTAACATTATTTTATTTTATTTCTTTGTGCCATAGGACTTTTCTTCACCATTTAGACTCCGTTTGGATAAGCAGGACGCTTTATATGGATTATTTCTTCAGATGAATCCCACTAAACAGAATTTATATTTACTACATGTAAATATGAATCCCACTAAACATAATTTATATTTACTACATGTGTCTTTTACTCTGCCAGTCAATGCATTAATTGACGTATTTCGGCTGTTTAAGCTGCAGGATTCAAAGCATGTGAAAAAGCGGCAGCTTTTAGCTCGTAAATGATGGTGTATCTAATACGGAGATAAACTGTGACTTCTAATACTGTGTGTTACTGATTTTGAAAAATGATGACACTGTTTGGGGTTTTATTTTTTATTCATTCATTTTTCGTGTGTTCTTTGTGTTTGTGATCCTTGAATTTACCCAGCAGCCCCTGCGGCCCTTAAAGTGAAACTGGTTTATCAGACAGTTATTCGGTTATTGGTTATCTGTAATAAAGATACATTTTTTTAGCAGTTTATCAGTTTAGTGTCATAAAAGATAACTTTTCAATTATCTGATTAATGGTTATCGAAGCTAACTTTTTGATTAGCGGTGCCCACCACTGGGTGATATATATGTCAATCAAAGTGATTTATTGTGACAACTACTTCAAAATGTACAGAGGTGAACAACAGTCCCAAAAACTAGCCACAATCCCAGACAAGCCAAAAACACAGGAAAAAGCATGTAAAACAATCAACGCTGAATAAGATCTACAAAGGACTACAACGGGGTAAACACAGGGAGCTGGTAGGTACACATGGCGAGGGAATCAGGGAGAGGACAAAGACTAGGTGCTGATCAAGATACAGGAAGTGACCTTGATGGAGCCTTATTCAATGAACTGGCAACTATCAGTGGAACAAGGACGTGCTTAAATAACAAGATGGAATTGACAGCAAGTGAGCAACAAACACGGAGGCAGAACTACAGGACAGAATGAACAGAATTCAGGCAGATGAATAACTGAACAGACAAAACCCCGGTGATAGAATAAACACATGGACGACAAAGAGTGAGTAGAAAATAAATAATAAACCAACCAAAACCACCAAAGAGAAATGAAACACACAGAAATCAATGACGACCTTAGAGGTGACAAAAGGCAAATCAAATACAAAAACAAAGACTGAAATATCAAGGTAATAAAACATAAATGACATTCAAAGCCAAAACTATGATCAATACCAAAACCCGAATCATCACGGAGCAAAGACGTAAAACAAAGAAATAAACCGTGCACACACGAAGCTGGTAGACGACAGACACAAAACCAAACTGATGATCAACAAGCGTGGGGGATTGGAAACACACAAGACACAGAGGATGAACAAGGCAACGTGCGTAACACACACACACACACACACCGGATGCAGGGAGACAGGTGCACACGGCGGACCCGGGGAGACACACCCACACACATACACACACATCCACATGACGAAGGCAGGGAGAAGTGCACATAACAGACCAGGGAACACACACACACACACACACACACACACACACACACACACACACACACACACACACACACACACACACACACACACACACACACACACACACACACACACACACACAGGAGACATAAGACAAAATACTACACCATATAAAACTACAGGACAGACATCGCAGACAAATGGACAGATGAAAACCCAAAAACATGCAAAGAACTAAAAACCACAACCAGATGGAACCACCACAGTTTGGTGTGGTGATCACATTCCTGATTGTGTCTGAGTTGATGACAGTTGCTGTATAGTAAAGGTTAATGATTGTCGGGCAGGAAGTGGTGTATGTAGCACCAACTGTCAAATCTGGTAACCTACAAGTCATGAAGCATGTGACATATTTATGACTGAACACTGGTTCACTGTGTTATGATTTACTGCTGAAATATGTGCAGTTATAGCAACGCCTTGTTAAATAAAACAGGGTTTTTAAACTGCATAAAATACAGTGAGAAGTGGTTTGTAAATGGCTTTCTGGTGTGTGGTTGTCTGAAACCGCTGCTCCCTTGTTTTCACTCGGGGCTGCCGCAGCAGACCTGAGGTGGGTCTGCGTGTTAATTTTGGCACAGGTTTTTACACCGGATGCCCTTCCTGACACAACTCCACATTAAATACAGAAACGGGCAGAAGTGGGGTTTGAACTGGGAACATTCTGCACTGAAACCAAGCACACTTAGCCACCACTTCTGGTTGTCTGAAGCAGCAGAGCAGACTTGTGGAAGCATCTTGTTGATTAGGGTGGGGAGTAAAAATTACACTTTAAATCGGTAATGTACTTATTAAGTCTCTTCCGAAAAAACTGGAGGAGAAAGTACACAGAACAGCTACAGCTTCTGCACAGCGTGCATGAAAAGAACACCTGTTTTTGGACTATATGTGATACACCACAACACAAGAAGCATCTGGCAACAGGTTCTGGTGACATCTGGTGACAGTTCTTGACTTCAAAGTCTAAAAAACAAAGACGTTACATGACAGAGTGGTTGTTTGAGCTGCAAAAGAACATCTCCACTTTTATCTTCACTATCCGTCAGCACATTAAAGGCCCAGTTGACGGTTCAGTTGAAAGCAGACTCATTCTGTTGTTTCATAAAGGACTAAGAAAAGAATCCAGATAGATTACTTGCCAAGTATCAGGGCTGATTATTAAAAATCATCTCCACCACTATTTTCATTTTGATATACTAGACAACGTATTGTGGTGGAGCACAAGCAGATGTGTTCCTGTTGTCATCAGGCTGATTAACTATTCTGACACGAGTACAATGTGCATTAGTTCAACATAGCCAGTGTGCACGCGCATCATGATGAGGTGAACATAAATGTAGGAAGAAGCTGCAGATGTGAGTCAGACCTTTTTGCTGGAGTGATAATCTAATATTTGTTTGTTTTAGTGGAGTGACGTAAAGAACATCATCTGATTGTCGCAGGATTACCACTGCTGTCCTTTAGGGCTGCTACAATTAGTCGAGTAGTCACGATTATGTCAACTACCAAAATCGTCAACGACTAATTTAATAATCGACATTGTTTATCTTTTAAGCTTTGCTTTTTTTTCTCGAAACTACCACTGTGTCTGCCGCTGCCTTTCTGTCCTTGATGGACATGCGCAGTAGTGGTAATGGGGGTCAGCCGGGATGTCACGGGAAAGTTATGCCCAAACAACTATCATGGCTAGACAGCAGCAGAGCATTTTAACCAAAATTAAAGAGGAAGACATGCAAAGCAAAATCTGCAAGGCAGAACTTTCCTTCCACTGCGGTACAACAGCAATGCAGGAGCATCTGAGAAGGAAACACATTGTGGCTGATTCTGATGAAGAGAGACATTCATCTCAGTAAGTTAATTGGATAGCTAGCTGTGAACAGTGAGCTCCTTATATTTATAGCTGTAAATGTTAACCTTAACAGTTACAATTTCATTAGCCCGAGCACACATACGTTATGTGTTTGCTGTAACGTTATAACACCAATGTCATGTTTGAATAGGAAATGTGACAATGCTAATGTTTTATAATGCTGCATTGCCGTGATAAAAAACCCTTCCTCTTCAGTGGACAACTTTGTTAGCAAGTAAAAGTTGAATGAACTATCATCTTAACTGTCTTTATTTTTTAGTTAGCACATACTTTAAACACTTCAAGCTACAAGCTAGTGATGGTTATATAAGAGCAGCTGCATGCTGTTGCGTTAAGCCGCAATTTACGTATGATCTGATTAGTCGGCTAATCGCAAAAATAATTGGTGACTAGTCGGTTATCAGAATAATTGTTTGTGGCAGCCCTGCTGTCCTTTCACTTTTTTACTTATGGTTAGGGGGCGCTGGATCTGGTATGCATTGGATGACAGATAGTACAGCTGGCCAATCTATTGTTATTATACTAGTTAACTAATAAGAGTCTGGTATCGTGTACTTGTTTGTATGTGTCTTTGTCTTGCACCAGGTAAGCAGATCTGTCATGACATAAGATGTTTCAGCTCCACAGCGGAAGGAAAGAGTGATTATGAAAAATGTAAACACAGCAACATTGCAAAGGCACTGCAATTGAGACATTAGATGATAAGATGATAATTAGTGAAAATTGATTCATCAGTATCACACTGATGCAGCCACTGTGTCTGTATCTCTAAGTCAGGTCCATAATAGTTGGACAGTGACCCCGTGTTTGTAATTTTGCCTCTGTGTGTATTTAAACAGTCAAGATGTGTTTCTTTGGTTGACTTTTCTAAAATAAATATTCTTAGTAAACAGCTTTTAACAAAACCTTTCCACAAGTAAAGCAAGTACAATGGTTCCAGCATGAAGCCCTGTTCAATTTTATATTGAACATATTTTTTGCCAGAAATGAAAAAGAAAATAACTTTTCCAAAACTGTCACACTCTATAAGGAATTTTTTAGAGAATTAATATTAAAGAATCCCTTTACTTTTGTACAATTTATTTTATTTTCTATCTCTTTCTATTAACTGTTTGTTTAATGTTTAATATATCTTTTTAAATAAAGTTTCGAAAAAAAACATTGTGGGAGAGGCAAAAAATCAAGTAAAACCACCTTTGAAATATTTAGAACCATAAATAAACTTGAGTTTGTTTATTTATTTTGAAATTAAAATTGGCCATCACTTATTAAAATAAAATAACTTATCAAGGCCAGGGCTTCTCAAAGTCTGGGGACTATTTAATCACAGCGCAGCAAACAAGGTCAGTATGCTGAACGAGTCAGAGTGAGGAGGATTGTAGATATCCCTCTGCTCGGTGCTTTACAGGCTGCTGCAGGCTGCAGAGGAGGGGGAGACCCGCTGCCGCATGGTGAAAACAGAGACTTTCACTTTCAGTCGCCAAACATCAGAAAAGCCCGTGTAAGAAGGAGACAAGTGAGGGAAGCCACGAAGATATAAGTTATAGAGCAGGGGTGCCCAACCTTTTTTGAACCAAGATCTACTTTTAAAGTTGACATTGTTTCGAGATCTACCAAAACATATCGGACGCCACAGCGTAGTCACAATTTAATATAATAACACAATTACCTGGCACAAAGATAAAGTTTTAACAATAATAATGCATTATTATAGTAAATGTGCAAAAAATAAGCACAAGTAGACTTAGGACTGGCCTGTAACAACACAACACAACAACAAACAACTCAAATTACACAACACCTAATTAAAGTTGGAAAAGTTGTTCCCTACCTTAGTGGGACTTCTGGCACTGAGAGGAAGCAAGAAAAAAGAAAGGCTAAATCCAACAGTCACAGTTTATAGTTAATAGTCACAGTTTAATTGAGCTAACGGCTCACTATTTGCGTTCACAAACACAACAAATGCACGAAAAATAAATTAATAAAAATACTGACTTTTGAACTGTTTATATACCATTTTTGTCCACATTGTAACTTATTTCATCTCTAAGGTGTTATGTTGCTTCAAAAATGTTTTTTCTCATTTTAATTTTTTTCTCCTCTGCATCCTGCACCATGGAAGAAGAAGAGCCATCTTCTTCTTCCATGGTGTTTGTTAGCAGCCGACATCCTTATTGGTGCAGTGCTGCCACCTTCTGCATCAATCCATTATAGCAGCAACGTTACAGCACCGGTGTCATGCAATCGACTGGAACTCAGCTGGTTCTATCGGCTGGTCGGGCACGCCAGTTATAGAGTATATAGGTTAAAACAATATTTAATTATATCTGAAATGTAATTAAATACCTAAAAAGGGGCACCACCTGCATACTGCAGGAACTTGATCATGTTATGATCAATATTAATCAGTCTTTGATCTACAAGCCTGATTTACGTTTGTATTTGAAATGGCATAAATAAATTAAAATGCGTGAAGTATCAAGGGGCCGAATACTTTTGCAAACCACTAACCCTAAGTTCTGGATACGATTGATCAAACATCTGTCTTCAACTGGACACAACACAACTGACATAATATTTACACATTTATTTACATATGCACAGGTATAAACACACGTGACTGAGATTTTGAGAATCAAATCAAATCAATTTTATTTATATAGCGCCAAATCACAACAAACAGTTGCCCCAAGGCGCTTTATATTGTAAGGCAGAAGCCATACAATAATTACAGAAAAACCCCAACGGTCAAAACGACCCCCTGTGAGCAAGCACTTGGCGACAGTGGGAAGGAAATGAATAATGATTCATAGTTTTATTGCTGAGATGATCAGGCATGTGAGAATTGCGCTTTTTTTTTTTTGCGTATTTACACATTTTTAATTTCTGTCAAAGTTTTTTTGCTTAAGGTATAAATCATTCTGTTTTGAAGGTGCACGTTAGCTGTTGTAAAAAAAACATTTTACAACAATCATATGCTTATACAGTACTACCGTAAATGGGTGCGAATTGTCATAAAGTGGTCAAACTAAAAAAAAAAAAAAAAACTTGCTTTGTAGTGGCAACAGACTGCAGCCAAACAAAATGAGTCCAAATCTGCAGAAAGGTACAACAGAAAGGGACAAAACTAGTGATTTGAATACCAGGAACATTGACAGAGTATTGAGTTGTAAATATGTTGAGTTGCAAGTATTGATTGTAAGTCTATCCGTGCACATGCGATAATAATTAGTGGTCACTGATGTGTTTTATTGCTAATTATTAGTGATGGAGAAACCAAAGCATTTTGAACCACTGAATCAATATGAAGCAACTGTGTTGAAATGGCTCAGTGTTTCGAAGCATTTGATACAATTATATATGGCGACATCTGCTGCCCAGTCTCTAACAGAGCACTTGCATGGAACAATAAAGGGCAAGATGTCATGAAACAGTCAGGCACTGTCATGTGTGTTTAATAATAAAGGTCCTATACGTCTAATGTGATTGTGCCATCATAAAATACTGTATGTAATAGAGATATAAATTGTGAAATGCTTGTGCAACTAGGTATTGTTATGACCACAGTTGTACAAAATGAAGGGGATTTGGTGGCTTCAAAGGTTTGTTCCTCTTCTTTGTTACTGCCTCTCCAGTTTTGGAGACTCTCTCACATAGCACAGAACTTGGTGGCATATGACGTTAGATTTTGTCCAGCTTGTAAAGATTTGGATAAACAGCTGCCTCTATCCTCCCTATCTTTCCTTTCCTGACACTCTCAAACACTCACTACACAGACAAGCACACAAACACTTTCTAATGTCACAGTCACTTTACACTTATCCACTAACTAATCTAATGCTCTTTCTCTTGAATGTACGAGGGCTGTCCATAAAGTATAGGTCCTTTTTATTTTTTTCAAAAACTATATGGATTTCATTCATATGTTTTTACGTCAGACATGCTTGAACCCTCGTGCGCATGCATGAGTTTTTCCACGCCTGTCGGTGACGTCATTCGCCTGTGAGCACTCCTTGTGGGAGGAGTCGTCCAGCCCCTCATCGGAATTCCTTTGTCTGAGAAGTTGCTGAGAGATTGGCGCTTTGTTTGATCAAAATTTTTTCTAAACCTGTGAGACACATCGAAGTGGACATGGTTCGAAAAATTAAGCTGGTTTTCGGTAAAAAATTTAACAGCTGATGAGAGATTTTGAGGTGATACTGTCACTTTAAGGACTTTTCACGGTGCGAGACGTCGCGCAGCACTCTCAGGCGCCGTCATCAGCCTGTTTCAAGCTTAAAACCTCCACATTTCAGGCTCTATTGATCCAGGACGTCGTGAGAGAACATAGAAGTTTCAGAAGAAGTCGGTTTCAGCATTTTATCCGGATATTCCACTGTTAAAGGAGATTTTTTTAATGAAAGACGTGCGGGCGGATTGCAGCGTCGGCTCGCAGTCGCCGCGACGCTCCGCCACAGGAAAAACACCTCCATTGGAAGCCTTAAGGACAAGTTGGAACATGTCCAGATGTTAAACAATTTCTCATATACTCACTCCACTGAAAGCCATCAAAAGCTGCCTTGATTTTACAAATGGTTATCAACACGGAGGTGTTTTTCCTGTGCCGCCGCACCGCGCCGGCTGCGTCCCGACGCGCGGACCCGTCCGCACGTCTTTCATTAAAAAAAATCTCCTTTAACAGTGGAATATCCGGATAAAATGCTGAAACCGACTTCTTCTGAAACTTCTCTGTTCTCTCATGATGTCCTGGATCAATAGAGCCTGAAATGTGGAGGTTTTAAGCTTGAAACAGGCTGATGACGCTGCCTGAGAGCGCTGCGCGACGTCTCGCACCGTGAAAAGTCCTTAAAGCGACAGTATCACCTCAAAATCTCTCATCAGCTGTTAAAATTTTTACCGAAAACCAGTTTAATTTTTCGAACCATATCCACTTCGATGTGTCTCACAGGTTTAGAAAAAATTTTGATCAAACAAAGCGCCAGTCTCTCAGCAACTTCTCAGACAAAGGAATTCCGACGAGGGGCTGGACGACTCCTCCCACAAGGAGTGCTCACAGGCGAATGACGTCACCGACAGGCGTGGAAAAACTCATGCATGCGCACGAGGGTTCAAGCATGTCTGACGTAAAAACATATGAATGAAATCCATATAGTTTTTGAAAAAAATAAAAAGGACCTATACTTTATGGACAGACCTCGTATACTTAATATGTGTAAGTATGCAAGTGTGTAAATCAGTGTGTATAGTGTCTGAATGTCTCTGTGCCAATGTGGGTGTATAAATATATTAAGAGATTATTAACCGAGCAGGCCAGGTTAATGATTAATTTATTATATGGCTATAATATATATAAACACGCAAGCATCCGGTGTTGCCTGAATTTGAAAGCTACTGACGGTTTTGGGCTCGTAGTCAGACCTGTTCACCTCTGTGAAGAACGAGCTTAACAGATGGTACAGTTGTTAGCTGGTAAGCTTTCAATCTGTGTGTTTTTTCCGATGCTGGTTTGATATTTATGGAGTATGTTCATGTCCAACTTGGTTTTGCTTTACAAAAACCAATCATGTTTTTAGCTTTCTGGTTTGTAATGAAGTTTTCATTCTGTTCTTGACTGTTTGGAGCTGTGTTTTCATCTCGTTGCTTTTCATTTTGCACGTCCACTTGAAGATCGTTTGCTGTTAATTCATCCATTTTCTTTGTTCGCTTTTTGTTTTGTTTTATTTTGCGCCATCAAAATTGTGAACAAAGCCACAAATCTGATAGACGATCTGGACCAATTCTCATCATAACAGTCTGATATGGGAAAATATCAGACCAGAAATCAACCAGAGTGCACGTAGTGTCATAGCCATATAATAAGATGGTTTATCTGATCTAATGCTAATTTGACCTAAATATCTCTCTCTCTCATTCTAAGCACTACAGTAGTTTGATAACTCCCGCCCTGAATTCATATCGGTGTGACACATCACCGATATGCGTGTGATGTAATGAAGCTTCATTTGGGGAGTCATTTGATTTTTTGCAGGGTGAAGCGAGACATTGAAACATCTTGCCAGCGACACTTCTGCTTTGTCAGATCCATACAGTGTTGAGCCACCTGCTTTGAGCATAACATCACTACTAATTAACCTTCTTGCTTGGCGAGTTAGCAGGTGCATTTCTGGAAAACGTGTTACTCAGCATTTGTCGGCCTGTGATGTAGATTTTACGAAAAGCAGAAACATTCCGATGACTGACAGACAGAGTGAAATGAACGTTGCCATGACCGATAACGTAGCTTCTGAGCTTTCATTCGAAGTTTCATTATTATTACTTCTATTTTGTCATTTAATTTTTAAATGGACCAAAATGGAAATAAGTGTTTTCACTTTCTTGTGTCAACCATGTATTTTTAATGTATTTACAATTATATTATTGACTTACATTGGACTTACAAAATAAAAATCAAAGTGACGGCTTGGATTTACATAGGATGTACAGACAGACAGGAGGTGACACACGTCAACCAGGCACCGGCAGCAAATAGGAAATGCATGGAGGCTGCAGCAGCCACAGTTAAAACCCCTGTCTTAGTTTTGTATAAGTTAAGAGCACGTTGAAGCACGCTGGTACACGTCGTAATATAGCGAGTATGTCGATAAATTTTGGGCATGCACAATATTTCTGATGCATGCCAGCGTATGACTCATACGTCCCACATACGTAGAGGCCATATGTTGTAGGTAAGTTATGCAATTGTTGACAGTGACACATTTCTTGTGCGTTACTCATAAATCGAAATACGTCCATTGATTGGCTGAAAAACAAAGCTGTAGTCATTGTGCAGTTCAGTGTTACAAATATAAAACCATTCACACACGGAGTAAATATAATACAGAGAAGGATTCTCTTCAAAAGAAGATGGGAAATTTCAGAGACTGTGAAGACAGGAGACCCAAGTCTAGATGTGATCTGTTTTGTTTTTGTTTTATTTTTATAAAAATACAAATCCTTCTCTGTTCTGTGTTCTGGATGCTTTTATCTCATCCAGCTTTGCCTTTGTTGCATGCTCTGTTTGAAAACTGTGTTTTCTGTCAAAACTCATGTTTCAGAACGAGTCAGCCGCAGTCAGCAGAACATACCATTGATCTGACAGACTTGCTGATGTTGAGCCCTGGGGAAGGGATGGGCCATGCATGTGCTGTCTTGCTGTGTTTGAGCTGCTTGTTGTGAGAGGTGGTGTGGAACAACAGAGCAAGTCTTTCTGTCTAAGTAGTGCAACTTATTTTTATTGATCACTCCTTCTCCCCATAATGGAAAATTGGCAGCTACAGCCAGCTTGAAATTTGCATCGCACAAAGCATGAACTGTCTCATTCTTCTTGGCTGAGTACAGTGACGTAGCTCAGTCTGCACACTTTCCACCATTTTCCACTGAAAGGAAGTGCATTTACTACTGCTAAAATTGCACCAGTTTTATTATATAATATGTATATGTCACAAACATGAATGAGTGAAGCGCTTCAGCATCTCACCATGTCGAGGTCCTTCAAACTTTTTTGAGCAAATGCTTCAGGGAAGCATTAGCATGGCTAAAACCTTTCAGTTTCTTCCTCAAACTGAAAGCAAATCTTTAGAGATTTGCTTTATCAAGTTTTAGGACTTGATAAAGCCTGTAATCAGTTTTATTGCCAGTTTTCTTCAGACAAGTCAGGGGATGGAAACATAAACATTTCCAAGTCACTGAATATGTCTTGGACTTTATTTACATCAGTTATGAAGAAATACAAGCGTCTCTTTCACCAAAACATCAAATCTAGGCTTGCATCTCAGATGTACTTTCTGGCAAATTGTAGCTGAACTTTCGGGTCTTCTTTTTAAGAAAATCCTCCTCTATACCATTTCATCAGGAAGCTGGATTTTATATTTTACTAATGTAGACTTTCTTTCATTGGAAAAAAGACATTGTGCCTTTGAATGGATTTACAGGAATCTACACAAAAATATACGAGGTCTGTTAGAAAAGTATCGGACCTTTTTATTTTTTGCAAAAACCTGATGGATTTGAATCACGTGCTTGCATCAGCCAACCTTGAACCTTCGTGCGCATGCGTGAACTTTTTCATGCCTGTCGATTGCGTCATTTGCTGGTAAGCAGCCTTTGTGTGAGGACATGTGCAGTGCGCTCGGCGGATTTTCATTGCAAGGAAAAAGACGGAACGACTGGAGCAGCGCTGCATCAAATTTTGCCAGAAACTGGGTGACAGCCAGGTGGAAACCATTCGGAAGATTCAGACGGCTTTCGGTGGCTTTTCAGTCGTGTGACTATCCGAGAAATTGTGGACGAGGTGGGCATGTCACAGCATGTCCTGTGAGACTTCAACACGAAGGTGCTTTTTCTCCGCCGTCAGCAGCTTTGGCATGAATTTCACAGCCGCTGTTTTCATGGCCAAATGTTCTGTCACAGTGGAATGTGCCGAAAAAGTGCTGATGTCCACCTCTTCTGCAATTTTCGAATAGTCACGGTCCCGCATCACCACAGCGTTCACTTTGGAAATGATCTGGTTATTTCAGCATGTTGATGGCCGACCGGAGCGTGGCTCGCTCTCCACCATTGTGCGGACGTCTTTAAACCGGTTGTACCGCTCCTTAATCTGTGTGATGCCCATAAGATCGTCACCAAAAGCCGTCTGAGTCTTCCGAATGGTTTCCACCTGGCTGTTGCCCAGTTTCTGGCAAAATTTGATGCAGCGCTGCTCCAGTCGTTCCGTCTTTTTCCTTGCAATGAAAATCCGCCGAGCGCACTACACGTCCTCACACAAAGGCTGCTTACCAGCAAATGACGCAATCGACAGGCGTGAAAAAAATTCACGCATGCGCACGAAGGTTCAAGGTTGGCTCATGCAAGCACACGTGATTCAAATCCATCAGGTTTTTGCAAAAAATAAAAAGGTCCGTTACTTTTCTAACAGACCTCATAAGTACCTTTTTTACTATAAGGTATGTCATTGATATTTTACCATGATTTTCAAAATATTCTACAAGCTTGCTGAAAATGTTGAAAATGTATCATTAGATAACAAATTATTTGGTAGATCTGGAGTTGCATCAAGAAAGGTAAAAATGAAGAGACTGATCCATACAGTGAATGGGAGAACCTGACAGGATGGAGACAAATTTAGGTTTACTCTATAAATTTATTTTCTGACATGAACTTTGGACATTGTCTGGAGAATCAGGTACAGACTTTTTTTACAGAGTTGCTCTTTCATGTACTTAGCACGATTACCTGTGACAAACATGCGCCCACCCAGTGGAAAAGCTCTGGTTTATCGAGGGACAGTGTCTGCTGTCATTATGATTTACAAAGAGCAAACACAGTTGTTTGACAATGACTGGTTTCACACAACCAGTAACCATGAGTGAACAAAACGCTTTTGTGCTGTCATTCATATTCTCTGAAAAATGCTCACAAAATCAAAAATTCTGCCCGTGTATGTAAACGTATGAGCACAACTGTATGTTCCGGTGCAACTATAGATATTTGTGTTCTCACATACAGTTCCTTTAGACTGGTTCAGCGTTGCATTACATGTGAGAAAGAGGCTTAACTCAGTTTTTCATGGAAAAAACTAAATGCAGGTGGAGATAATCTTTTCTGCTGATATTTTGCCATTGAAATGATTTACAGTTTTGTTTTGTCAGTCTGAAGACAGTGATTTGATGTGTATTTAGTTGCAAATTCTCACTCCCAGTTCATCACATTTTAACGCTTTATCAGTATTTCCATCATGATGTTACCAGTTAGTGCCAATTAGTGAGTGTTTTTTTTTATAGCAGCATCTTTTCTCTCTGATGGCGTGCAGAGTAGGGCTGCAGCTATCGAATATTTTTGGAATTGAATATTCTTTCGATTATTTTATTGATTAATCGAGTAATTGGATAAAAAGTACTTTTGTGTTTTTAAACAATATCAGTAGTGGCAGGGCTCTCCCTAAAGCAGTGCCACAATATTTCTGTGCCATCATACAGATTTTTAAGTTTAGGGTGTTCCCTCTCTCTGTTTTGCTGGGTTATTAATTTTTTTCATATTAAGAGTTTTAGAGCTTTGCCAAACCATAAACCCAGGCAGTCTGTGAAATCTTCAGTCTGCGGACAGTGCATTCTTTTTTCCTTCTTATTGCATATTTCATTTGCACTTTTTATTACTGTGATTTATTCAGTGTTTAGTGTACGAGGTCTATTAGAAAAGTATCCGACCTTATTATTTTTTCAAAAACCATATGGATTTGAATCACGTGTGATTACATCAGACATGCTTGAACCCTCGTGGGCATGCGAGAGTTTTTTCACGCCTGTCGGTTACGTCATTCGCCTGTGGGCAGTCTTTGAGTGAGGAGTCGTCCACACGCTCGTCGATTTTTTTCATTGTTTAGGAATGGCTCAGAGACTGTTGCTTTGTTTGATAAAAATTTTTTCAAAACTGTAAGGCACAACTGAGTGGACACCATTCAATAAATTCAGCTGGTTTTCGGTAAAATTTTAACAGCTGATGAGAGATTTTGGTCTGGTAGTGTCGCTTTAAGGACGGTCCACGGCGCCTGACGGCGATCTGCGCTTCGAGGCGGCAGCGTCTCGCCGTTTCAAGTTGAAAACTTCCACATTTCAGGCTCTGTTGACGCAGTAAGTCGTCAGAGAACAGAGAACTTTCAGAAGAAGTCGGCATGAGGAGTTTATTCGGACATTCCATTGTTAACGGTCATTTTGTAATGAAAGAACGTGCGGGCAGAGTCGCATGTCGGGCTGGACCCGACCGCGGGGGGTCGCGGCAGGAAAAACACCTCCGTTGGAAATCTTAACGGGCAAGTTGGAACATGCCCAAGCTGTTAAACAATTTCTCAGTTACTCACTTGTTGAAAGCCATCAAAAGCCGCCTGAATTTTACAAATGGTTTTCAACACGGAGGTGTTTTTCTGGTCGCGGCGCACACAGATTTGCGTCGTCGTCACGGAAACGACTCGGCGAATTTGCGCGCACGTTCTTTCATTACAAAATGACCTTTAACAGTGGAATGTCCACATAAACTCCTCATGCCGGCCTCTTCTGAATCTTCTCTGTTCTCTCACGACGTCCTGGGTCAACAGAACCTTAAATTAGGATGATTTCAGCTCGAAACAGCCAGACAGTGTCGCCTGGGAGTGCTGCGCGACGTCCCGCTCCGTGGGAAGTCCTTACACCGACAGAAACACCCCATAATCTCTCATCAGCCGTTAAACTTTTCACAGAAAACCAGCTTAATTTCTCGAATAGTGTCCACTCGGATATTCCTCACAGGTCCAGAAAACATTTTGATAAAGCAACGCGCACCGTCTCGAGCAGCGTGTGAAACAAAGGAATTCAGCCGAGAGGGCGGGACCACATCTCACTCAAGGCCTGCCCACAGGGAAATGACGTCACCGACACGCGTGAAAAAACTCACGCATGCGCACGAGGGTTCAAGCATGATTGGTGTAATCACGTCATTCAAATCCATATAGTTAAAAAAAAAAAATAAAAGGGTCGGTTTATTATCTAAGAGACCTCGTATATTTAAAGATGCCGTACCGAGTGCAGCTCAAACTAAAGTCAAATTCTTTGTTTTCCGTGGATACTTGGCGAATAACAGAGCCTTTGAAAAACGGCTGTGGATTGCAGCGTTTCCACAGAAGCTGCCTAAAAACTGATGCTTAATAAAAACTCTTACCAAATCTGAATTAAAGCTTTATTTTAATCATTAAACATGACTCATTTAAAGTGCGCGTCCTTTTGCTTCATCTGCGGAGGTGGAGAACGGCCAGTGGAGCAAAATGTCTTTTTTTTAAATACATACAAACACACTGCGTCACTTTAAACTTTAAATGCACAATATGTCCGTTTCAGAAGATCCACTTGGACCCTTTCTCTTAAAAGGCTTTATTTTACTCAGCGTGTGGCTTTGCAAACTTGTAGCATCGCCTGCTACATTGATTAGCACTATGGTCTTCTTCTGTTTTTTGTAGGAGCGTTACAGCGCCACATACAGGCCTGGCATATGTACTACAGCTTTAAACGAAGCCTTGAGGCAAAGAATTTGCCTCGAACATTTTTTGTAATCGAATTACTCGATGAATCGTTTCAGCCCTAGTGCAGCGCTAACTGCTTCACTTCCTCATCATCAGGGAACATTCATCAAGCATTTCCCTGCACATCACAGTGTCACATCATGAGTTACCCGATTGACCGTCAGTCAGAATGAGCTGTTTGCGTCAAAATGTGACGACTTTGGTGTGAGACTGGGTTGTCAGGGTGTTTTTCATGTACAGAATGGACAGCATGTCGATTTATATCATGGGTACAGATTTTCATTATCCTCCAAATTCTGCCGTTTGAAGTAGTGAATTGAAAATCTGCTTCATAGAGAAATGTGTAAAAAACTGGACTATTACAGGTCACATGACATACAGAAAGATTCACGCGACTGTAAAATATGTGACATGGTAGAAAATAAGAGATAGAGAGCTTGTTAAACGTTGCAGCAATATTGTATTTAAAAAAGGCAACAACAAAATTCCAATATTAGAGTTACTTACTGATCTGTTGCCATGACTTTTGGAATTAAAGTTCTTACGAGATCCTATGTAAACTGACAGCGCTTTTTTGTCAACATTCTGAAAATGTCACTTAATGTTTGTACAAATCTGTAATGAAAACCCAGCTACTGTTCACATATTCTGCTTTATTATGTCAAAGAGCATCATTCATAAAATTCATGCTTTTTATAAGTTTTACACTCACTGGAAAACATGGTGCACCATTTCATCGTTCGTGCTTTCTGGTTTTGGCAGTGTAAGTCACAAACGCTGTGATCAGAATGCTTTGTTTGATAAGTGTGATTGACAGACAGGCAAAGAACTCATGGCTCTCCAGGCCTGCTGAAATCTGACCAGCTCACAGTTGCATCAGTTACATTGTCTGCGTGTGTGTGTGTGTGTGTGTGTGTGTGTGTGTGTGTGTGTGTGTGTGTGTGTGTGTGTAGAAGGTGTCCTATACACTTTTGTTTTATTCTGAAAGCTGAGAAGAAGGAATGTCTGCCTCCCAGCTGTTCTCTGTGGTGAGAGGGATAAAAGAGAGGAAGGGAGCTCAGTGTTTTCCTTTGCAGATGTCTCTCCATCTGTTGTTCAAGTGTCTGCGTGTGTGCTTGTGTGTGTGTTTGCGTGGGGTTGGAGTGAGGGGCACAGCGCCACATCCCTGCCATCACCCTCTTGCCTTCTGATGCGCATTTAACTCATTGAAAAGCTAATTTGTGTGTTGTTTTTGGAGGGATGCTGTGTAAATCTGTCACTGTGTCACATCGATCAGGGAACCTGGACACGGGGGCACGATGGCACCGAACGTGGCCTCTTAAATGCATAACAGCAGCAGGAGTGGGTGGAGAAAACGAGAATGTTTCTGCCTGCTTAGTGACTTCCTTCATGCTGAGTGTAGCATGTGTTTGTTTGTGTGTTACAGCTGCAGGAAGAGATGTGAAAAGTGGTCACTGAGGTTCTCTGGATGAAGTTTTTTTACAAACTCAGAGCTGTGTGACTCATATTTTACTGGCAGGCTTCCTGTTTACTGTACAAATGGCAGTTTGCTTTGGTATAACTGCTAAATGGGAACTGGTTTGCCTTTTATGGAATGTGTTTTCATATGGGAGTGAATTGTGTGTCCAACATTCTGTCTAATAATCAGATTCATACCCTGTGCTCCCTGTAATTCACACACACCAGAGGATGGTCAGTGGCCTTTTTGTGTCATTGAGCAGCACAAACAGTCTGTGGGCCTGCAGTCAGTTGTGACCTAATTAATATCAGCTGAGGTGGTAAAACAACACTTACATTCCAGTCTCAAGTTATCGTAGTCTACATCTTAGTCAATCGGTCCTTTAATCTACATCGTCTCAGTCCACTCAGCTGTAAATGGGTTTCGGTCTCGCCTGGGGAAGTAACCTGCATCGGACTGCGTGATGCTCCACAATCCAGAGATAAGCACCGGCATCAATGGGCAACACTTCTTCTTCTGTGGTATACTGGACTGAATTGTAAGTGTCGCTTTGCCACCTTAGGTGATTGTGAAAATTAGCTTAACTGCATGCATCTGCATGGACTCAAGCAAGTGTTTTTGTAGAAATCAATACTTGTCAAACTCCCCTCAACCCCCCCAGAGGGTAAAGAGCTGTGTCAGCAGGCACGGTTTACTAAGGGGGGGAAATATATTAACAGCAGCTGAATTCAAATGAAGCTGATTCATGTGGGAACAATAAAAAAAAGACACTATTCATCTTGTTTTACAAGGCCATTAAAGCTCAGAAGGCAAAAATATTTACTGAATCAAAATTATGTTTTAATGTTTTAACACGTCTGGCATGAAAAAAAAAAAAATTCAAATGTTCTGTAGTTTTGAACATGTTCTTTCAATAACATAAAATACATTACAATGTGCTTCCAGTCATGTCTTAAGCTATAATCACGTTATTTCTGCAGTCGTGAACAATAAAAGTGAACAATAGGTCAACAACAATGAGAAAACTGCTGAACCTTTCCCCTATATCCTGGTGTAACACCGCCCTTTCCGCGAGGACAAGCTGTTCTGTTCCACCCCGCGTGTGGGCCCTCAAACGAAGTACACGTACAAAGTTGACTGCAAATGATTAAGTAATAAAATGATGTTATGAGTGAAGAGAAGATGAAAACAGACCTGAGTGTTACCTGATGAAGGATTTGCACTTGTCTGCAATACAATATGACACCGTTAGTATCACTCTTGCAGACAGTGAGCGTTTCATGCCACATTTCTCTGTTCATAGTGAGGCATATCATTTCATGCAGCAAGCAGCAAAATACGTTTCACTGAAACCTCATTAGTGATGTGTTTAAAAGAATTAAAGCAAGTATATGAAACATGGTGCTACTTTTCATGTAAACTTCAACATAAACAGGCTCTGTCTTCCACCTATGCAAAGCGGAGTGGAAGTGTTATTTCTAGTTTCCACCCTACACAGTTGTCATTTTAACCCTCAACACCCCAGTTCTGTAAATACGTAGTAAATACACTTTGGACTGGAATATAAAACACTGCCTTACAACAGCCGAAAAGATTAATTAAAAAAGTATAAAAACCTTTATACTACCCCCATGGCATTATTACATTACATTGCGATATTTAAACCAGTCTGCTAAGAGATGCTAAAATGTAAAATAAGAGGAAGATCCTATTGAGGTTGATCTTTTTCTTTATTGAGTTGTGTGATGGATGTTGGGATGAATGAGAGGTTAAGGTGGTTCGTTTTACACTTGCATGCTCTGTAACATCTTCTTGAAGGTCAAAAGTCATACTCAGAGAACAGAATGTGTGATGCCTTATTCAAGATCCTGTGTGCCAACTTAATTGCAGAACTTTCATACAGTAGTTAAAGGGGAACTATGCAACTCTGGTCTTTTTTTCTTTGCGCTGTTTTCAATTTTTTCATCTTCTTCTTCTTTTACTTCTTTTTATACTTCTTCCATAAAGAGGTCCCCCTACAGCTTGGAGTATGTATTTCACAAAACTGTCGTTAAAAAGTCACTACCCGTCCTCTCCTCTTCCACCACTGCCCACGTGCATTTTTTCAGTTGAGACTAGTGAACACAGTCCGTGAAGCAACAATACACAGAAACACACAGAGAACACAGAGTTTATCTCAATATACTTAACAGGTGCAGCAGCAAGAACACCAGATCTTGCTCAGTTTTGCACGCTTCTTTATCTTTCAGCTCTCAGTATTCTGAGAACGCCCCACCGAGGTTGACTCGTGCATGACCCCTCGCTTGGTCACACATTCCTATTCTCTTCCTCACTTCCTCCAACAGCGGTTTTCTTTTTTTGTTTTTTTACTGGCTCTGCCATGACGATGAGTAAGTAAGAAATAAAGCCTTCGTTGGCTTGTTCTTAAAGCTGTTAGCTCGCTGGTGCCTCGATGGGGGGGGGCGTGTATGTGTTATAGTGCTGTAAAGCACTTGGTGTGACCGCGTCAGTGTCTCTGAAGTTCCCATGCTAGTTTTCCGCTACAAGACGCTTGGGCGGGAGGGACCAAGTCATTTAGGGATCATAATTTTTCCCAAAATGTAAAATTAAGGGGAAAATGTTGCATAGTTCCCCTGTAATCATGTCTGGTTAAAAAACTAAAAATAAAATCTAATTATTAAATATAAAAACACTGTGTGTGTGTGTGTCTAAGGCACAGTACTGTGCTTTAGATTTTGTACATGGGTAAAAATGGGCCTTGTACACAACTGTGTATGTGTGTTTGTTGTGTAAGATGTTTTAATCAAAGTGATTTGCAATATAGTCAAATGTGTAAAACTCCACAAGCTTGGATGCAAGGTGCTGACCTGCACTATGGTGCAGTTTGGGATTCAGTGGTTTTCAGACATTAATACACACAAAATCACTAAGCTGTGATTGAACCATTGACTCAACAAAACATTCACACATTTTACCAAAGGACACGATTTCACTGGGTTCTGAATAATGGGGTTGAGCAAATAAATAAATAAATAAATAAATAAAAATTTTCCCAGACAAACTGTGTTACATCAGCTGTTTACTCTGTCTTTCAAAAATCATGTAGACCATTAAAGACCACCTGAGGGAAGTGAAGTGAAGGTGAAGCCAAATAACTCAACGATTGTGTAATACAGCATACAGATTTGAGGAATACATTCTGAACTGCTCAGAAATTGATTTGGTTCATCCACAGGATATATTGAAAATGTGATGGAGTTAGATCATTGGCTAACTGTACTAATATGCACTTGCGTAACTGCGGGGATTTCCACTTGCGTCTGCCACCATGTGTCAGATTTAAGACATTTGGTAGTTCTTCATCTATAGAAATTTTAATGACTCAACCATGGTGTATTTTAGAAACTATTGCATTGTCCCTCACATTATTACCTAAATATGAATGTGCTTTTATAATAACACTGTTTAAGATGTATCTTTTCAAGCTTCATTGTTTGTGACATTTTAAATTTAGCTTGATGTCTGTGTGGATAAATAACTATTGTAGATACCTTTTATAAATCAAGATAAATACATAAAAAAGAAACGATGACCACTCAGACCTGCTGTCAGTCAAAATCTTTGATTTTGTATGTGTGTATACAGTGCATCCAGAAAGTATTCACAGCATTGCACTTTTTTCCACATTTGTTGTTACAGCCTTATTCCAAAAAGGATGAAATTTGTGTTTTTTTTTTTCTCAAAATTCTACACACAATACCTCATGATGACAATGTGTAGAAACTTTTTTTTTTTAGATTTTTGCAAATTTATTAAAAACAAAACACTAAGAAATCACACGTACATAAGTATTCACAGCCTTTGCCATGAAGCTCAAAATTGAGCTCAGGTGCCTCCTGTTTCCACTGATCATCCTTGAGATATTTCTACAGCTTATTGGAGTCCACCTGGGGTAAATAAAGTTGATTGGACATGATTTGTAAAGGCACACACCTGTCTACATATAAGGTCGCACATTTGACAGTCGAAGTCAAGTCAAAGGAATTGTCTGTAGACCTCAGAGACAGGATTGTCTCAAGGCACAAATCTGGGGAAGGGCACAGAAACATTTCTGCTGCTTTGAAGGTCCCAGTGAGCACAGTGGCCTCCATCATCCGTAAATGGAAGAAGTTCTGATCCACCAGGACTCTTCCTAGAACTGGCCGCCTGTCTAAACTGAGTGATCGCGGGAGAAGGACCTTAGTCAGGGAGGTGACCAAGAAACTGATGGTCACTCTGTCAAAGCTCCAGCATTCCTCTGTGGAGAGAGAAGAACCTTCCAGAACAACAACCACCTTTGCAGCAATCCACCAGTCCGGTATGGCAGAGTGGTCAGATGGAAGCCACTGCTTAGTAAAAGGCACATGGCAGCACACCTGGAGATTGCAAAAGAGCACGTGAAGGACTCTCAGACTATGAGAAACAAAATTCTCTGGTCTGATGAGCCAAAGATTGAACGCTCTGGTGTGAATGCCAGGTGTCATGTTTGGAGGAAACCAGGCACCATTCCTACAGTGAAGCATGGTGGTGGCAGCATCATGCTGTTGGGATGTTTTTCAGCAGCAGGAACTGGGAGACTAGTCAGGATTGAGGGAAAGATGAATGCAGCAATGTACAGAGACATCCTGGATGAAAACCTGCTCCAGAGCGTGCTTGACCTTAGACTGGGGCTATGGTGTGCACAGCCAAGATATCAAGGGAATGGCTCCAGGACAAGTCCTGAATCCGATTGAACATCTCTGGAGAGATCTGAAAATGGCTGTGCACTGATGCTCCCCATCCAACCTGATGGAGCTTGAGAGGGGCTGCAAAGAGGAATGGACAAAACTGCCCAAAGATAGGTGCACCAAGCGTGTGGCATCATATTCAAGAAGACTTGAGGCTGTAATTGCTACCAAAGAGATGCATCAACAAAGTATTGAGCAAAGGTTGTGCATACTTATGTACATGTGGTTTCTTATTTTTTTTTATAAATTTGTAAAAAAAAAAAAAAAAAAACCTTTTTCATGTTGTCATTATGGGATGTTGTGAGAACAATTTTGAGAGAAAAATGAATGTACTCCATTTTGTAATAAGGCTGTAACATAAAATATGGAAAAAGTGAAGTGCTGTGAATACTTTCTGGTTGCACTGTAATTTTCACTGATATTACAGGATGATACACCAATCAATCAATTCAATCAATTTTATTTATATAGCGCCAAATCACAACAAACAGTTGCCCCAAGGCGCTTTATATTGTAAGGCAAGGCCATACAATAATTACGTAAAAACCCCAACGGTCAAAACGACCCCCTGTGAGCAAGCACTTGGCGACAGTGGGAAGGAAAAACTCCCTTTTAACAGGAAGAAACCTCCAGCAGAACCAGGCTCAGGGAGGGGCAGTCTTCTGCTGGGACTGGTTGGGGCTGAGGGAGAGAACCAGGAAAAAGACATGCTGTGGAGGGGAGCAGAGATCAATCACTAATGATTAAATGCAGAGTGGTGCATACAGAGCAAAAGGAGAAAAACACTCAGTGCATCATGGGAACCCCCCAGCAGTCTAAGTCTATAGCAGCATAACTAAGGGATGGTTCAGGTTCACCTGATCCAGCCCTAATTATAAGCTTTAGCAAAAAGGAAAGTTAGGAATGGTTATTAGATCATGTGAATTTATGTTCACACATCCACTGTATTTATAAACAGTGTGAACACAAAAAGGACTAGAACCAACCTACAGCGACATATCCATTTTTAAAAGCACATGTTGTGAAAGTGTAGTGACACGGACCCACAACAGGGGGCGCAAATGAACGGTCAATAGATGAGCCAAAAAATAACAATTTAATGTTGTGAAGGTGCACAACGAATACACAGACAATCTCAGAATATGATTACAGTCAATCCACAAAGGTGACGTGTGGGCAGGCTCGAGGATAGAAGACGTCTGTCCTGAGAAGAGCCGGAACCACACGATTTCCGCCGCCACCGAACCTGGTGAATACTGGAGCTGCCAAGTCCCGAATTCCCAGGTGATCACCATCCCCGACTGTCGGATCTGGTACTGCTGGCGAAGAACAAAGACAGTCAAGTGTGGGTGTGTGTACACCCAGTAACAATAACGGTGGGAATGCCACCTCCACCTCTCACTCAATATGCTGATGAATTTACAGTGATCCCTCAGAGGAAAAGAGTGCCGTCCTGCACTCACTCAGCCTCCACAGGAAGAGGGACCGGTACTCCTGCAAACACTCACAATATACAGCTTATAAGTAAACACAAATGGCTGAGGATATTACCTCCATTGAAGTACGATATCTCGGCGATGAGGTGGAGGTGACGTCTGGGTTTTATGGAGTGGGATGATGAAGAATGAGTGACAGCTGTCAGGACATAATGAGTAACAGCTGTCACTCCCGGCTGTGTCCGTGGCGACAGCGCCCTCTCGTGCCTGAAGCCCGCACTTCAGGCAGGGCGCCCTCTGGTGGTGGGCCAGCAGTACCTCCTCTTCTGGTGGCCCACACAACAGCACATTGGGGTTGTGAAAACTCCCTCAGAGCTCTGAGCCACTGGAGCTACTGCTGAGGAACTCCTGTGGATAAAAAAAAAAAAAATTCTGTCTGTTATACTCTGAGACCAAAATCTTAGAGTTAGCCCCTACCCTCCATTCTTTAATCTTTTCTTCTACATTTGCCTTTTGGAAGTAATGTCTTTGGATTAGTCAAGTGAAACAACATGTTTGCTTATCTCTGACACATTCTCTTGCTCATAAACACACATTATGATGGAGAACTCCACTCCACTGTCAAATTAGGGTGACAGAGAGACCAAGAAGGTTATGCTGTGTATCTCATTCAATAAGCTTTTTTATATATCCAGAAGAAAAAAAATTTCAAAAGTAATGTCTCAGTTTCTGCTAGCCCAACGTGTAGTGTGACACACACTCTATTATTGTACAAAACCTCTTCCTTGTACAGAAAACCATTGTTTGACTGGGCGTGGCGTGTCTCTTTTTAGATACCATTTGATAACTAATTGTCTGATAGTCCATTCCTGAATCACTTCCAATCACCCTCTCTGTCAGTTTGACACTTTCTGATGAGTACATTTTCTTGTTATTATTTTTGTCTTTCTTCTGTTACAGTCCTCGGAAAATTCCTGTTACAAAAGAAAAACTTTGAAAATGTAGGTTAGTGGACTCATACAAGTAGTACTCAAACACCACTTCTTTCTTTTTTTAAGCAGACACTTGATCAATCAAACAATCAAGAGAGCAAAAAAGAAGATAAAACAGTTCTATGAGGCCTGTCAGGTATATCTTGTTTAACCTCTCTGTGCTTGCTTTTATTAGACACCTTGTGGTGCTCCTGTTGACAAAGATTGGTAACATTTCCTTTCAGGGTGTGGACAATGAATGTCACTAAACACTGTCACAGGTTCCGGCTCTAATCAGGCCTTATCAAACCTTGAACTCCATGGTAAAGGCAGTCATGTGTGAGTGCTATAATGATGTGTGCACACGAATTGATCTGCCAGCCCTAATAATGCTCCGCCCCCTGAAGGTGTCTGAAAATCACTGCAAAGTGTCAGGACGAAGTCCTGTGTCATATTACATGATGACACAGTAATGTTGTATCTGTCCCTGTGACCAGAGGCAAAGACAGCAAATGAGCAAACATACAGGATCTATATCACATCTGTTTGTGGCAATATGGAATTTAAGGTGCCCCAATTCAAAGAAAAGACCTGGGTATTGTGTTATTAACCATTTATTTGTGGTGTGTGTGTGTGTGTGTGTGTGTGTGTGTGTGTGTGTGTGTGTGTGTGTGTGTGTGTGTGTGTGCGCGCGTCAGAGCAGGAAGAGAGCTCATGCTAGTTTTACACCTGGCAGTTTTCCACACTACAGACAAATCCGTTTTTGCAGAGCTTTAAACAAAGAAAAGGGTGTACAGAATGGTAATTTATTCTTTTTTCGTGGAGTAACAGTGTGTCTTTGTCATTTTTATTCTTGAATTATTTTTTCATTCTGAGTTTCTTGAGAGAGTCTTAATTTAAATAATTTTTCCTGACTAACAATAGTTCTCTTGTTTCTTCAGTGGGTCTGTGTCTTCATTCATTCATTTTCTACACCACTTACTCCAGTCAAGGGCCACAATGGGGCTAGACTCTAGTCTAGAGCATATCCCAGCAGTCATAGTGCAAGAGTACATACATCCTGGGCAGGACGGCAGTCTGTCGCAGTGCTACCGATCAGTGTAACCACACAATACTTGAACCCAACAGCCCATTATGTAAATAGCCCTTAAAGTAATGGACAAGAAACCTGTAAGATGGCACCTCCGCTTAATTATAAAGAAATATAGCCTCCTTACTTTTGACAGTTTTGTGGACTTCTGATTTTTCAAACTGAAGACACCTTGACACTTGCGCAAATTTGATCCCCACATTGGCACACAACCTTGCATGTCAGTGAGTCAACTCACTGTCAACTGTTGTAAACTGCGTGGAATTTTGTGGCAAACATTCATTTCGTGCGACATGCGTGAACTAGTCATGAACATTGCGCAGCTATTCAAAAACACTGCGTGTCACTGTACGCAGGACATCTGAATGATTATTGTGTTACATCTATAATAAACATAACTTTACAGATACATTATCTAACTCATGAGAAGGAATGCCAAAATGCAACTGTTTTACCAATCCATTACTATATATATATATATATATATATATACATACATACATACACACACACACACACACACGAGTTCTGTTAGAAAAGTATCCGACCTTTTTATTTTTTGCAAAAACCTGGTGGATTTGAATCACGTGTGCTTGCTTGAGCAAACCTTGAACCTTGGTGGGCATGCGTGAATTTTTTCACGCCTGTTGATTGCGTCATTTGCTGGTAAGGAGCCTTTGTGTGCGGATGGGTGTAGTCTCTCGTCGGATTTTCTTTGCAAGGCAAATGGCGGAACGACTGGAGCAGCGCGACTGCATCAAATTTTGCCAGAAACTGGGCGACAGCCAGGTGGAAACCATTCGGATTATTAAGACGGCTTTCAGTGACGATCCTATGGGCATCACACAGATTAAGCAGCGGTATAACCGGTTTAAAGACGGCCGCACAACGGTAGAGAGCGAGCCACGCTTCGGTCGGCCATCAACATGCCGAAATGACCAGACATTTCCAAAGTGAACACTGTGGTGATGTGGGACCGTCGTGTGACTGTCCGAGAAATTGCGGAAGAGGTGAACATCAGCACTTTTTCGGCACATTCCACTGTGACAGAAGATTTGGCCATGAAAAGGTTTGCAGTGAAATTCATGCCGATGGCTTCGGCACAAAGCTGCTGCCGGAGCAAAAGCACCTCTGTGTTGAAGCCTCACAGGACATGCTGTGACATGCCCACCTCTTCCACAATTTCTCGGATAGTCACACGACTGAAAAGCCACCGAAAGCCGTCTGAATCTTCCGAATGGTGGAAGAGGTGGGCATCATTTTTCGGAGTCCAGCATGTCCTGTGAGCCCAGTTTCTGGCAAAATTTGATGCAGTCGCGCTGCTCCAGTCGGATACTTTTCTAACAGACCTCGTATATATATATATATATATATATATATATATATATATATATATATATATATATATATATATATATATATATATATATATAAAATTGCCTTTGAGACAAGATTCCACAACAAGCATGAGACAACTTGCAATTGTAGATAATTCCTCTGTGATTCTGGAAGCGATGAGAGAATGGTTTTATAAGCCAAGTTCTGAGGGAAAATGCTCCATCAGCTACAAAATGATTATTTTATACAGTGTGGCATCAAACGGGACAAAGCATGATGCATCGGCATGATGAATTGCGCATCAGTGTGGGAATCAAATTCATGCATGTATCAGAGCGCCTTTATTTTGAAGGGTGTCACCAACCTTGCTCCAGAAATCCTTTGTCAGCTGGTAAACAAACAAACTTTTGAAATAAGAATAAAGGGTGTAACAAGCAGTAACTATAGGACAGCCAAACACAGAACATTTGGAGTGCGTTAACACCTGAAATATAAACACTGACAGAGCTCAAGGTTGTTAACACACAAGCAAAACAATGGCTGAAACTGAAACACATCTGTGAACATTGACTTTTAAATATTTTACTGTCCTATTGTAACTTCCTTTTCTTATCTGTTTTGTGTTATTGCTTTGATCTTAATATGTTTTATATTCTTTGCAGTAATGAGGGACAGGGGTTGCAAATTAGCTGTGGCTAGAAACCTGCATGACATCTGTTTTTATATATCATAAGAAATAATGTTTAATGCATTTGTCCCTGTTCAATAAAAGAAAGAAGAGTATAGACAGACAAACTCATTCACACACCTATGGTCAGTTTAAAGTTTCCATTTCACCTAAAACACATCTTTGGAAATGGGAGGAAGGCGGAACACCCGGATGGAACCCACACAAACTCCATGCAGAAAAGACCGAGTTGAAGTGATACTACGACCTTGCTGTGAGACAACAGTACTAACCACTAAGTCGTTGTGCCACCCTTTACGTCTCCAGTGTTTATCAGTTTCTTTGTCATTGTCTTGACTTGTGATGTGTGAATAAGGGTGATTCTTAGACTACGGGCACTTATATCCTTTGATCATATTGTATGAAAAACAGAAAAAAGGGGAAATTTCACACTTTTATAGTTATCTTTACAATGAGTTAAGAATGACTGTGATGACTTTTTCACCTTTTTTCAGCATCATTATATGCAAATATTGCCATTTTGTGCTTGTCCCACATCCAGACTTTTGATCTTCAATGATAAAAATGAATGGTAAAGAAACGTTTTTTCTAATGTTTTAAAATATCTCTGAATAAAATATCAGTAAAATAATCAAAACATAATTGGGGTATTCAATGTCATACAACTGTTGTGATTTTTTTTTAAACAAAATGTAGTTGTCCCACACTATTGCCGTAATTTCCACCACAACACTGTAATGTCCCTAAACAGTTTGTATGAAAGATTGTTTGGGTAGTTTCTATGGAAATAAACAGTGACATCAGAGCACATGTATATAGCGCCAAATCACAACAAACAGTTGCCCCAAGGCGCTTTATATTTTAAGGCAATGGTGTGGTGGAAATTACATTTACAAGGCCAATAGTGCCCGTAGTTAAAGAATCACCCATAAATGTCTTTTATTCAGTGGAAACCTAAAACAAATGACACAAAGAATCATAAGCAGTGTTCTACTACATTTTGAATTATGAGACTGTGGCTGTCAAAGAATTATGGTATGTCTCCCAGTGTGTATCAGGCACTTTGTATGGCAGCGCCCTGACATCGGGTTAATGTGAGGCATTATTGTAAAGCACTTTGAGCATCTGATGCAGATGGAAAAACGCTATATAAATGCAGTCCATTTACCATTTTACCATTTATGTCACAACAGCTTGACTCCCCTGTGGACCAATGTCCAAATTCTATATTTGGTGTCTACAAATCAGAGATAAGACCATAATATACATTTTTTGTGAGTTATTGAGATAAATTTTTATTGTACGTCCAAAATATCCACTGACTCCCAAACGTTTATGAACAGTGGGTACATGTCCCCACAGTTATCACCAGGAGTGGGGATGCTGGATCTGTCAGATTGTAGCTGTGAATGTATGATGGGTGTCGATAATATAGTTTGTATGTGTTGACATGGGGTTTGGAGATGTGGTAATACAACATAAATTCAATAAATTGGCTCTACTTCAAAGTATCTAAATACATAATTAACCTTCAGATAGGATGATACCTGTCAGCCAAACAAGGTCTTGCTGATTCCAGTTCTGTAAATGTCACAGTCTGCCACTACAATGCTGAATCCTCCAGGCTCCCTCGACAGCAGTGGGACCTGGCTATTGTCAGGAAAGATGACTTTAAGCTTTAAGCGCTCTAAAAGGTTAGTCTGGTTTTTAATGAAAATAACACATTCTGGGGACTCGCTGTACGAGTCACTAAATTCAAAATCTAGCAACATTCCATAGCCCTGATCCATAAGAGGAGAGCTGCCGTTAACGGGCGTGGCCAGTTCGTATCCTGGTTCCAGAGAAGGCTATTCGACCGGGGTGCGAGATCAGCGTCAGCGGGGTGGACGTCCGGATGGAGGCAGTGAGCGGCTAGACGAATCTCCTCGCCACCAGCTTGAACAGCCTTTGTGCAGCCCTGCCGGGTAATACCCGTGGAGACACGAAGGTCGGACCCCAGAGACGGAGAGCTGGTTTTGTACACAAACACACTCATCGGAGGGTGAGCATGTGCCGTGTGTCCAAAAAAGCGGGATCTGACACTATCTTTAGCCAGAGGACAAGCCATGTGCCCACCCACCAGATCCTTCTCATGTTGGAATGCTATGATGTCAATGCTTATACCTCAGTACCACACCAGTTGTGGTGGCCCTTAAGGGTCGTGGTCCTGCCCCTCTTTCATCCGTTCCAATGATTCAATTGAAACCCAGTCCTTCCCACTTACCTTTCCCAGTGGGTGGTGTTTCCTGGTGGAAAGCAGCAACAGAGATACTGCTACGGAGAGTGAACCAGTTTTCTATTGATTTTGAGATTCTTTTTTTCCTTATTTTGTTTTGGTATATTTTGTTTGCGCAGTGGTTGGACTAATAATATTGCCACCAAACCCCAGCAGCTGTGTTCTACAGGCTTGGAGGGCACCTTCAGACCACCCTAGTTCCCCACCAGTGAAAAATGTTGCATTGATTTAAAATTATTAAACAGAATTTCATTTCCACTGCAGTGATGTTTACATGACCCTGAGTCATCTCAAAGCTGAAAGGTGGAACAAAATATTTTTATATTTCATTTCTTTCTCTGTAGGCTGTCCACAGCCACCTGGTGTACAGCATGGGGACCTGCTCAACCAGACTGAAGCAAACAGGGGCTCCTTTCCTCCGGGCACACAACTGAGCTACAGCTGTGAGCCTGACTACACTGCAGATGGACCCACCACCATCATTTGTACCAGTTCAGGAACATGGTCCCAGCAGCCCCCACGTTGTGTCCGAAGCGATGGTGAGAGAATGTCATATGCATGCAGACACGTCCCTGTACAAGTTCTGTTAACACATTAAACTGGCTGTGTGTGTGTGTGTGTGTACTTGTATATAAAGATTAAGGAGACTGTAAAATGAGGTGTGATCGGACACATCAGTAAATATTTCATCATATTCTATGGAAAAACAAGTTTTCTGCTGTTTATCTGAAATATGGAGTCAACCCAGCAACAGCAGAGATTTGACGTTCACAGTTGAGGTTTATTTATGTAGTTTCTGCATGAATTTGTTTACACATACATGTGATCATGTTCATAATTTGTGCCTCTACTCTCTGTTCCCTCACTGTGCATCTTCTGCATCCGAATTTAAAAAAAAAATGTCAAACACAAAGGCATTGCAATGGGACATGTTTTGTGCTTGTATGAGGTCTTTGGGCCACCTGATTTGCTTTTGCACATGCAGCGTGCACCACTCAGAGCAACAAACACTATGATATGGAACTTGTCAGTTTCATTTTTGCAGCCGGAAGCTTCGACGGCTTCAGCTGAAGCCCTACCGGAAGAAGAAAAAGTTTCAGTTCCTTGACTGGCCGCTTGAGCTTGGGTCCAAAAGCGAACAAGTTCCCATTGAACTCCATGTTAAAATGTCCACATATAGAGCAGAAATAAACGGGTGATTCTTAGACTACGGGCACTTATTATGTCCTTTGATCATATTGTATGAAAAACAGAAAAAATGGGAAATTTCACACTTTTATAGTTATCTTTACAATGAAAGTGTGTTAAGAAATTTGTTCTAGTAGTCTATGATGACTTTTTCACCTTTTTTCAGCATCATTATATGCAAATATTGCCGTTTTGTGCTTGTCGCACACCCAGACTTTTGATCTTCAATGATAAAAATGAATGGTAAAGAAACATTTTTTCTAATGTTTTAAAATATCTCTGAATAAAATATCAGTAAAATAATCAAACATAATTGGAGTATTCAATGTCATACAACTGTTGTGATTTTTTTAAGCAAAATGTAGTTGTCCCACACTATTGCCGTAATTTCCACCACAACACTGTAATGTCCCTAAACAGTGTGTATGAAAGATTGTTGGGGTAGTTTCTATGGAGATAAACAGTGACATCAGAGCACATGTATATAGCGCCAAATCACAACAAACAGTTGCCCCAAGGCGCTTTATATTGTAAGGCAATGGTGTGGTGGAAATTACATTTACAAGGCCAATAGAGCCCGTAGTTAAAGAATCACCTAAACATGTTTATAGCCTGGTACAAAAAAACGGTTTCGGTCTCTATAGATAGTTTCCTCCTCCATGACAACTGTATTTGGGGGATTTTTTTCTAACTTCTTAGTTTAAGACATAACGTTATGTGTGATTGGGAGCGTGGTTGCTCTGATTGACAGCGGCTGAGCGGTGCGTCTTTGCCTCTTGTAACAGTGGCAACTCACTGTCCGGTGGCAGCAGCTGCTAGCTGTTATGGAGGATTTTGTCTGTTTTGCTTGGAGCATTTTATTATAAACACCAGGAATGATATGGCTTGTGTTGTGAAATGTCCAAACAGATCATCTAATGGCCCAATCACACGGCACTTAACGAAGGGCAACGAAGCCCTAACAAAACAAGAAATCTGGGCTTTCGTTGACATCGTTTAACCTTCGCCCAGCTTCGTTCCCGCAGCTGGCACTTCGTCAGGATTTTTAAACTGTCGAAGAAAAGAAGGGCAACGAAAACCTCAATTCATCCATATTTCGTTTTGCTGTTCTTGAAGTTTTTTTTATCGTTTTCTTAGTTTCTGTAACGTTAGCATTTAGTTTGTTCGACCAGCTGAATGTTTTCACACAGCACAGAAGCTGTTTCTGAGCACTGCTGCTGCATTCATATACCGTCGGAAATTACAGGGCAAACTCAGCCTGTTTGCTTGGATTTTTTTCATCTGGGTGGGGGGTCACCTTCACTGGGCTCAGGCACCTTATGGGTGATTCTTAGACTACGGGCACTTATTATGTCCTTTGATCATATTGTATGAAAAACAGAAAAAAGGGGAAATTTCACTTTTAGAGTTATCTTTACAATGAAAGTGTGTTAAGAAATTTGTTCTAGTAGTCTATCTTTATTAGTTGGCTATGTACCACAGGCTTTTAAGGTGGCAGTAATTAAACCATTACTTAAAAAGCCATCACTTGACCCAGCTATCTTAGCTAATTATAGGCCAATCTCCAACCTTCATTTTCTCTCAAAAATTCTTGAAAGGGTAGTTGTAAAACAGCTAACTGATCATCTGCAGAGGAATGGTCTATTTGAAGAGTTTCAGTCAGGGTTTAGAATTCATCATAGTACAGAAACAGCATTAGTGAAGGTTACAAATGATCTTATGGCCTCAGACAGTGGACTCATCTCTGTGCTTGTTCTGTTAGACCTCAGTGCTGCTTTTGATACTGTTGACCATAAAATTTTATTACAGAGATTAGAGCATGCCATAGGTATTAAAGGCACTGCGCTGCGGTGGTTTGAATCATATTTGTCTAATAGATTACAATTTGTTCATGTAAATGGGGAATCTTCTTCACAGACTAAGGTTAATTATGGAGTTCCACAAGGTTCTGTGCTAGGACCAATTTTATTCACTTTATACATGCTTCCCTTAGGCAGTATTATTAGACGGCATTGCTTAAATTTTCATTGTTACGCAGATGATACCCAGCTTTATCTATCCATGAAGCCAGAGGACACACACCAATTAGCTAAACTGCAGGATTGTCTTACAGACATAAAGACATGGATGACCTCTAATTTTCTGCTTTTAAACTCAGATAAAACTGAAGTTATTGTACTTGGCCCCACAAATCTTAGAAACATGGTGTCTAACCAGATCCTTACCCTGGATGGCATTACCCTGACCTCTAGTAATACTGTGAGAAATCTTGGAGTCATTTTTGATCAGGATATGTCATTCAAAGCGCATATTAAACAAATATGTAGGACTGCTTTTTTGCATTTACGCAATATCTCTAAAATTAGAAAGGTCTTGTCTCAGAGTGATGCTGAAAAACTAATTCATGCATTTATTTCCTCTAGGCTGGACTATTGTAATTCATTATTATCAGCTTGTCCTAAAAGTTCCCTGAAAAGCCTTCAGTTAATGCTGCAGCTAGAGTACTAACGGGGACTAGAAGGAGAGAGCATATCTCACCCATATTGGCCTCTCTTCATTGGCTTCCTGTTAATTCTAGAATAGAATTTAAAATTCTTCTTCTTACTTATAAGGTTTTGAATAATCAGGTCCCATCTTATCTTAGGGACCTCATAGTACCATATCACCCCAATAGAGCGCTTCGCTCTCAGACTGCAGGCTTACTTGTAGTTCCTAGGGTTTGTAAGAGTGGAATGGGAGGCAGAGCCTTCAGCTTTCAGGCTCCTCTCCTGTGGAACCAGCTCCCAATTCAGATCAGGGAGACAGACACCCTCTCTACTTTTAAGATTAGGCTTAAAACTTTCCTTTTTGCTAAAGCTTATAGTTAGGGCTGGATCAGGAGACCCTGAACCATCCCTTAGTTATGCTGCTATAGACAGACTGCTGGGGGGTTCCCATGATGCACTGAGTGTTTCTTTCTATTTTTGCTCTGTATGCACCACTCTGCATTTAATCATTAGTGATTGATCTCTGCTCCCCTCCACAGCATGTCTTTTTCCTGGTTCTCTCCCTCAGCCCCAACCAGTCCCAGCAGAAGACTGCCCCTCCCTGAGCCTGGTTCTGCTGGAGGTTTCTTCCTGTTAAAAGGGAGTTTTTCCTTCCCACTGTCGCCAAGTGCTTGCTCACAGGGGGTCGTTTTGACCGTTGGGGTTTTTACGTAATTATTGTATGGCCTTGCCTTACAATATAAAGCACCTTGGGGCAACTGTTTGTTGTGATTTGGTGCTATATAAATAAAATTGATTGATTGATTGATATGATGACTTTTTCACCTTTTTTCAGCATCATTATATGCAAATATTGCCGTTTTGTGCTTGTCCCACACCTAGACTTTTGATCTTCAATGATAAAAATGAATGGTAAAGAAACGTTTTTTCTAATGTTTTAAAATATCTCTGAATAAAATATCAATAAAATAATCAAAACATAATTGGGGTATTCAATGTCATGCAACTGTTGTGATTTTTTTAAACAAAATGTAGTTGTCCCACACTATTGCCGTAATTTCCACCACAACACAGTAATGTCCCTTTAAACAGTTTGTATGAAAGATTGTTTGGGTAGTTTATATGGAGATAAACAGTGACATCAGAGCACATGTATATAGCGCCAAATCACAACAAACAGTTGCCCCAAGGCGCTTTATATTGTAAGGCAATGGTGTGGTGGAAATTACATTTACAAGGCCAATAGTGCCCATAGTTAAAGAATCACCCTTATATAGGCCAGAATTAAACTTTTGTGTGGATACAATTAATTATTTTGCCATAAGTACTGCTGAATTTGAATCAACAAAAAAATGTGTAATTTCCGACGATACTTGAACGCAGCGGCAGCAGAAGCTCCTGTGTGCGCTTATTATTTTTTATAAAATATAACAATATGAGTGTAGGAATGACAATCCAGCCCTTATATACATGTGGTAACAGGTAGATAATTCTAATGATTATTTAAAGAGCTGTTTTGGAAGGCAGAATTCACGTTGTGGATCAGCAGCAGCTCGTGAAAATAACCGCACGTCAATGAGCGGCATTCACACGTATTGATCAATTTACTGCTCTGATATAGTCAGTCATATTTACACTTATATTTATTCTCCCTTTTGACAGTTTTCTGCTATAAATAGCTTAGTAACGTGATACAGCAGTGACCACAGCACACCAGAGTTTTTTTTTTTATTGGAGCAAGACCGAGTGCCCAGCATGTGGTCAGACAGTGAGGATTCTGATGATGAAGGAGATGATCCCTCTTTTGTTCTGGATGAGGAGCCAGAGCAGGTGGACCCACCGACGTGCACACAGATCTCCACAGCTTCTGTTGGCAGTTTCTCCAGGACTCAGGCACTGAGCGCCGTCCCAGCGCCGAATCCTGGAACTCAGAGATGCAGACACACGCTGCTCCAGCAGTGGCTTCAGGCGCGTTTTGTTTAAAGCGTCAAGATCAACGTTTGCTTTGGTTTCATTTTGTTCCTCTTTCGTCCCTTTTGCGCTCTTGGTTTGCAGGCTGTTCAGTGATAAAGCTCTTTCACCCATTTTTCCTCAACGAATTGTGACTTTTTTACTTTTGTTCAGGAATCATCGTTTGCCGTGTGACGTCCCTGCTGCAATATTCGCACTGAGTGAAACTCTCGTATTTTATGTTGTAGACTACCAGGTTTAGCACTTTTAGCAGCTATCAGTACCCTGGTTTCTGAGGTCCCTTTAATGCATGTTTACTAAGGAAAATAAGCGGCTCATACCTTTTGTTGTCCATATCAAAGTAAATCATGACAAGAACCACTGCACAGTCCCCAAAAATATGACTTAATAAACACCCGAACTGAGGTTAACATGTTAGCTTAGCAGCTGACTGCTTCCGAAACAGCTACAGATAGGGGAGCATTCAGGCTTCTTTCTTCACACACTGAGCCACCCACACACCACCTCTTTATGACAGGTGGGTTTGGTTGGAGACAAATGCAAGGCTCACAGTCCCAGCTCTGTTTGCAAAAGGCTTTAATGAGAAGGCAAGCAATGGCCGGTACACAGGGAGGCGGCCCAAAAAGCACAGCAGAAGTACAAGGATCATCAGGCTAGACCTGGTCGGTAGATACGGGCAGGAGGTCAAGAACACACTGAAGCAGGCAAAACTGGAAAACACGAGAACAAGAGCTGGAATGATGGTACAAGGCGCAACAAACTGGCAAACAACCAACACCACCTGTGAACTAATAAAGCCCCAGGTGGCAATCAGCAGATTAATGACAGGTGTGCATAGTAAGACCCAGAAGTGGGGTGTGGCCAGAGAGAGAGAGAGAGAGTGAGAGAACCACAGACAGACCCCAGCAACAAAATCCCACAAGCACAGAAAAATAATACAAAAGCAAGAGGAGGAAAAAAAACAAACCAAAACTCCGCAACAGACCAGATAAACATCAGGCCCTGACATTTTATCCATTAATGAGTTCAGTTTCGGATCTCTGTAGAAAACCTATGGGTGACGTCACGCGGGCTTTGTCCAGTATATATACAGTCTGTGGTATCAACTTTGAGAATTTTGATTTGATCCCTTCTTTCTTCCCACACACAAAAGATACAATGAGATAAATGTGAATTGCTTGTAATTGTCACAAGAGTGAATATAAGATAAGATTGTGGATGATTTTGAGAGTCAGCAGGGGGCACTAGATAATTTTACCCTCAATTTGAACCCTGATATAATCTGACTTCAGGTACCTTAGGTATATAAGATTGTGAAAATTCTTTACAGTTTTTTTTTTCTCCCCAGTGTGTTCACCCCCCACCGAGCCAGAAAATGGGGGTTACCGCTGTCACCCGTCTCCTTGCCATCGTCTCTCCCACAAGACTGTCATTGAGTACTTCTGTGATGAGGGTTATACTCTGAAAGCAGACTACAAGTTCCTCACCTGTGAAAATGGCGAGTGGGATGCTCCCATGCAGATTAGCTGCCGGCTCAGTCATGGTCTGTCACTTTGGTTGTATTTGAGTACATATAATTTTTATGCAGGAATCTGGTCCATAGTGTTTGACTTCACCTGCTCATTTTCTCTAACTTCTGTCCCACAGACAAGGAGCCAAACTCTTCTCTTGGCATACCAGCACTCTCTATTGTGGCGTCCACTGCCAGTTCTGTGGCACTCATCCTGCTTTTAGTGGTACTGTTTGTTCTTATACAACCAAAACTCAAGTCTTTCCATCACAGCAGGTAAGTTAAACAGGTTAACATGCACATTACAGTATTCATAGCACTAAGATTAAAAACACTACATTTCACCATTGCTGTAATGGAAAGTGTTTTATTGTTGGCCCAAAATTTTATTAATTAAACTAGATGGTGCCTGCCCTTGTTACAGAGGGAGCCAGTCAGAATTCTGACTTGTCCATATCGGGCCTTTTTGACATCTTAAGTAAAGACTTACAGCATCTCACAATAGTAAATTTACAAAGTAAATAAACTAAATCATTTGTGACAGATCCAGATCACCACCAAGGTTTGCCCAACTATTCCTTTACCCAGGAACCATTCCTGTTTTCTTTTTTCATTAACCATATGTTGGGCAGCAACTTATCAACAGGTTATGCATGCATGGAGCATGTAGAGCAGGGAGCTTAGTGAGAAGTTGGCTAGCAATGTATGTCTGTGTAGGACTTACTTCTTTTGTGCAGAGCACACTTACATGTTGGTTAGGTGAATTCTGTCTGTCCATTTCTCCATCACACATGACGTGTGCCATTTTGTGGACACCGTATCTCCCAGTGTAGTTGTGCACAGATATGTGAATTTTGACCTTGGTCCCAGGATGACCTTGTTTCACGCCCATGGAATCAGAAAATATTAATAACACCTTTGTTGCTCTGCACAGTATAGTTCTTTGTCCAGTTTCATTGTCTGCAAAGACACAATAGATAAAGGGGACAGTCATATTTCCATGGATTTTATACTTTTTTATTACTTCAGCTGATAAAGGAGGGCCTTTAGCAGTTGAACCACTAAAAAGTATGAAATTTGATTATTAAATATGGATGTTTACTGTTCAACATCAGTGATGATGCAGCTAACATGCAGGTGTCATACAGAGGTTTGTAGTCGTGCTCATTCATGATTCAGATTTCATTTTTATTATACTTTGGATCATTTCTGTTAGCTTGACATGTAGTTTCTCATGACTTACATGGCTGTGTATTCAGTAGGGCTGCCACGACTAGTCGACTATTGGAACCGTCGACAACAAATTTAGTCAACGAGTCGTTTATTTTATTTAAGTCTTTGTTTTTCTCTCAGTTCATAGTTTTAGGCAGCGAGCCGTCCTGCTGTCATTTGGATGTTCAAATTTTGGGAAAGATGGCCTATTAAAGCAGTGGCCGTCTTGTTTAAAGACGTTTAAAATGCACAGTTTACCAATGGAGCTGTCGGAGTGTGTGTGTGTGTGCGTGCGCACGCGGAGTCAACTGGCTGCAGACTGCGAGCGAGGGAACCCAGTGCGCTGGAGACAGCGAGCAGAGAGAGAGGGAACATGTTAAAAAAAACAAACACAAAAAAAACACACACACAACAAAACCAAACCATGGAGCTGCCTTTACTTCTCTTACCACTTTCTCTACCTGTGCGGTTCTGATGGCATCGACCAGTTCATACCATGTGTGTACGTCGTATACTGAATTTATGAGATCATGAGATGAAATAAACCGTCAAATATCCTTAAAACATCCTGAAAAAATGAGAATACATAAATGAACTGAGCAAAAATTACGCATACACAGGTTAAAAACAAAACCCCGACGTGGAGAAGCTGATGTTCAGAGGCACAGATCACAAAAAGCAGGTGAGAACTCTGAACTTTAACAGCTGTTATTTTCCAAAGGTATGTATTTATTTAATCTTAAGCTTAATGTAGTGTTCAAGCACAAAACGTGACTAATGAGGAGAAAGAAAAATGACTTTTAAAAATGACTTCATCACACTAAAATGAACTGGAGTTAGAATAAAAATACAAGATGCTGATTTTTGTTATTTTTCAAAGTTATAAGCTGCAGCGATATGCTTTATTAATTTCAAAGTGAGTTACCTCTTATTTTATTCTGATTTATTTATACAAAAAATGTGGGGAGCCAAATCAGCCTGCATTGTTCTGTTCAGTTTATATCAAAGTTTTCCTTCACGTCTGTGTATTTTTTCTTTCTTTCTAAGAGTTTGGTGTTTACATTTGCTCCACAAAGTTTTAAAATACAATAAAATGTTCACACTTTTCTTTATAGCAGTTCTGTAATTTCAGAAATGCAACAGAAACAACCACAAATCAGAAAAAGTTGGGACTATATGTAAAATGAAGATGAAAATAAAAATGTTGCACTATTCCCAGTTTCTCCACTCACAGAAGCCAAATGTTCTTCCAGAGTTGTGTCTTGGTGGCTTCCCTCACTTGTCTCCTTCCAGCATGGACATTGAGTTTTTGAGAACTGCCTATCTGACACAGATTTACTATAAAGTACCACACTGTTTGTATTTCTGAATGATTGATGTAAATGAAGTCTAAGAAATAGTCACTAATTTGGAAATGTTCATGTTTTCATCCCCTGACGTTTCTCGGAAAATACTGCAGGCCTTAATTTAGGAAATTACATATGATCTGACTAGTTAACTAATCGCAAAAATAATCGTTGACTAGTCGACTATCAAAATAGTCGTTTGTGGCAGCCCTAGTATTCTTGTGAGTGAGTGACTTGTGAGTGATACATTGCCTGTACTACACAACTTTTCATGCAGAACGTATTTATTTCTCTATCCATTGTATATGTACGTATTTCTCTTGGGTGGCTTTAACCCACCCCAGCACACATTAAGGAGAGGCAGCATCAACCCTAGGCAAACCAATCACATATTTCAGTGTAACAAAAGTGTGAATATGTACATTTGCCATTTCACCACCACTCAGCAATGTTTGTGACACTCCCTAGAGCAGGGGTGGGCAACGAGGGCCGAGACACAGCAGGTTTTCCTTGCAACCAATCACCTCAGCAGGTGGGTTGCTGATGAGCCTCTCCCTTGAACATAAACACCTGGTTATCAATGAAATCACCTGCTGAGACACCTGAACATTAATGAAATCACCTGCTGAGACACCTGAACATTAATGAAATCACCTGCTGAGGTGATTGGTAGCAAGGAAAACCTGCAGCGCTTCTGCCCTTCATGGCACATGATTGCCCACCCCTGCCCTAGAGTGTACCAGTGGATGAAGAAAAGCTTAGGAGGAAAACCTTCAATATTTGGGAGAAAATATGAAAATCAGTCAGTCTTTCATTTTCTATGCCTGCTTACTCCAGTTAAGGGGCTGGAACCTATCCCAGCAGTCATAGGGCAAGAAATGGGGTACACCCTAGACAATTTTTGTTACCATTTGAACATTTATCATGTACACACTTGTTAATAGAACCAATCCAGTTAATATCTGTATGTTGTTGTCTCGAGTTTTAGTGAAGAATGTTCTCAATCTGTTTGAGGGCACTATGTTTTCACCCTGTCAGGACGTCCTTTTGAAAACTTTCTTTCCACACAATAACTAAAGAACACATTATCTGATAGGAACTCTTTCTTGTTGATGTATCAGAGGAGGGTAGAGGAAGCTTCCTTTTGAAAATGTGGGTTAATCCACCACATAATTGTAAAACAGAAATTGTTAATGATACAAATAGATCACACGCCATCTTCAAACCACCAATCTTTCATTATAGAGATAATTTCCAGACTTCATTATCACTTTTATGGTAAAACCGTACACCAACTTAATATACGAGTGTGAGCATATGGCACACTTTGCATTGCTCTTGTTTTGTTTGTTTTTTTAACAGTTAGCCAGTTTGCCTTTCACACCACATGCTTTAGCCAGAGTCCTTGAATGCTCTTTTCTATGGAAGAACACACTGTCTTTTTGTTTGGTGCTCTAAAGCCATAATGTAACGTCAGATTACATCGAATACACATTTAAACTGAGCATGCAAGGAAATCAAATTTATGAGTGAAGTAATTTAAAATACCATGGTTTAAATACCTTATATTAAATACACAAATAATACTTTCAGAAACATTTGATTTTTACTTGCAACATGACTGTGTGAGAAATCACCTCTGGTTTGTTTTTCCTTCTGTCTTTCATTTTTTTCCTGTATCTTGAACATATCAGGAGGGAGCAGGGAGTCATAGGCCAACCCAGCTCCATCATGGTGGAAGGGGTCCAAGTGACATTGCCTTCTTATGAAGAGGCTGTGTATGGAAGCAGTACTTCTGATTCTCCACCACCACAGACTCTATCAGCTCCTCCAGAGTCTCGAGTCCCAATCGTGCTGTCTGAGGGGCTCCCCCAGCGAGCTATGGCAGACCAAGACACCGCCACAGCCCGCCATAACAGAGACTTAGATTTGTGTCTCCAAACCACATCCTCTCAGCATCGCACAGAGACGGTGATGGTTCATCAGGCCCCCTCCTCGTCTTTAACGTCACTGACCAGAGAGCATCTTGAGGGCGCATGCGCAGTCCCTCTGCCTCTACGTAGAGACTCTGAAAGCAGTGACCAACACAGTCTGCTGTCTGTCACGTCTGTGGATGACTTTTCTGATGGTGAGTAGAACTGGTTTTGTTAAGACACTGATATACTTCAAAAGGATGAAGGAGAGCGACTGCGAGCCGCTACTGGTGCTGCTTGTAACGTAGACTTTCAGCTTTAATTCAAGGGGCTTAAATAAATAATACATATTACATAAATGTTGTATTAGTCATTTAGGAATTATAGCCCTTTTATACCCACAGTCCCTCCATCTAATAACTGAACAAACTAAATATTTGGTAAATGGACTGCCTTTTTTCCAAAGTGCTTTATAGTGATGCCTCACATTCACCCATTTTCATACACTCCCACACTGGACGTTGCTCAACAGCACACTGCAAATTAACCCCTTAACGCCTATTGTCACATATATGCTACAATATTTGACTCAAATATACAACATACCAAATTGACCAGTATGCCTGTTGTCGCAAATTTGCAACATACCATTATTATTATTATAACATTTTAACATACATTACCAAAATACCAAAATAACTATTTATTTTTTGTGCAAAAGTGTAATTAATAATCTCAACATTATGTACCATCTACTTAAAGGCAAAAACACACACAAAACATTTTTTTTATATACAGCTATATAAATTCAGGCCTTAAGGGGTTAAATATGGATTGTTGCTCATGCAAATTATTGCTTTTACAGCCAATTTGTTTTTAGATAAGTCAGAGAATGGATTCATGAACATATATATCTGTATCATATACATAGATGTCTTGAGCTTTATTTACATCAATACTGTATGGTACTGTACCATGAAGCTGTCTGGAGTAGACAGTTCTCTGATCATGAGGCTGTGACACCCATGACAGCTCTGAAGGAGATGCAGGCTTTTATGGGTGTGATTGGAGAAACTGAGGATAGTGCGACTGACGTTACACATGCTGCAGTTGGCAAATTAAATTTCCACGTTATGGTTACTAGATGTCCTGTATTGTACAAAGAGGGACTGGTCCTTTTATTAAAGAGGTTTTTAACATAAAATGAAGTCAGAGCATTTTTTAGAAGGGATGCTCCTGAGCCCAGTAAATGAATCTATTACTTTTGTTTTGTATTACACAGTTATTTATAGACACCTTGTCCCTGTGCAGTTCCAGTCTCAGGTCAGTCATTGGTTTTTGTGGAGAGAGTTCAGTTCTTTGTTTACAGGCTTGCTATTAGCCATAATGAACTCACGTTTTCAGCCTTTCATCAGTTTTATGTATTTCAGTATATTTGACTGTCCTGTAGGTGAACTCAGTTTTTTACATTACAGGCAGAAACATCAGAGACGTACAGCATAAACTACTGTAAAACATGAAATTAATACAGAACACAGCATGTGACAACTAGATGTCATTGGTACAAGTTCTCTTTGGAGCATCCCATAGGTACCACAGGAATTACTTTGGATCATCTCCCATAGCTGATGTTTTACTCTAAAAATCTCAAAACTCGCATTCTGTACTGTTTTATATTTGCTTACATATAAGTGTAACTAAAGGCAACGAGGAATATTTCACCTTTCCTTGGCTGCTTCTCTGGTGATCTGACCTGACTAATGCAGGCGGGCCAATACTTCCTGCACTGACAACATCCATATGACACACACCTATCATCTTATGTGAACATGAAACAGAAACAGTTCTTGGGTACTGCAGCAGTTTCATAAGCCTTCTCTGTTTCCTCTGCAGATATTCCCCTCTTGACAGAAGCATGAAGCCTGCCAGTCTCCTGTTGGCATCACAAGGAGAAACCCCCACTTCCAAATTATCGTACTGCTGACCAGGACTGACTGTAGCTGTCTACCTACCTACACTCAACAGGTAGCAAAGAAAAGTCTAGAAATGTTGCCGTTCCCGTCCAGCCTCCTCTGCCATTACAGCCTAAGCAGACAGACAGCAACCAATACTCAACTCAGAATGCTTCTAAGCATCATGGAGCTTCATTGGCTCTACTTCACTCTAGCAACCGGCTTAAGCCCAAAAAAACAGTGCTGTTAGCTCAGCATATATCATGTATATTCTGTTGTTGTTCTGTATGGTACTGTGCACAAGTTTTATGCACCTGTGCATTTTCAAGTGGGTCAAAAAAAAAAAAAAAAAATTAATTCAGAATGTCCAATTATTCCTATTCCAACAAAAATCAAATGTGCGATGTTTTCACCTTCCTTAAATAAAAACTCAATTATCATCGATCAGTTATTATAAAAACTCAATTTTCAGAAGGAATTTACAAACAAGTAGGGCTCTGTCTTCAATCAGCACTCCAAGTGTCCAAGCATCCACTGTGCTAACTCCACAGCATGGGGCACCTGTCACACTCTGGTTTAAAGGAAATGACAGGTGCCTCCCTCCGAGATTGAATTTAGGTTCACATTACAACAAACTCATGCCTGATGAATACAATAAATTACACACAGTATTTACATCCGTGCACTCAGTAGCTTGTTTTGCACCACTCTTCAAGATGGAGCCCCTGCAGTTTATTCCCAGTATCCTATATTTTTGCCAAACTGGTCGACCACTAAATAAATAACACTCAAATTGATGACAACTCTGAGAAAACAGAGTTGTCAGAGAATCAACACACACACACACACACACACAGAGTGCCTAAAACCTTTGAACAGTACTGTATATGACTTACAAATGCACAAGGCAGGTTGTGTACAGTAGGCTAGATGCATACTGTCTTACAATATGTCATTTCCATGAATACTTCAACATTGATAAGGTTATTGTTTCAATATCTACTACAGGACGATGAACCAAACACTGAACACGAGTTGAAAGTGCAGAATACAGACAAATTAGCTGAAGCATATTAGAATTACAGCACATTTTATGTCACCCCAACAGTTTTTAAAAGGACCAAGAGTTTTACTTGACATGGCAATGACAGGTTATTCATCTCCAGCTCCCCTGATCAGTACAAACTTTAGATTTTCATGGCGTATATAGTGATTTAGTTCATGTTTTAAGGTGGATGCCCTTTCTGACACAACTCCGGAACTACACAAAGGAAATTAATAATTTGCATTTTTTTTGGTTGTTGGAAGGAAAAGAAAACCCATACAGACTCAGGGTAACTCCACAAGATGAGGAACTGGGCTTTAAATCCATGAGCATCTTGATGTGAGTCAAGAGTGCTAACCTCTGCACCAACCAAACTCAGAAATAGAGTTTTTAATACCCAGTTGCAAATTCCTTGTAGTTGATTGCATTCAGTTTGAAATCCACAGACATGTTCTTGCTCTGACAAACTGCTGCTGCAGCTGTCATCAGTTCCTGCTTGTTCTTGATGCATTTTGCTTCTGTTTTCCGTCAGCAAATGCACGTTCAGTTGCATTCAGGCCAGGTATTTACCTTGAAGAGTCTTGTGATGCTTTCTCAGTGTATCTACGTGACTGTCCACCTGCACCATGAAGCAACTTCCAGTGAGTTTGGAAGCATTTGGATGAATGCGAACACATATTGCAGCTGTATAGAATTTATCTTGCTGCTTTTGTCAAGAGGCACAAAAAACTTTATTTTAATGAAACAGCACTGAACTCACCTTCAGTGTTTGCTTTGAATTCACATATGTTTAAATATTCATGGACCTGAGTGTACTTGTCTCCTCCAAGTTGCTCTGTATTAACATTGTTCACACAGGCCTTGTGGATAAATTGAGTAATGGTGACTGTCTGGAACTGCTGCTGAAGCATATATATATATTATATATATATATATATATATATTATATATATGATGTTCACGCCTGATGCTGTGGCATACAGAATCAGAATAGTCTTCCCGCTGTACTTGAAAAGTTGTGCTTTACAACTGAGTGTATGGCTGTTTTTGTGAATGCTGCATATTATTTTTTAGTTGTTGTTAAGAGAGCACAGTGGTTTCTTTTGAATGAAGCTTGAAGCCTCCTCCGTGTCTTTCCAGCAGCCTGTGTATTCATGTGGTATCTAACATATGGATGAGCAACATTGAAAACTACTTCATAAAAGCTAAAAGCATGGAGCAGCATTTCACATGCCATCATCACATCATGTCATTCATACATACACACACTTATATATACAGCAGGTAAAATAGTATGAAACACATCACAATTTTAGTCAGTGATTAAATTTCTAATGGTGCTTTTGACATGAAATGTTCACAAGATGCTTTTAACAACCCAAGTAATCCACACATGCACAGAAACCAAAATAAATAAGTACAGAAATTAGGCACTCAGTTGGAACTGAGCCAGCTGATATTAATTTGCACTGACAAGGGGCAGGACTGCTTTCTAATTACTGAGAGATTTCAGCTGGTGTCTTGGCTTTCCACACCTTTTTGCACCTCCCTTTGTTCAGGTGTTCAATATTACTTGTGTGATTTCACATTATTACACTAATTTATGGACATCTATGGTTTAATTTCTTTGTATGCGTGGGGTACTTGGATTGTTACTGACATTTGGTAAAAATTTCATATCAATAGCATCTTTAAAAATATATTTACTGAGGAAAAATATGGTGACATGTTCAATACTTATTTTACCTGACACTGTTTTTTGCACTGTGACACAGTGGTACTGTTTTGCAAAATTAAATGTTGCAGTGTATTAGCCCCTTAAAAATACGGGGACAATTATTATGAGCAAGAAAATGCATATCATTGACCAAATTATTTAGTTTAACCCCCCTGTACATACCCCCTGCAGTCCCAACCCCCCAGATATTGCATTTTTTCACTCAAAATGGCAATGACAAAGAGCCTGTAAACTGATAAAGTAAGCAATTTTAGTAGCATTTTCCCTTATCACACACAAAAATAATATTACAGGAACATTGTAAATATTGTGAGGTTTGAATAACGTGAGCATTTATGTCCATAATCGTAGGGGTTGGTGTTAGCACAAATAATTTGAAATTTCCCCTTAAATATATGGAGACAGTTATTATTAGGGATGCACCGATGCTGATACCAGTATCGGGTTTCGGCCCGATCCTGTGTTTATTTACTCATACTTGTAATCATAAAACGTCTCTGATATTCTGAGACCCGATACCCCTTTACAGCAGCGTGATGTCAACCTCTTAATTTTCATGCTCACGCTCCAAAATTCCTGGAATATAAGCTGCTACTTTTTTCATACGTTTTGATCACTGCAGCTTAAACAATGATGTGAGTAAATTACGTATTTTACAGGCTTTCATGTAATTTACTCATAAGTCAAAATATGGCCGTCAATGCTGTCCACTGATTGGCTGAAAGCTGCTGTCCACATGCACAAGTCCACAAGTAAATTCACAAACACAGTAAATAAAAGTCTTACCTGTTTGTTTCAGTGGAATTCATCATCATATGATCTTGAAGAAAAATAATCCACATAAAGCCTCCTGAGTTTGGAAAATAACATCTGAAAATACTTTAATTCCTTGTGTGACTGAAAAAATTTCCTCTGTGACTTTGGCACTTTGCTTCCTCAGTCAGAACTCAGATCATGATTTCGGCGGCGGAGATTGTCCATCAGGTTGGTGGGTTTCAGCCCTTAGTGTGGGTGTTTAGGCCGATAGGAGACCGGCTTGGTCTGCTACAGGTGTAATCCATTTGCGGAATGTCTGTGGCACTGTGTTCTGACCCTCTGCTCGCCTCCACAACCCGCAGTTTTGGTCAGGATTAGAGTCGCTGCTCCTTGTTAATGGCTCAGTTACCACAGGCTTCAGGCGATTCTGTCTGAACGGGAGGAAATTATCCCATGATCCACAAATGAAAAATAAAATAATGTTAAAATTACTTCATTTTGCCTCAGCTTGTCGCGGAGTTGCCGCGCAACACATTGTGTGCGTGTGCTGCTCATCAATATTTCATGTTCCACATTTGGGGAAAAAAAAACATTCACGGTTTGTGTATGTTACCGGTACGTATTTCATTTAAAGTTTAAAAAATAGTGTGGAGAGTTTCACATTGTAGATAAAAGGAGCTGATAACACAGAGAAGCTTCTTTTCATCAAAATAAATCTGCCCCTCACATTTTCAAAAGGCTTTTAGTCCTCACAGACATAAATAGTTATTGATGCAAAGTTTCAGTTCAGTTCCTGGTGTCATATTTTGTAGTCCACAGGTTACATTTCAGTGAGATGTCTGTCAGTGTCATGGTTTGTTAAGAAACACACAATTAATGTCAAAGGACAATTTGTTGTAGTCAAAAAGTGAACTTACATGATTTAAGTGAAATGTTTGTAAATAAAAACAAAGCTAATGATATTGGTAGCATTTACAGTCAAAAAGTAAGGAACAACTGCTAAATAAAACATGTTTTCAAAGTCATCATAAAACTGTAATGGTATCATTAAATATTCGTATCGGTACTTGGTATCGACGAGTACCCAAATGTATGTACTCATACTTGTAAAAGGTGGTATCGGTACATAATATTGCTTTTGTGTGTGATGAAGGAAAATGCTGCTAAAATAGCTTTATGTATCGGTTTACAAGCTCTTTGTCATTGCCAGGCAGCATTCTTGTGTATGTCTTGGGGCTTTTGACTTCAGGGGGCATATGCACAGGGGGTTAGACTAGATCATTTGGTCAATGATTTGCATTTTCTTGTTCATAATAACAGTCTCCATATTTTTAAGGGGCTATTTAAAAATATTTGCACTGACACCAGCCCCTACTAGGGAGGAGTTCCAGGCACATCCATCTGGGATATACACACATATACATATATATATACGGTATATAAAAATTTCAAAAATTATCTTCCTTAGATTCAAACTGAAAGTAAATCTCTACAAGTTGATATAAATTAATTAATAATACAAAAGCCAAGATGATGGGTTGTATAAGTAATCAGCCCCTTTGGTATAATACCTGTAAATAATCAGTTTAATTGCTAGTTTTCTTCAGACAAGTAAGGGGATGGATACATGAACATTTCCAAGTCACTGAATATGTCTTGGACTTTATTTATATCAGTTATGACGAAATACAAACAGTTTGGCACTCTGTGGTAAATCTGTGTGGAGGAGACAGTTCTGAAAAACTGAGTGACTGTGCAAGAAGGAGAAAAGTGAGGAAAGCCACCAAGACACCCAGACGTTATAGGCTTATATGGCTGTAATTGGAGAAATTGTGCACAGTGCATGTTTTGCATTTTGTATCTCCAGTTATACAGCTTCATGATGAAGTGGTGCAGAGGAGGATTTTCTTTCACCATAACATCAGATCTAGGCTTACATATCAGATGTACCTTCTGGCAAATTGTAGCTGAAGTTTCAGGTCTTCTTTTTAACAAAATCCTTCTCTACACCGCTTCATCATGAAGCTGTATAACTAGGGATACAAAATGCAAAAGATGCACTATACACAATTTCTCCATTCACAGCCACAGAAGCCTGTAACTTCTTCTGGGTTGTCTGGATGTCTTGGTGGCTTTCCTCACTCTTGTCCTTCTTGCACAGTCACTCAGTTTTGAGAACTGTCTCCTCCACACAGATTTACCACAGAGTGCCAAATCGTTTGTATTTCTTCATAACTGATGTAAATAAAGTTCAAGACATATTCAGTGACTTGGAAATGTTCATGTATCCATCCCCTGACTTGCCTGAAGAAAACTGGCAATTAAACTGATTATTTACAGGTATTATACCAAAGGGCTGATTACTTAAGCAACCCATCATCTTGGCTTTTATATTATTAATTAATTTAATTTTTGAAATTTTTATATTGAGAAGCCTGATTTACTTTTTGTCTTTGAAATGCCATAAACAAATTATATATATATATAGTAAAAGTAAGTCCCTTCGGCTGCTCCCTTGTTTGCACTCGGGGTCGCCACATCAAATCCAAGGTGGATCTGCATGTTGATTTGGCACAGGTTATATATATATATATATATATATATATATATATCCAAGTAATATTCCCACTAAGTCTGAAGGAAATCCATCCAACAGTTTTTGAGTAATCTTGTCTACAGACACACATGCTCGCCATTTGAAAACAATACACTGCTATCACAGCTTTGCCAACACACAGGGTAATAAATGCTAACATCTTGTAAGTGTCCAAATATAGGGGTACCAGGGGCACCAGATCAATTCAAAAAATCAAGTCGGTTTTGCTTATGTAATATACCACAAACCTGTCTGCTGTCTGGACATGTCTGGGTGTGTTGCAGGTAATCAGCTTATTATCACCTGCATGATGGAAATTGAGTTACATTTTGCTTGAAATTAGCTTGCTTGCTAGTTTCTTTAATTTCCAAATCCTAGGTGGTCACCAAGACCACCACTGCTTGTGGTGACCACCACGACTCAGTGCCAACAGTGATGCTGCTTTATACACATGCGAGTGTATAATGCAGCATCACTGTTGGCCTTAAGTCAGGTAACAATGTGTATTATTCATTTACTGTCGTCTCAAAGTACAACATTTATCATTGATCTGGATGGCTCAAAGTACAAGTCTCTGTGAAAGAATTGCTTTGCATCTACCTTCGTACTGAACTGATCATCTAAGCTTTTATGCATTTTTGACACTGCTGCACCTGAACGCAGTGAAAGAAAGTTTTGTTACATTGCCTCATATATTTGCACCTTTCTATTACATCAAGTGCTAATTTCAAAGGAAATTATAGTTTACCTTGCCCGGTGTAACAGTATATCTTCCCCCTGGATATCTTCGGGGGTGGGGGGGAGTTGTCCTAGTTGTCCCCCCCCCCCCCGGATATCTTCCTACCCCACTTCTGACCCCCCCTTTTTTTTTGTGTAAATTCTCGTAATTCACATCTATAATTTCTTCCCTGTTCATGTATTATTTGACGTCCCCACGTATGATTGGGTAGAGGTATCCAGATCACAATATCTTACCCCCCACCCCATCATGGACAGATGTTCTGTCATATTTCAGGTTGTCAGTCAGGTCCATATATTTGTAGAGTATATTTGGAAGTATATTTAAAGATACTTCAGAATAGGAAATAATACTATGGTAGATAGTTATAGCTATACGAGGTCTCTTAGATAATAAACCGACCCTTTTATATATTTTTTTTAACTATATGGATTTGAATGACATGCGATTACACCAATCATGCTTGAACCCTCGTGCGCATGCGTGAGTTTTTTCACGCGTGTCGGTGACGTCATTTCCCTGTGGGCAGGCCTTGAGTGAGATGTGGTCCCGCCCTCTCGGCTGAATTCCTTTGTTTCACACGCTGCTCGAGACGGCGCGCGTTGCTTTATCAAAATTTTTTCTGGACCTGTGAGGAATATCCGAGTGGACACTATTCGAGAAATTAAGCTGGTTTTCTGTGAAAAGTTTAACGGCTGATGAGAGATTATGGGGTGTTTCTGTCGGTGTAAGGACTTCCCACGGAGCGGGACGTCCTGCAGCACTTCCAGGCGCTGTCGTCGGCCTGTTTCGAGCTGAAAACATCCTAATTTAAGGCTTAATTCACCCAGGACATCGTGAGAGAACAGAGAAGATTCAGAAGAGGCCGGCATGAGGAATTTATGCGGACATTCCACTGTTTAAGGACATTTTTTTAATGAAAGACGTACGCGCAAATTCGCCGAGTCGTTTCCGTGACGACTCGGCAAATCTGTGTGCGCCGCGACAGGAAAAACACCTCCGTGTTGAAAACCATTTGTAGAATTCAGGCGGCTTTTAATGGCTTTCAACAAGTGAGTAACTGAGAAATTGTTTAACACCTTGGGCATGTTCCAACTTGCCCGTTAAGATTTCCAACGGAGGTGTTTTTCCTGCCGCGACCCCCCGCGGTCGGGTCCAGTCCGACATGCGACTCTGCCCGCACGTTCTTTCATTACAAAATGACCGTTAACAATGGAATGTCCGAATAAACTCCTCATGCCGACTTCTTCTGAAAGTTCTCTGTTCTCTGATGACTTACTGCGTCAACAGAGCCTGAAATGTGGAAGGTTTCAACTTGAAACGGCGAGACGCTGCCGCCTCGAAGCGCAGATCGCCGTCAGGCGCCGTGGACCGTCCTTAAAGCGACACTACCAGACCAAAATCTCTCATCAGCCGTTAAAATTTTTACCGAAAACCAGCTGAATTTATTGAATGGTGTCCACTCAGTTGTGCCTTACAGTTTTGAAAAAATTTTTATCAAACAAAGCAACAGTCTCTGAGCCATTCCTAAACAATGAAAAAAATCGACGAGCGGGTGGACGACTCCTCACTCAAAGACTGCCCACAGGCGAATGACGTAACCGACAGGCGTGAAAAAACTCTCGCATGCCCACGAGGGTTCAAGCATGTCTGATGTAATCACACGTGATTCAAATCCATATGGTTTTGAAAAATAATAAGGTCGGATACTTTTCTAATAGACCTCGTATACAGAAAGATACCAATATCGTTCATAGTCAGGCAAACTGTGCTTCATCTAGGACCATAAAACATCCATGAAATATCGAGTTTAAAGGTTGCTCTGTCCTGATTGGGCCTTATCAAGGTTTGGGTAAGCTTTAATCAGTGCTGCCCTGTAGGACTGTTGCCTTTCAGGGGTGGGGGGAAGATATCCTTAGGGGGAGATACAGTGGTCCCTCGCTATAACGCGGTTCACCTTTCGCAGCCTCGCAGTTTCGCGGATTTTTTTGTGCAATTTTGCATGCTTTTTTTTTTTTTTTTTTTAAACAGCTCATTGTGTTGTGCGTCCTTATCAGGCGGGCCGGTCGCGGCACCGGTCGGCATCACCGCGATTGCTCTCACTGCCTCCAAGGCGCTTACTGAGACTGCGGACTCGGTAAATGCAGCAGCGGGCCACTCACACCGCCCTCCTGTCTGCTGTGCGGAGCTGAGCCAATTCTGGCGTATAAAGTGTGTAGTGAGGGGTTTTACAGCCTTAAAACATATATAATAATTGCAAAAAATAGCGCTGACTACTTTGCAGATTTCGCTTATCGCGGGTTATTTTTAGAACGTAACTCCCGCGATAAACGAGGGACCACTGTATACTGTTACACCGGATTTCATGCGACTTAGAAACACTGGCGGTTGATCTGGTCACCCTGGAAACAGCGTCTGTGATTGATCTGGACTCCTGACAAATACTTTGCAAATCATTATGGTTGGAAAATATGAATTTTTGGTCTCCTTTTGTCCTTTAGTATCAATGGCCATGTGATTCATGCAAACACAGAATGTTGCCTTAGAATTTTGCATTTCCCTTTTTTTGTGTATACTTATAAACCTCAGCATTGACTGCTTCACAATATTGCAATGTATTCTGTTCTCCCAATGGCCTTATCAAGTTTTTTTCCCTCTCTATCTTTCCTTTCTATGCATAAAACTGTCTTATGTATTTATGAGTGTATTGAGGCGACTTTTGTTGTGGACACAGCTAAATGATCTATGTCCCTGGTTTGTCCAGTTACTGTAATGAAAATGATGGCCCAGTAAACAGCTGTTTATTCCTTTACTTTTGATACACAGCATTAAAAAACTTTGAGATTCAAATAAATGAATATATATAATAGCATTGCAATCTGGAGCACTGTTGTGCAGTGTTGTTTCCCTCAAATTAACTAGTACAAATGTTGATTTTTACTTTCAGTGCTTTCAGCTTTTGTTTTCCTCTGTACATCTGCAGTGGGTGTGAAGATACTTATTTAATATTTGTATAAAATTAATTTAATTTTACAGTGTGTATATAACTTTCTAAATAAAACTTTCTTTTGAATGTGGAAGATTGTGTCATTTATTCAAGCCTTTGATTGCTTTTGTCCTCTGTTGTATTGTGTATTTTCAAGTGAAATATTTATCAAACTGGCAAATATAACACCATATTCTGAGACAAGATACCTGAGATGAGACTTTTTTTTTATCTCTTAACTTGTGTAAATATCTGTGGCAGGTTAATTATTTTAAAAAAGTCAATACTATAATTCTCGAAGGCCCAAATCTGTGTGTTTTATGTTAGTTTGTACGGCGATAAACTTAAAAAAAAAAATTGAGATTGTCATTTTTTTCAGCCAACATAGAAAACTGTAACTAAGCACATTTTAAATCATGTTGTTCACAATGTAGGCACTCGGCTCCTGCTAACATTAGCCTGTTAGCATTGCATAATGAGTTGTTAGCAAGTTTTCATGCTAATGTTAGCATTGCATTATGTGATACCCATTAGCATTGCGTTGGGAGCTTCCCACTAGCCCAAGGGTCTACTAGTCCTGGTATTAAGGACAGCATGTTGAAGTTTTTCCATTTATGGTAGGCTGTATGATGCACAAAAGTAGGCTAAGTAATATTACAAAAGTGTGACAATAAAAAAACCCATTTAATTAACATGAATTAGCATTATTTGTTGATTTTCAATTCAACAGCTTTATAGGCAACAGTACAATTAGAGGTGATTAATGGTGTATGTCAACAGAATCATGTTTTATTTTTGTAAATTGAACAAAACAATCTGGTTTGATGAGTATTTGAAAGCATTACATTTATTTATGAACTTTTAAATTGGTTTGGGGTTATAATATACACCATCAAATAATAAAGAGGATAGGACCAGTCACAGAGGTTAATATGAGTGGACCCTAGGACCAGTGGACCCTCCCCCATTGCATTATGTGATGGCAGTGAGTCTTCATGCTGACATTAGCCTGTTAGGATCTCGTTATGTGATGCCCATTAGCATTGCGTTATATGACAGCCGTTAGCATTGTGTTAATGTAATGACAGCGAGTTTTCATGGTAACATAAGCCCATAGCATTGCGTTATTTGATGCTAGCAACTTTTCAAGACACATGAAGAATTAACTCCATTATGAGTCACTGCTTTAAGGTGCTCCCCTCACTCAGATCCTCAGTGACCACAACTGCATATTTTTAAAGCACTTTGTAACGGAGCCATCAGCTCCTGCTAAAGTAGATTGCACATAATGCTAAGCTAGCACCAAGCCAATATACAACATAGCAGACTAACTCTACTCAAATACTGCTGCAACACAATGGCAGCAATTATAAACTGCAACTGCATTAAATATATATAATTTAGGAGGACTCGAACATTTTTCTCAGTATTTTCCATGCAACTGCTCCAAAGAAAGACAAATGATTCAGCCAAGGTTCACTAGGTCTTAGTAGAGTGCGTTTATTAGAGAGAGTGGCGACATGACGAGTTGAAAAAAATCAATCACGTGACTCATGGTGCCATCTTAGGACAAAAATAGCGTTCACTGTTAATGTATCTCCATGTAAATCCAGCTAGTTTATTTATTCACTGAAAAATGACGGGTTGCTGTGCATTTGGATGCACAAACAGACACAACAAGGGCTTCAAGATGTACAGATTCAATTCAGATCCGAACAGATGAAAAATTTGGGAAAATAAAGTCAGCCGTGTGGGATGGAAGCCGACATCATCATCAAAGCTTTGCAAGGTAAATTTATTGTTCAGTCCTATGTACAGTAAAACTCAACTAAACCGTTGTTGTATAAACCAGAAATTCGCAGTCACCGGACAAAAAAAGTCCCAAAGTTTTGTATTGTTTTCCATGTAATAAACACCGTATATAATGGATTTTGTACAGCGGATTTTTTGCTCACATCGGATAAAATACAACATCCGATCCCAATGTATTTCCATTAAAAACCCCGAGCAGTCTGGACCTGCAGAGGTACAAATTAAAATTCAGCTCTGACACTCGCTGATTTGTGGAAAGTGGGAGAGGAACTGTTAATTCTACCCGGTCTTTTATGTAAGAATCTGCCCCTTACCAAAAACCAAACATTTTGAGTTCATTCAAGGTCACGTTAGAAACCAGGCCTGGAACCCTCACAGACAGTGTCCATCTTGTGAAAAGGCCCCTAAAATGAGTCATACAACACTTGTGGGTGTTAACATGGCTGTGGTTTAGTCTCACATTTCTAATGTTACTGACACTTACCAACAGGGGGAGCTCTCCCTGTGTCTGAAACTTGACACATGATGAAGTAAAACTTAACTTATATTTCTCAGAACTTCCAAACAAATAACACAAATAGTTGATAGCTAACATAAAATAAAGAATTAGCACAGATATTATCTAACAGAATCATTTCTGTGATTAAAAGTCCAACCGTTTAGTTTTTTCAAACCGTGCTCTGACTCGGACCCGCAGCCTCACGTGCACATGTTAAATCAAACACAAAAGGCTGTGATTTGACAGTTTTCTGCTTTTAATCCTTCATCTCCTATCATATAACAGTTTTTACAGTGCGCACGCTGATAAATGGATCAGAAAAGTCCACATTTGCAGCACGAAGTCGGTAAAAGAGGAAAATATTGCTTACCTTCAATTTAGAGGTGATGATTGCAGAAAGAAAAGCTTGTTGAGGGTCAAATTAGTCCATTATAAAGCATAATCCAGAGACGGAGAACTTTAAAACTGTCATGCATGGCACGGAGTTAAAGAGCAGCAGCTGCATAAATCAGGCTTTAAATTAATTAAATAAATCTAAATTGTTAATTTGACAGCTTAACTATTTTTATATTTATTTTGATAGCACCTGTAACTGGATGTGTTGCTGTATGTGGTTAAATTATTAAAAAAAAAATGTTGAAAACATAAAAGGTCCATTCAATCGATCAGCACAGTTGGAACAAAAATGGCGCCATGTTCTGAGTTGACGCCACTCTTAGTGTCTTTGAGTGACACCTAATGGTCAGAAAAAGAACTACTCAAATCTGTGACTGTGATGACGTCTCCGCTTTTTTAAAAACGTGACGTCAGACGCTCGATCACGCTCTCAGACTCCATTTTGTTTAATATCTTAGTTTTGAGCGGAGGCAAAGCGAGATTTTCCGTCGGGATTCCACTTAAAGGTATTTTTTTTTTACAGCATTTGAGGTGTATTTCGAAGATTGTAATTGTTAAACGTGAAAAATTTTTATACTTGTGGTAGAAACGAGCTAACGACGCCGTGTCTGACACAGGTCCGTTCGGCAGTCTTGGAAAAAGGGCCTTTTAAAATTTAGCAGATTAAAGGCGCTAATGTAATGAACGTGTGTTGATGTTTAGAGTCCTGTTTTCAGATCAACATGACCAGTCGGATTTTCATCGGTCGTTTGAGCCCGATGGCCAGAGAGAAGGACGTGGAGAGATTCTTTAAAGGTTACGGCCGAATCCGAGACATCGACCTGAAGAGAGGCTTCGGCTTTGTGGTGAGTCACCGTACCTAATTACACACGTTTATTCTTGTTTTAAGTGCTTCGACTATATCGTAAACAATTTCACTTGCTCTGCGAAATTTCTGGAATTTATCCTCTTTCATGGACCCATAATGCAACGCGCGTTTGGCGTCGCGGACCCCCTCCTCCCTTGCGCATTTTGCGCATGCGCGTAAGTCGGAAAACAGCATGATATCTCCGGTAGCGAGGGAAGTCTCTTCACTGCAAACTCGCCCCAGGGAAATCAGCCCATGCTTACTTTCTTACTTAAATAATTAAGAATAACTAGTTTAAAGTTGGGGACCTGCCAGTGTGATGTATAGAACTGGGCCCTGCTTCTCCCATCAGTGGGCTTTTTAACCTGACAATTGCATACCTTTACCTTAAAATATCATCTCATTTACAAAACATGAGTAAGAACAGTGTAGCCTATAGAGTTTCATGTGACGTATCAGTCACGTGATTTTGAGCCTCGCGACCATTGTGGATTACGATGCGGTGGTCACTGTGATAGGCTACGTGCATTTGGCGAACAATTGCAGAAGCTTCAACAATGGTCACGTTTTGTGCTGTCGTCAGTTGTTCAAACAGAGGTGATAAAAATGAGGTAGGTCGTTCATTTTACAGGCTACCAGCAGTTATTATGCATCAAGCAGTGGAATGTTACGAGCTTTCTAAGGGACACGGAGACCTGGCTCAGCAGAAGAGGCAGAGCAGATCTGAAGGAAGCTTTAATCTGGCCAGTACCAAGCGGATCAGTAGCTTGGTGGATTTCTGGTAGCAGCAGTTCTCTCTCAGCACCACGGTGCCGGGCCTGTAGAGGTGAAGCTTCTTCACACCGCCGGTAGCCAGGCGCTCTTCGGGGTGGCTTTGGTAGCGAGCTGCTTCCTCTGAGCTTTCCTCCAGTGGATTACGGGCGGTCTGCTTGGTTCTGGCCACTTTGTTACATCGTCATTAAATTCACTATCCGGTACAACATACAGATCCACTGAACCAACTGCTACACATTGATTACAATAAACAGCTTTTTCTCGAGAGTTTAAAGCCTCGTAATAAGCTTTCATTCTCTCTATTTCCTTTCACGCACCAGCCGTGTAATAATCCACAATAGAGACTGTAGCAATCGGTCACGTGATTGAAAACCCTCTATGGGGATGTGGACAAGTAGGCCAGCATCTCAGTTGGGTTTGCAGATAAATGTAAAGGCATGGAACACTACTGAATTTTCGGGGTGATTCGGATTGGGGGCGTCACAAATCTCTGTTTGGTCTCGTTTTCATTTATAAGCAGTTATACCATTTTGTTGTAAAAAGCCAACACTTCCTGTCTCACTTGACCTTATGGCTAAAATACTTCCTACCAAAACGTCTTTCAGGCCTTAGAATTGAATTCCTCCAGTTTTTACTCTTTACTAAATAAACCAGTCAAAAAATGGCAAAATATATTTTGCCTGCATGCCAAAATCAGCCTGCATCAATTTTATTTTTTACAGAAACTGTTTTGCAGGATACGATCTCAGGCACAGTTTAAGTGCCAGGTACAGTTAGGGCAACGGACCTGACAAACACGTTTCAAAAAGTTGGGACATCGGCAACAAAAGACTGGGAAAGTTGATGAATGCACAAAGAACACCTTTTTGACCTGTTTGAAACATTCCACAGGTGAACAGGTTAATTGGAAACAGGTGTGTCATGATTGGGTATAAAAGGCTCAGCCATTCACAAGCAAAGACAGAAAACCACTTTTTGAACAACTGCTTGAAAAACTAGTCCAACAGTTTAAGAGCAATGTTTCTCAACATTCAATTGCAAGGAATTTAGGGATTCCATCATCTACAGTCCATAATATAATCAGAAGATTCAGAGAATCTAGAACTTTCTACACGTAAGCATCAAGGCCGAAAACCAACATTGAATGCTCCTGACCTTTGATCCCTCAGGCAGCACTGCATTAAAAGGATCTTACCACGTGAGCTCAGGAACACTTCAGAAAACCATTGTCAGTTAACACAGTTCGTCACTGCATCTACAACCCCTGGCAATAATTATGGAATCACCGGCCTCGGAGGATGTTCATTCAGTTGTTTAATTTTGTAGAAAAAAGCAGATCACAGGACACGACACAAAACTAAAGTAATTTCAAATGGCAACTTTCTGGCTTTAAGAAACACTATAAGAAATCAGGAAAAAAAATTGTGGCAGTCAGTAATGGTTACTTTTTTTAGACTAAGCAGAGGGAAAAAAAATATGGAATCACTCAATTCTGAGGAAAAAATTATGGAATCATGACAAAACAAAGAACGCGCCAACACATCATAAGTATTTTGTTGCACCACCTCTGACTTTTATAACAGCTTGCAGTCTCTGAGGCATGGACTTAATGAGTGACAAACAGTACTCTTCATCAATCTGGCTCCAACTTTCTCTGATTGCTGTTGCCAGATCAGCTTTGCAGGTTGGAGCCTTGTCATGGACCATTTTCTTCAAATTCCAAAGATTTTCAAATGGATTAAGATCCGGACTATTTGCAGGCCATGACATTGACCCTATGTGTCTTTTTGCAAGAAATGTTTTCACAGTCTCTAGTGGCCCCAGAATGCCGGGGGACCTTCGGAGATCTCTTAAGGCCTAAGGTGCTTGCGGCCAACTTTCATCTTACCAAGGGAATATTCTAAGAAATGCCTGAGAATTTAAAGAATTCTAATAACATCGCTAAGAACTGTCAGTAAAACCTGACTCTACAAAATAGTATGTGAATGAGAATGCCTCTACTGGTGGTTAGCTCTCACTGCGGTATTGTATCACTTCCTGTTCCGGAGCACAGCAGTGTTTTGCTGTATCTGTTAGCTGTTTAATCTGCGCAGTTAGATTGATCTAGTTACCTAGATAACGATTTGTTTCACAGTGTAATCTTCACGTGCCTTAACTAAAGCACTCCCTCTGCTGAATCACCTCTAAATTATTTACACATTATTCACTTTGTGTGTTTTTAGGAATCCGCTAGCTTAGCGCAGCTACTAGCTCTTAGCCGGTTTAGCATGGCGGCTTCTCCTGTCTCTCCTGCACTTTTCTGCTCTGGGTGTGAAATGTTCAGTTATTCCTCGGCCTCCTTTAGCACTAATGGTACTTGTAATAAGTGTAGCTTATTCGTAGCTTTGGAGGCCAGGCTGGGCGAATTGGAGACTCGGCTCCGCACCGTGGAAAATTCTACAGCTAGCCAGGCCCCTGTAGTCGGTGCGGACCAAGGTAGCTTAGCCGCCGTTAGTTTCCCTCTGGCAGATCCCGAACAGCCGGAAAAGCAGGCCGACTGGGTGACTGTGAGGAGGAAGCGTAGTTCTAAACAGAAGCCCCGTGTACACCACCAACCCGTTCACATTTTTAACCGTTTTTCCCCACTCGACGACACACCCGCCGAGGATCAGACTCTGGTTATTGGCGACTCTGTTTTGAGAAATGTGAAGTTAGCCACACCAGCAACCATAGTCAATTGTCGTCCGGGGGCCAGAGCAGGCGACATCGAAGGAAATTTGAAACTGCTGGCTAAGGCTAAGCGTAAATTTGGTAAGATTGTAATTCACGTCGGCAGTAATGACACCCGGTTACGCCAATCGGAGGTCACTAAAATTAACATTGAATCGGTGTGTAACTTTGCAAAAACAATGTCGGACTCTGTAGTTTTCTCTGGGCCCCTCCCCAATCGGACCGGGAGTGACATGTTTAGCCGCATGTTCTCCTTGAATTGCTGGCTGTCTGAGTGGTGTCCAAAAAATGAGGTGGGCTTCATAGATAATTGGCAAAGCTTCTGGGGAAAACCTGGTCTTGTTAGGAGAGACGGTATCCATCTCACTTTGGATGGAGCAGCTCTCATTTCTAGAAATCTGGCCAATTTTCTTAAATCCTCCAAACCGTGACTATCCAGGGTTGGGACCAGGAAGCAGAGTTGTAGTCTTACACACCTCTCTGCAGCTTCTCTCCCCCTGCCATCCCCTCGCAGAGTTGTAGTCTTACACACCTCTCTGCAGCTTCTCTCCCCCTGCCATCCCCTCATTACCCCATCCCGTAGAGACGGTGCCTGCTCCCAGACCACCAATAACCAGCAAAAATCTATTTAAGCATAAAAATTCAAAAAGAAAAAATAATATAGCACCTTCAACTGCACCACAGACTAAAACAGTTAAATGCGGTCTATTAAACATTAGGTCTCTCTTCTAAGTCCCTGTTAGTAAATGATATAATAATTGATCAACATATTGATTATTCTGCCTACAGAACCTGGTTACAGCAGGATGAATACAATGGTTTAAATGAGTCAACACCCCCGATTCACACTAACTGCCAGAATGCTCGTAGCACGGGCGGAGGATTAGCAGCAATCTTCCATTCCAGCTTATTAATTAATCAAAAACCCAGACAGAGCTTTAATTCATTTGAAAGCTTGACTCTTAGTCTTGTCCATCCAAATTGGAAGTCCCAAAAAACAGTTTTATTTGTTATTATCTATCGTCCACCTGTGAGTTTTCTCTGTGAATTTTCAGACCTTTGTCTGACTTAGTGCTTAGCTCAGATAAGATAATTATAGTGGGCGATTTTAACATCCACACAGATGCTGAGAATGACAGCCTCAACACTGCATTTAATCTATTATTAGACTCAATTGGCTTTGCTCAAAATGTAAATGAGTCCACCCACCACTTTAATCATATCTTGGATCTTGTTCTGACTTATGGTATGGAAATTGAAGACTTAACAGTATTCCCTGAAAACTCCCTTCTGTCTGATCATTTCTTAACATTTACATTTACTCTGATGGACTACCCAGCAGTGGGGAATAAGTTTCATTACACTAGAAGTCTTTCAGAAAGCGCTGTAACTAGGTTTAAGGATATGATTCCTTCTTTATGTTCTCTAATGCCATATACCAACACAGTGCAGAGTAGCTACCTAAACTCTGTAGTGAGATATAGCTACCTAAACTCTGTAAGTGAGATAGAGTATCTCGTCAATAGTTTTACATCCTCATTGAAGACAACTTTGGATGCTGTAGCTCCTCTGAGAAAGAGAGCTTTAAATCAGAAGTGCCTGACTCCGTGGTGTAACTCACAAACTCGCAGCTTAAAGCAGATAACCCGTAAGTTGGAGAGGAAATGGCGTCTCACTAATTTAGAAGATCTTCACTTAGCCTGGAAAAAGAGTCTGTTGCGCTATTAAAAAAAAGCCCTCCGTAAAGCTAGGACATCTCATCACTAATTGAAGAAAATAAGAACAACCCCAGGTTTCTTTTCAGCACTGTAGCCAGGCTGACAGAGTCAGAGCTCTGTTGAGCCGAGTATTCCTTTAACTTTAACTAGTAATGACTTTCATGACTTTCTTTGCTAATAAAATTTAACTATTAGAGAAAAAATTACTCATAACCATCCCAAAGACGTATCGTTATCTTTGGCTGCTTTCAGTGATGCTGGTATTTGGTTAGACTCTTTCTCTCCGATTGTTCTGTCTGAGTTATTTTCATTAGTTACTTCATCCAAACCATCAACATGTCTATTAGACCCATTCCTACCAGGCTGCTCAAGGAAGCCCTACCATTATTTAATGCTTCGATCTTAAATATGATCAATCTATCTTTTAGTGGCTGTGTACCACAGGCTTTTAAGGTGGCAGTAATTAAACCATTACTTAAAAAGCCATCACTTGACCCAGCTATCTTAGCTAATTATAGGCCAATCTCCAACCTTCCTTTTCTCTCAAAAATTCTTGAAAGGGTAGTTGTAAAACAGCTAACTGATCATCTGCAGAGGAATGGTCTATTTGAAGAGTTTCAGTCAGGTTTTAGAATTCATCATAGTACAGAAACAGCATTAGTGAAGGTTACAAATGATCTTCTTATGGCCTCAGACAGTGGACTCATCTCTGTGCTTGTTCTGTTAGACCTCAGTGCTGCTTTTGATACTGTTGACCATAAAATTTTATTACAGAGATTAGAGCATGCCATAAGTATTAAAGGCACTGCGCTGCGGTGGTTTGAATCATATTTATCTAATAGATTACAATTTGTTCATGTAAATGGGGAATCTTCTTCACAGACTAAGGTTAATTATGGAGTTCCACAAGGTTCTGTGCTAGGACCAATTTTATTCACTTTATACATGCTTCCCTTAGGCAGTATTATTAGACGGCATTGCTTAAATTTTCATTGTTACGCAGATGATACCCAGCTTTATCTATCCATGAAGCCAGAGGACACACACGAATTAGCTAAACTGCAGGATTGTCTTACAGACATAAAGACATGGATGACCTCTAATTTCCTGCTTTTAAACTCAGATAAAACTGAAGTTATTGTACTTGGCCCCACAAATCTTAGAAACATAGTGTCTAACCAGATCCTTACTCTGGATGGCATTACCCTGACCTCTAGTAATACTGTGAGAAATCTTGGAGTCATTTTTGATCAGGATATGTCATTCAATGCACATAGTAAACAAATACACTCAACAAAAATATAAACGCAACACTTTTGGTTTTGCTCCCATTTTGTATGCGATGAACTCAAAGATCTAAAACTTTTTCCACATATACAATATCACCATTTCTCTCAAATATTGTTCACAAACCAGTCTAAATCTGTGATAGTGAGCACTTCTCCTTTACTGAGATAATCCATCCCACCTCACAGGTGTGCCATATCAAGATGCTGATTAGACACCATGATTAGTGCACAGGTGTGCCTTAGACTGTCCACAATAAAAGGCCACTCTGAAAGATGCAGTTTTATCACACAGCACAATGCCACAGATGTCGCAAGATTTGAGGGGCGTGCAATGGCATGCTGACAGCAGGTGCTCGTGTATTGAATGTTCATTTCTCTACCATAAGCCGTCTCCAAAGGCGTTTCAGAGAATTTGGCAGTACATCCAACCAGCCTCACAACCGCAGACACGTGTAACCACACCAGCCCAGGACCTCCACATCCAGCATGTTCACCTCCAAGATCGTCTGAGACCAGCCACTCGGACAGCTGCTGGAACAATCGGTTTGCATAACCAAAGAATTTCTACACAAACTGTCAGAAACCGTCTCAGGAAAGCTCATCTGCATGCTCGCCGTCCTCATCGGGGTCTCGACCTGACTCCAGTTCGTCGTCGTAACCGATTTGAGTGGGCAAATGCTCACATTCGCTGCCGTTTGGCACGTTGGTGAGGTGTTCTCTTCACGGATGATGCGAAGGACATGTGTTGCACTGCATGAGGCAAATGGTGGTCACACCAGATACTGACTGGTATCCCCCCCCAATAAAACAAAACTGCACCTTTCAGAGTGGCCTTTATTGTGGGCAGTCTAAGGCACACCTGTGCACTAATCATGGTGTCTAATCAGGATCTTGGTATGGCACACCTGTGAGGTGGGAGGATTATCTCAGCAAAGGAGAAGTGCTCACTATCACAGATTCGACTGGTTTGTGAAAATATTTGAGGGAATGGTGATATTGTGTATGTGGAAAAAGTTTTAGATCTTTGAGTTCATCTCATACAAAATGGGAGCAAAACCAAAAGTGTTGCGTTTATATTTTTGTTGAGTATATGTAGGACTGCTTTTTTGCATTTACGCAATATCTCTAAAATTAGAAAGGTCTTGTCTCAGAGTGATGCTGAAAACTAATTCATGCATTTATTTCCTCTAGGCTGGACTATTGTAATTCATTATTATCAGGTTGTCCTAAAAGTTCCCTGAAAAGCCTTCAGTTAATTCAAAATGCTGCAGCTAGAGTACTGACGGGGACTAGGAGAGAGCATATCTCACCCATATTGGCCTCTCTTCATTGGCTTCCTGTTAATTCTAGAATAGAATTTAAAATTCTTCTTCTTACTTATAAGGTTTTGAATAATCAGGTCCCATCTTATCTTAGGGACCTCATAGTACCATATCATCCCAATAGAGCGCTTCGCTCTCAGACTGCAGGCTTACTTGTAGTTCCTAGGGTTTGTAAGAGTAGAATGGGAGGCAGAGCCTCCAGCTTTCAGGCTCCTCTCCTGTGGAACCAGCTCCCAATTCAGATCAGGGAGACAGACACCCTCTCTACTTTTAAGATTAGGCTTAAAACTTTCCTTTTTGCTAAAGCTTATAGTTAGGGCTGGATCAGGTGACCCTGAACCATCCCTTAGTTATGCTGCTATAGACTTAGCCTGCTGGGGGTTCCCATGATGCACTGAGTGTTTGTTTCTCCTTTTGCTCTGTATGCACCACTCTGCATTTAATCATTAGTGATTGATCTCTGCTCTCTTCCACAGCATGTCTTTTTCCTTTTTCTTTTTCCTCTCCCTCAGCCCCAAGCAGTCCCAGCAGAAGACTGCCCCTCCCTGAGCCTGGTTCTGCTGGAGGTTTCTTCCTGTTAAAAGGGAGTTTTTCCTTCCCACTGTCGCCAAGTGCTTGCTCACAGGGGGTCGTCTTGACCGTTGGGGTTTTTCCGTAATTATTGTATGGCTTTGCCTTACAATATAAAGCGCCTTGGGGCAACTGTTTGTTGTGAATTGGCGCTATATAAATAAAATTGATTTGATTTGAGTAAATGGGTGATTCTTTAACTACGGGCACTATTGGCCTTGTAAATGTAATTTCCACCGCACCATTGCCTTACAGTGTAAAGCGCCTTGGGGCAACTGTTTGTTGTGATTTGGCGCTATATACATGTGCTCTGATGTCACTGTTTATCTCCATAGAAACTACCCAAACAATCTTTCATACAAACTGTTTAAAGGGACATTACAGTGTTGTGGTGGAAATTACGGCAATATTGTGGGACAACTACATTTTGTTTAAAAAAAAATCACAACAGTTGTATGATATTGAATACCCCAATTATGTTTTGATTATTTTACTGATATTTTATTCAGAGATATTTTAAAACATTAGAAAAAATGTTTCTTTACCATTCATTTTTATCATTGAAGATCAAAAGTCTGGGTGTGGGACAAGCACAAAACGCTAATATTTGCATATAATGATGCTGATAAAAGGTGAAAAAGTCATCATAGACTACTAGAACAAATTTCTTAACACACTTTCATTGTAAAGATAACTATAAAAGTGTGAAATTTCCCCTTTTTTCTGTTTTTCATACAATATGATCAAAGGACATAATAAGTGCCCGTAGTCTAAGAATCACCCAAATATGTATAAAACTAATAGGGCATTTGACACAAGACTAAGCCTACATTGAAAAACAGGTGGCAAAATTAACACTACGAGTAGTAGCATGTAGTTAGTATGAATACCAATGGAGAAACTTTAAACTTAATATAAAATGAAACCTTGACCATGGACCTCTGGTTGTCACATTGCATCCTGGTGATCAGCAGTTTGTGTGCCACACATTCCGTGCTCCATTATCATCAGACGTGGTTGATTGTTTGTGTGTGGTGTTTGTTCTTCTAACTGAACCTGATGTGCTGAAAATATTGAATGTTCTGTCAAACAGTTTCTTTAATGATACTGTCTTTCGTGATGCATATTTCTGTCATTGTGATGTTAGAATGTGAAGAAAAAAAAGGTGCCCCTAAATGTGTGTTCTGGTTGCTGTAGGAGTTTGATGACCCCAGAGATGCTGAAGATGCTGTGTATGAGCTTGATGGTAAAGAGCTGTGCAATGAAAGGTAAGGAAATGTATTCCTGTGTAATAAATTTGTATGTTAAATAAATAAACTGTTACTAATTTATAACCATATGTCAGTCGATGACAGGGTGTCTAAAAACTCCTCGGAGAAAAACGTGTATTGCAACAAACATACAATGTAAACTACAACAAGTAGATAAGTTTATTGTAACAAAATCTGCTTTATGTAGAAACTTTTCAAATGCTCTTTAGTTACATGGTGACATGTCTATAACTTGATTTAAGTGCTGTAAATAATAATAATCATGTAAAAATAAATAGTGTAAATGTCCTTAACACACTAAAACACTTGTACAGCTAGTCGGCTTTAGAAAGGTCACGGGACAGACCCAAGAACATTCTCAAATCAATGAAAATTCCTTGTTGTTCATTTAGAAAATATCCAGTGTATGACATGGTGGGGTAAATATGTCTAGGCTGTCCTCAAAAACCACCCACAGAGGAGACAAGTGAAGGAAGTTAACAGGGATGACTATCATTGTGATTTTAATGGTTCTACTTACTCTTGGCTGTAGTCACAGTCCACACATGTACAAACAAGCTGCCAGCACAGGGAGAGGTGGACGGGGAGTCAGTCAGACAAGACCTGCCTTCAGCTCTGCACACAGGGCTACAAAAGAGAGTGAGAGCTCTAAATTAATTTCCTTCATTTCTCCAGTACAGACAACCATACTTTTAAGGGGATTAAATGTGGAGTATCCATAGCACCAGGCCCGTTTTAATACCATGTTTCGGTACCCACCTCAAGAAGTCTCCCATAATAACTCTGAGTTGGGAGCCATACAGAATTTCCATCATTCAAGAAACTAATTCCACATAAGTGTGAGGAATTAGCTGTTTATCTCAAAAGTCTTGACAGAACCTCAAGGTCACACCTGAGGAATTGGTGGTGTTGGAAACCTCAGATTACCTAAGAGTATGTTATCCACTGTAAAAATCGACATTGTTGGCCTCGCAGGCAGCAGGTCAAAAATATGTTAGTTTGACTGTGACCCTGGTGTACTTAAACTGCTGGCTGACTGGAAATCTGACATAGTGGAAAAAAAACCTTAAAAAGCATCTTATATCTATTACCATTTAAATAAATTTAACAAATATACAAACTGATGTCAACAAACAGTGTTCATTTATCCATCTTTTGACTTGTCTAAAGAAAACTGGTTATGAAATGGGATTTAGTTGTTACTTTAAAGGGGGCCAAGAGCCCATATTTGAATTGGTCTTATAAGAGGAAATGTCGGCCAAGACTGATCATCTGAAAATGCATTTAATCAGCCACCCAATTAATAACTTGACCACAAATTGCTCTTGCAGTTTTTTGATTAGACACCAAGGACATAATAAAATCATTGCTGTTTGTTTGTCTTTTAGAAGGATTATGTCAAAAGTACGTCATGGAGTTTGACTAAATTTTCACCACAGGTACATATTAGGGCATGGAATACTTCATTAAGTTTTGGGGGTGATCCGGATTCTGGATCAAGAATTCACTTTATATAGGGTACGGAAGACTCCACTGAATTTTGGAGGTGATCTGGATTGGTGGATGTCAGAAATCTGAGATTGCTCTTGTTTATTACTGTTCCTATACAACGACAGAGTTAAATCTAATGTGATTTTTGGGTCAGTGCTTCTAACGGTTAATGCCCCGTGTGTGTGTGTATGTAAACGTGGGTAAATTTTAGGGTGACCATTGAGCACGCCCGTGTACGTCTGCGTGGCAGTAGAGGCAGAGGTGGTGGCGGTGGAGGAGGAGGTGGGGGACGTTTCTCCGACCGCTATGGACGAGGATCCCAGAACAGTCGAAGGTACCAAAGTATTAGTTAAAATAGTTCACCAGTGAAAAAGTGCTGCGCAGCCATACTTTGTCTTGATGTTATTGTGTTTTTCTGTATTTTAGCCGAAACCCCCCTCCAGTACGCACTGAGAACCGCTTGATTGTGGAGAACTTGTCGTCTCGTGTCAGCTGGCAGGTTAGTATAAGCCACATATCTGTTTCACTAAAGCTGCAGCATCGTGATCACAACGCCAACCGTCTGACTTCATCTATACTTTTCTATGTTTGATAAATATCAGTAGAAACTCTTCCTGAAATCAAAAACAGTAATTTTGAATTTCAAGCTAATTTGTGTAAAAATGACTATTCCCGACTACTTACTTTAAAATGCTTGCTCTGTGCTTCTGCACCTTATGCAGTTAGATAATAGGAGAAAGAGCATTACAGCAAGAAAACATAAATTTGTTCCTGTTTTAACCAATTCTTCACCCCTTTATTTGCCAGCCTGACAGTTGTGTCATATGGAAGAACTCGCGTATGGTGGAGTTAACCCCTTCTGGGTCCTTCTGTCTGGTTTGAGCCTGTGGTGTCAGCCAATCTGTCCTACTCCTAGTTGACGCCTGCTGGGCATGTGAGCGCTCGCTCCACACTAGAGGCGCTGGTGGCCCCTTCGCTCGCTCGCAACACCCCCTGGCGCAGGCAGGGGGTGCCAGGTGTGTTGGTGAGCGCGAGAGAGAGGAAACAGAATGTTGGCAGAGAGACGCTGGTGATGGCGTATTGATCGATGGGTCGGTAATTTGAGGGGCGTCGATCGATAAACCCCCCTCCCTTCCCCCCTTCTGTGGCGTTCCCGCACATCGTGAGAGAGTGTGAATTCCTCCCAGGTGTCCATGGATAAAATCTGCTGTTATCCCGAGGTTATGGTGGGCTCGGAGAGCCTGTGGTCCACCCCAAAGGGTTTCGCTCTCAGGTAGTAGTTTCCTCTCTTCACCCTGTTAACTCTCTTTACTGAGGCAGGGTGCCAAGATGGGGGCGGTCCCGGCGCAGAGCCCTGTACCCTCCTTGCTAGGAAAAATGGGGCTCTTTGTGCCATATGCTGCCCAGAAGGTGCCACTGCAGTTCAGTTAATGCAGATGGTGTTCAGCTCTCTGTACATTTACAAAGCACAGGGTCCAAAAATCTCAGAACTGCTGCTAACTCTGAGTCTGTCCAGTAATTGTTCTTATCAAACCTAGTTTATTAAAATTCAGTTTAGATTTGATTAATAAAGGACAGACTGCTCAGTTGAACATATTCTCTGAGGTTCTTGGACTCCTCTTTCTTATCTGCAGTGTCCTTTGTAGTCCTCATTTAATCTTTTTTTGCTAAGTCACTAGTTATGTTTCTGCCTTGCTTGTGCTCTAAGTCTTTCTGTACATTCACTAATGTGTACATGTGTAGGACCTAAAAGATTTCATGAGACAAGCTGGAGAAGTGACATTCGCTGATGCACATCGCCCAAAGCTCAACGAAGGGTAAGATGCACACTCGCATACATACCAGTTTTACAACTATCCCACTTGTGGAACATTATACAGTAGTGTTCAGAATAATAGTAGTGCTATGTGACTAAAAAGATTAGTCCAGGTTTTGAATATATTTCTTATTGTTACATGGGAAACAAGGTACCAGTAGGTTCAGTAGATTCTCACAAATCCAACAAGACCAAGCATTCATGATATGCACACTCTTAAGGCTATGAAATTGAGCTATTAGTAAAAAAAAAAGTAGAAAAGGGGGTGTTCACAATAATAGTAGCATCTGCTGTTGACACTACAAACTCAAAACTATGTTCAAACTGCTTTTTTAGCAATCCTGTGAATCACTAAACTAGTATTTAGTTGTATAACCACAGTTTTTCATGATTTCTTAACATCTGCGAGGCATTAATTTTGTTGGTTTGGAACCAAGATTTTGCTCATTTACTAGTGTGCTTAGGGTCATTGTCTTGTTGAAACACCCATTTCAAGGGCATGTCCTCTTCAGCATAAGGCAGCATGATCTCTTCAAGTATTTTGACATATCCAAACTGATCCATCATACCTGGTATGCGATATATAGGCCCATCACCATAGTAGGAGAAACATGCCCATATCATGATGCTTGCACCACCATGCTTCACTGTCTTCACTGTGAACTGTGGCTTGAATTCAGAGTTTGGGGGTCGTCTCACAAACTGTCTGTGGCCCTTGGACCCAAAAGAACAATTTTACTCTCATCAGTCCACAAAATATTCCTCCATTTCTCTTAGGACAGTTGATGTGTTCTTTGGCAAATTGTAACCTCTTCTGCAAGTCTTTTATTTAACAAAGGGACTTTGCGGGGGATTCTTGCAAATAAATTAGCTTCACACAGGCATCTTCTAACTGTCACAGCAGTTACAGGTAACTCCAGACTGTCTTTTAGGGGTGTCGGGGAAAAAATCGATTCACGTCCAAATCGCGATTCTTATTTATTACGATTCTGAATCGATCCAAAATGTCCAAGAATTGATTTTTAAAAAAGCATTTTTTTTAAACATTTTCTTGCTTACTCGCTGCGTGTACTGTTTGTCAGGCAACGGCTTCCATACTGCAGCGTCTCTGCGAGGGGGGGGTCTGGTGTGCTTCAAACACTTGTGAGCTGCAGAGTTCAGTGGCTGAAGCTTAGCATGGCGGACGAAGAGCTAATTCAGCCAGCACCATCTTTGCTGAAGGCAAATGTTTGGGCGCATTTTGGATTTTATTTGCTGCATAAGAAGGAGCCTGACATGACTTATGCAGTGTGCAAAATCTGCAAAATGAAAGTCAAGTACTTCGGAAACACTTGAAATCCACCAGCCCACATGCTACGCCATCACCCAGAGCTAAACGGAGCGGAGCAGCGATCTCTGCCGACTACTGACCAGCGCTTCGCTAAACTGCCAGCCAACTCCGAACGAGCAAAGCAGATAAGTAACTTTACATCTACAATCACTTGATTAACCTTGTAAAGTTGCATTTTTGCATTCAACATTTTTTAAGTAATATAACTATTTCTCAGAGCTCTTTGAATCGAAAATCAATTCTGAATCGAATCGTCACCCCAAGAATCGGAATCGAATTGAATCGTGAGTTGTTGTCGGCTCAATAGAGTCAGAGCTCTATTGAGCCGAGTATTCCTTCAACTTTAACTAGTAATGACTTCATGACTTTCTTTGCTAATAAAATTTTAACTATTAGAGAAAAATTACTCATAACCATCCCAAAGACGTATCGTTATCTTTGGCTGCTTTCAGTGATGCCGGTATTTGGTTATTTTCATTAGTTACTTCCTCCAAACCATCAACATGTCTATTAGAACCCATTCCTACCAGGCTGCTCAAGGAAGCCCTACCATTAATTAATGCTTCGATCTTAAATATGATCAAGCTATCTTTATTAGTTGGCTATGTACCACAGGCTTTTAAGGTGGCAGTAATTAAACCATTACTTAAAAAGCCATCACTTGACCCAGCTATCTTAGCTAATTATAGGCCAATCTCCAACCTTCGTTTTCTCTCAAATTCTTGAAAGGGTAGTTGTAAAACAGCTAACTGATCATCTGCAGAGGAATGGTCTATTTGAAGAGTTTCAGTCAGGTTTTAGAATTCATCATAGTACAGAAACGGCATTAGTGAAGGTTACAAATGATCTTCTTATGGCGTCAGACAGTGGACTCATCTCTGTGCTTATGTTAGACCTCAGTGCTGCTTTTGATACTGTTGACCATAAAATTTTATTACAGAGATTAGAGCATGCCATAGGTATTAAAGGCACTGCGCTGCGGTGGTTTGACTCATATTTATCTAATAGATTACAATTTGTTCAAGTAAATGGGGAATCTTCTCACAGACTAAGGTAATTATGGAGTTCCACAAGGTTCTGTGCTAGGACCAATTTTATTCACTTTATACATGTTTCCCTTAGGCAGTATATTAGACGGCATTGCTTAAATTTTCATTGTTACGCAGATGATACCCAGCTTTATCTATCCATGAAGCCAGAGGACACACACGAATTAGCTAAACTGCAGGATTGTCTTACAGACATAAAGACATGGATGACCTCTAATTTCCTGCTTTTATACTCAGATAAAACTGAAGTTATTGTACTTGGCCCCACAAATCTTAGAAACATAGTGTCTAACCAGATCCTTACTCTGGATGGCATTACCCTGACCTCTAGTAATACTGTGAGAAATCTTGGAGTCATTTTTGATCAGGATATGTCATTCAATGCGCATATTAAACAAATATGTAGGACTGCTTTTTTGCATTTGCGCAATATCTCTAAAATTAGAACGGTCTTGTCTCAGAGTGATGCTGAAAAACTAATTCATGCATTTATTTCCTCTAGGCTGGACTATTGTAATTCATTATTATCAGGTTGTCCTAAAAGTTCCCTGAAAAGCCTTCAGTTAATTCAAAATGCTGCAGCTAGAGTACTAACGGGGACTAGAAGGAGAGAGCATATCTCACCCATATTGGCCTCTCTTCATTGGCTTCCTGTTAATTCTAGAATAGAATTTAAAACTCTTCTTCTTACTTATAAGGTTTTGAATAATCAGGTCCCATCTTATCTTAGGGACCTCATAGTACCATATCACCCCAATAGAGCGCTTCGCTCTCAGACTGCAGGCTTACTTGTAATTCCTAGGGTTTGTAAGAGAAGAATGGGAGGCAGAGCCTTCAGCTTTCAGGCTCCTCTCCTGTGGAACCAGCTCCCAATTCAGATCAGGGAGACAGACACCCTCTCTACTTTTAAGATTAGGCTTTAAAACTTTCCTTTTTGCTAAAGCTTATAGTTAGGGCTGGATCAGGTGACCCTGAACCATCCCTTAGTTATGCTGCTATAGACTTAGACTGCTGGGGGTTCCCATGATGCACTGAGTGTTTCTTCTCTTTTTGTTCTGTATGCAGCACTCTGCATTTAATCATTAGTGATTGATCTCTGCTCCCCTCCACAGCATGTCTTTTTCCTGGTTCTCTCCCTCAGCCCGAACCAGTCCCAGCAGAAGACTGCCCCTCCCTGAGCCTGGTTCTGCTGGAGGTTTCTTCCTGTTAAAAGGGAGTTTTTCCTTCCCACTGTTGCCAAGTGCTTGCTCACAGGGGATCGTTTTGACCGTTGGGGTTTTTCCGTAATTATTGTATGGCCTTGCCTTACAATATAAAGCGCCTTGGGGCAACTGTTTGTTGTGATTTGGCGCTATATAAATAAAATTGATTTGATTTGTGCGATTCACATCCCTACTGTCTTTGATCATCCTGGAGCTGATCAATGGGTGAGCCTTTGCAATTCTGGTTATTCTTATATCCATTTTGATGGTTGTTTTCCGTTTTCTTCCACGCGTCTGTTTTTTTTTTTGTCCATTTTAAAGCATTGGAGATCATTGTAGATGAACAGCCTATAGATTTTTGCACCTGGGTATAAGTTTTCCCCTCTACAATCAACGTTTTAATCAAACTACGTTCTTCTGAACAATGTCTTGAACATCCCATTTTCCTCAGGCTTTCAAAGAGAAGCATGTTCAACGGATGCTGGCTTCATCCTTAAATAGGGGACACCTGATTCTCACCTGTTTGTTCCACAAAATTGACAAACTCACTGACTGAATGCCACACTATTATTGTGAACACCCCCTTTTCTACTTTTATTTACTAATAGCCCAATTTCATAGCCTTAAGAGTTTGCATTTCATGAATGCTTGGTCTTGTTGGATTTGTGAGAATCTACTGAATCTACTGGTACCTTGTTTCCCATGTAACAATAAGAAATATACTTAAAACCTGGATTAATCTTTTTAGTCACATGGCACTATTATTCTAAACACTACTGTACATTCAGATTAGCAGTGGAAATGTGAGTGAAAAAGCACGATTTTGACTCCAAACTGTAATGTCTCCTGTTCCAGGGTTGTTGAGTTTGCTTCTTACAGTGATCTGAAAAATGCCCTTGAAAAACTTTCTGGAAAGGAAATCAATGGCAGAAAAATCAAGCTCATTGAGGCAGCCAAGAAGAGGTGAGATACCTGCTTGAACCTCGCTTCATTCCACACATCATTATTACTGCTAAAATGGTTAATCGACAGAAAAATATGTCAGCTGTTGTGATCAAGGAAAAACCTTCAGATTTCATTTTTGTGCCTATTTGTCTATTGTGAGGTTTTATGAACGTTCTCTGATTTTTATTTATTTTATTCACTGCAACATGCGATCTTTTCTCTATATGACCAAAGTAGAATTCTCTGCATTACATCAGACCTGTTTAAATTGACCTGTTATGGTCTTCTGAAGTAGTTACCCGTTAGCATGTCTATGACATTTTCAATGTTAAAGTTAACATTAAGCTGTTCGCATCTCAGCAGGTTGTGTGTGCATTTGATTTCTGTATAATAATGGCTCAGCGTATTAATAATAGCAACAATAGTAATAACTCATAATAACAATGCTATAATACAATTTTAGAGAAAGAGACATAAAGAACCTAATGAAACAAAACACAACAGAAAAGATAAAACCAACTAACAATGAAAATAAATAAATACATATAGAAATACATAATTTTCCTGTGAACACCTAGTGACTCTTACACCTGTACTTCATCCCTGTCTTATTTAAGTTTAATGACAAGTTGTTTTGGTCTAACCATACTTTCAATGTGTTAATTTCTTCAGTGATTTCCTCCAGAACATAGATAGATAAACTTTATTGATCTCACAGAGGAGAAATTCACGTTACGTCAGCTCTTAAGTACACCTGTATTGAAATAAATGTGGTCAGATCTCAGAAAGAAATAGCTGATATGTATTTATAAGACCCTTATGAATGCAGTAAAGTAAATCTGTAAGCCCAAATTTGTAATTCAGCAGAAAAATCTTTGTTTAAAAATGACAAATTTGCAGCTAAAATTTAGCCCTCTGCGAAAACAGTTTGTACATCCGGGTCATTTCCATGACGTTGGGGAGAAGACGGAGCGCTCGCACCTTCAGTCCGATCCCGTATTGAAATTGATTTTTACTGTTATACACATCCTGGTTTCAACATCCAAAGTAAGCTGCAATGAATGCGAGATACAGCTCTGCATGCTCAGATTAGCGGCGACATCGACAGTGGGCGACGTTCTTCTCCGATGCCTTGCTCTCACTGCCTCCGATGCGCTTACTGAGTCTGCGGGCTCGGTAAACACCGCAGCGGGCCACTCAGTGCCCTCGTGTCTGCTGTGCAGCCGGCACCACCTCCCTGTCTACTGAATGGAGGTGCGGCCAACTTGGCACCAAGTCCAGAGGCTAAACTCGCTGTTTTGATGCTGAGAGGCCAGTGACACCTGTTGCCCGCAAGGACAGACTTCTTGCAGCAAAATCCGCAGCGCTGCACGGTCTCGGTAATCGGAGCCACAGAGCTCCGTAGCCGCTGAGAGAGGTTTATATCTTTTTAATGACTTGAATTCTTTGTGGGTCCCGCATCCGTATCTCGCGACGGTAACACCAGAGGCGAAAGACAGTAGATTTTCAATGCGACACCACTCAATCAAACGGGCATATGAAAAAGTCCCCAAAAATAATTTTCAAGCAGCAATAAAAGAAATGTATACTCACCAAACGTGCCGCAAGACGATATGTTTTTAAAAAAGTCGATCCTTCTGTATAAGACAATAAAAAGGTGCTTTTGTAAGAGATGCAAACTGACGTAAATCCACAAATTACAGTTGGCGCGCACAATGCATGCTGGGATAGGGTCTTCTCTCTGGCGTCTTGGCAGCGTCCCGGATGTGCTGACAGTTTAGCGGAGGGCTAAATTTTAGCTTTAAATTTGTCATTTTTAAACTACGATTTCTCCGTTGAATGACAGATCTGGGCTTGCAGATTTACTTTACTACATTCAGAAGGATCTTATGTTTAAATATAAGTAATTTTTGGTCCAAGATCTGACTGCATTTATTTCAATGCAGGTTTACTTTAAGAAAACACACAAGGTGGGTGCAAGTAGAGGAAAATGTTTGAGCAGCGTGTGCAAGGATAAGCAATAATAATAATACTTGTAACAATACGACATAAGAAATGAGGTAGAAATAGTGTGTGTGTGTGTGTATATATATATTAAATAAAACATGATTGGGATTGAAAGGGAGATAGGAGCACCTTCTTTATAATATGTGAAATGGAGTTTAGGTGTGGTAAGGTGACATTAGTGCTGGGATTTGTAAACGAGTTGTTATTGCACATGATATGTGGACATATTAATAATATTGCACGTGATTTGTGGACATATTATTGCATGTGGTTATTTCAGTGTTATTGTACAGTCTGACAGCAGCAGGGAGGAACGACCTGCGGTATCGTTCCTTCTTGCACTGAGGGTGCCTCAGTCTGTCACTGAACGAGCTGGTCAGCTCCACTACAGTCCGGTGCAGAGGGTGAGAGGAGTTGTTCATGATGGATTTGAGCTTGTTTAACACCCTCCTCTCAGCCACCTCCTCCAGAGAGTCCAGAGGACAGAACTGGACTTCCTGACCAGCTTGTTCAATCTCTTTTTCTCCTGCTCTGTGCTGCCCGGGGCCCAACAGACGACAGCATAGAGGAGAGCTGAGGCTACAACAGAGTTGTAGAAGGTCTTAAGCAGAGGCCTGCTCACTCCAATGGATCTCAGTCTCCTCAGGAGGTGGAGGCGACTCTGACCTTTTTTGTACAGGGCGTTGGTGTTGTGTGTCCAGTCCAGTTTGCTGTTGAGATGAACACCCAGGTATTTGAGACTGTCCACAGTCTTTGTTCTCACCCTGGATGTTCACTGGTGGGTGAGGTGGTGGTTTCTTCCTGAAGTCGATCACCATCTCCTTTGTCGTACTGGTGTTGAGACACAAGTGGTTGCGCTCATACCACAAAGTCTGTGATGACCGACCGGACAGAACAATCTGTCATCTGCTGCATCCTAGTAAGAGCAGAATACTACTGGAATGAATTTGAATAAGGAAAGTTTTTTTTTTTTTTTTTTTTTTTTTCTCTCACCAAACTGGATGCTGCACTCACTGCAATTTATTGTCTGGAATAGTCCCAGATTGCATTTCAGAGCTTCTAGAATTGAAACATTTTCGTGCGGGTGGTGTTGGGTTACAGCTTTTTTTGTTTTTCACCACTTTCATCCCTGAATGTCAATTGTGAGTCACTTTTGTGCAGATTAAAGTCACTAACTGGGACTCCTGTCTTGTTGCGAGAAAGAAACGAGAATCGTCCTCTGTTCTGTAAGCACAGCTCCAAACGCTGTGCGGCTGTCTGTCGAGTCGAGTTAGAACGATAGAGTCCAGTCGGAATTAATAACTTCAAAGTGAAACACCGTTTAAATGACGCCTCTTTCCAAACGTAATACAAACTGCAATCAATCAAAAGTTTTTTTCCTCCCAAAAGAGACGTCCTGCACTGATGTGCAGCAGTCGGCTGAGCTCAGCTCAGAGGTACGGAGAGACATTCATGCCAAAATGTCTGAAAGGAAATGCTTTTGACAAAAACTACAGCTTTTATTTGTTTTTATTTATGTCCAGAGATCAAGGATCCAGTGACCAATTTAAAATGTTGACAGTAGAAAACCTGTAAAGCCTACTTTTAGTACACAGAAAATTCAGAAGAGGTATTGATAAGGAATCGGATCAATAAGCGGAATTGCTTATGGAATCGATATCGATAAAAACTTATAAATTCACATCTCTATTCTTGTGGCACTTTGTGAATGCAGAAATGCGCTCCGACTTCAAAATGTGTTCCTGTGATATAACTCAAACGCACTCTTATTCTGTGGTGTTTAATTGCAGCTGGCGTCCTTATTGTTGCGTTGCTGCCACCTTCTGCATCAGTCTGTTATAGCAGTATTAAAGCTTCTTGAGTTCAGTGTCTTTCAAGTATTTAAAAAGCCAACACTTCCCCCTCCCACTTTATTTGAATCTTTATTTAGCCAACTTTTTGTACACAGAAAATTCACAGGAGGTATTGATAAGTGAATCGATAAAGAATCAGATCGATAAGCAGAATTGATAATGGCATCAATATTGATAAAATGTTATCAATACCTATCCTTAGTCCTATCCTCGCCTGTAGTCATGAAATTGGATGGAAGCAGGTCTCTGGTCTTACACTCCCGAACAGGGTGCAAAGCTCGACTGGGATCACCGTGCACGCTGGAGAGATTATATTTCCTAGCTGGTTTGGGAACACCTTAGGAAGAGTTAGAGTACTTGGCAGAGAGGATAGGGAGATGTGGGTTGAGCTGCTTGCTCTACGGCCATCGTGACCAGGAAAATGTATGAATGAGTTTAAGCCACTGCTCAATGAAGTTATGTTTTCACCCTGTCTAACTCTAATCACTTCTGCATAATGAGTTAAGAATGCAGCATCTGATTGAACCCGTTTCTTGGTAATGTATTGAGGGAGTCTAGAGGAAGGTTCCTTTTTAAAATTTGGCTTGTCTGTCATCGACTATGACAGCCAAAAGTACCATCTGGATTTTTGTCTGATTGAAAACAATTCTCTGCGCTATGATTTAGATTAGATAGAACTTTATTGATCCATTGGGAAGACTCCCTCAGGGAAATTGAGGTTCCAGCAGCATTATAAGCTGAGCACACAGGGTAAGAAGCACACACAGCATCAAACGTGAAAGTTAAAAAAAAAAAAAAAAAGTAGTTTGCATATAATATAAATATCAGACTTACTGATCAGTACTGGTTTTCTTGTTACTACTGTTCCTCTCAGTCCCATCCTCTGTCTTCCTATTACTCCTCCTCCGTCTGAGTTGTACAGTCTGATGACCAGAGGGACAAAGGAGTTTTTCAGTTTGTTGGTTCTGCACTTGGGAAGGAGCAGTTTGTGACTGAAGAGGCTCCTCTGGTTGCTGATGACTGTGTGCAGAGGGTGACTGGCATCGTCCATAATGTCCAGCAGTTTGTCCAGTGTTCTCTTCTCTGCCACCGTCACCACAGAGTCCAGCTTCATGCCAATCACGGACCACAGACAAAAGTTCAGGGGTTTTATTTATTATTTTTTGGTCATTAAGGGCATTTTACACTGACAGCAAAGTTGTACGTGTCTTGTTTTTTTTTTTTTTTTTTTTTTTTTTTTCCTTGCTGATCTGAAAAATAATTTGATTCTTGACTTGAAAACTGTATCTGTTCCAAACCCTCGTTTTTGTGATCTGTGACACTCCTCATACTTAATCTTCTTACGGCAGCACAGTGACGTCCTGATCTGTACTGTTGCCTCACAGTGAGAAGGTCCCAGGTTCTGTTCCAACCTGGTCCTTTCTGTGTGGAACATGAAACTCCCTGTATTTGCCTGGGTTCCCTCCAGGTTCTTTAGTCGGTTAAGTGGTGACTCTAAATTGGCTGCAGGAGTGAGTGTGACTCGGTGTCGACCCTGTGACAGACCGGCAGCCTGTCTGCTTTAAAATCTGCCGTCAAGTAAAGGCATAAATGCCCTTTTTTTTAAAGGCACTTGCTGAGTGCCATTAGACTTTATTTTAAACACTGTTGTATTGTGTGTACTGTTTACAGTGCTAATTTTCCTTTTCTTCTGTTTTCTCAGGTCTAGAAGCCGGTCCCGGTCTGATAGTTCCTCCTGCTCACGGTCGCGGTCTCGTTCCCGGTCCCGGTCTCGTGGTCGTTCTGCATCCCGCTCCCCCAGGCGTTCCCGCAGCCCCACCAGGGACAAGAACTTCTCTCGCTCCCGTAGCCGCTCTCCTGCTGGTGGCACTTCCTCTCCAACCTCCAAATCGAAGGAGCCCACCAAACACTCAAAGTCCAAGTCTGCCACCCCGCCGTCTCCCCCACCTGCTCAGAGAGCCTCTGTCTCCCGCTCTCGTTCCCGCTCTCGCTCTCGTTCCCGTTCTCCTTCTACTGACAGCCAGCGTTAAAGCTCTGTCAAAGGTTTTACGGAATTGTAGAGAAGAAAATTCATTTGATTGAGTCGAGTCGAATGTGTTGGCAAAGTTAGAACTTCATAAAACCTGTGAACACCACAGTAGAAGTATTTTTCTCTCTAGGATCAGCTCAGCTGCAACTGACAGTGCTTTATTTTCCTTTTTTTTTTTATTAGAAATTAATCTGTCAGTTTTGTTTTTTGTTTTTTTTATGATTATGCTTTAGTTTGGGGGGGGGGGGGGGGGTAAGGAAGCAGTTGTTACAACATCCAAGAGACTAAAGTAATTGGTGAAGTCGAGATTAAAAAACTGCCCTGTTTGAAATATAATGCAAATCTTCACATTTGTGAAGATGAGATGGATAAATTGTTTAATCAGTCAGTTAATTTTTTTGATGAGTCGTTTAAGTGCTGAATCTCCTGACACATTTTTTGTGCAGAGTCACGATCCCTTGGAATGAGGAACCAAGGCGGTAGATTAGATAAGGGGCTTGTTTTTGGTTTGCAACAAAACTGATTTATAGCAGATAAATTTGTGCAGGCACATTAAGTGTTGTGGTTATTTGAGGATGTGTAACCTGAAATCCCAAATATATGAAGCTGTAAAAGGTCGATTTAAAAAAGGATTTTATACAGTGTGACACCTGTAATAATTTTACTCAAACCTGGTTGTTGGAATTGTGTGTTTATGCCTCGACTTTACGGGATTTATTGCTGTACAAATGTGCTTCCTGGCATTTTTTTTTATTTTATTTTTGTTTTGTTTTTTTAACTGCTTGGTCCAGAATCGATATCTAACCCACCTCTGGTCACAAACAAAATGTTTTTCAGCAGGACGACAGCTTCCTGTTTGATTCTCTCCTCTAAATGATGTTATGTCCTTGTTGCTCATATTCTCTGAGCCTTGCATGGTTTTTTTTCTGTAATAAATATTCATGCTTCAATCTCACTGTCCATTTTTACAGTTGGCAGCTTCAACATCAGACACCTGTCTGCACTAACGCAGTGTTTTTAGATTGTGTACACACGATAAATTAATACCTACTAATTTTTAATGGGTATCACTTAATAGAACTAGAACTTTATTCTCACTGTACAAAATTAACAGCAGTCCCATTTGAGGTACCAGTAATTATCCCACATATTGCACTTGTGTGTTGGAATATATACATGATAAACTACAAAAGGTGTTGGAGTTGGTGAGCTCAGTTTGTGTTTGGTTGTGGGATGTCTTTGTGCTGTATTAGCCTGGTTTTAATGTGCTCTCATGGGGCAGCTATGCCTTAAGGTCCGAGTGTCAAATGAAGGCAGGATTTTGGAGCAGTCAGGACAGTCTTTGGAGGAGGCAAGGTGAGCAAGTAAAAAGGTCATGTTGAGACCGAAACCGGACTAAAGTACTACAAAAGACCTCAAGTCCTCCAAAAGACTAGTGGGCATGTGATTATCTTCTGGACTGTGTTAATGATCCACTGAAGAGCATTTCTGTTGGCTACACTGCAGTTGCTATACTACACAGGCAAGCACTATGTCCACACACTGGGTGGAACGGCGGTCAACGGAGAGCAGCAGGTTCTCTTGTAGTGGGGCGGCATAGCAAAACAATTTTGTGATAAAAGCATGGAGTTTGGCACACATTCTAAATATTTTCAGTATTGGAGCCATCCTGGAGCTGACCTCTGAGTTACAGTCAATAAAGAAATACAGGGGTCAAAATTTAAAAATGTTCCAATCATGTTGAAAACTACATTATTTGTCTGATAATGATTCCAAAAAGGTACAGTTTTGTTGATGAATATTATGGGGTAAAAATGGTGGCAAAGTTCAGTGTCAGTTTACAGTACAGGGGTCAATGCAAATTATTGGTTGAAATAAAAATAAATGCAATAGATTTGACTGTTGAATGCTTGATCTCCAAAGTAAAGGTCAAACAAGTTTGAAGTCCATTGGATTCTATGACGTTTGGACTGCATTTACATATATAGCGCTTTTCCATCTGCATCAGACACTCAAAGCGCTTTAAAAATAATGCCTCAAATTCACCACAATGTCAGGGTGCTGCCATATGAGACGCTCACTACACACCGGGAGCAACGGGATTAAAGACCTTGCCCAAGGGCCCTTAGTAATTTTCCAGTCAGGCTGGGATTTGAACCGAGGATCTTCTTGTCTCAAGCCCAACGCCTTAACCACTAGATGTATGACATATGTTATACCATAACATGATAACTAAGCATGACAGATGGTGCACACTATTCCTTTTTCAACCAATAATTTGCATCATTTTTTACCAAAATTGGAGCAACTTTGGACTTTAACTTTTGACCCCTGTACAAAGTAAAACTGACCTTTGTCGCCATTTTTGCTGTTTTTACCCCATAACTCCATGGAATTCAGTCATAGATAGTACAAACTATACCTTTTTGGAATCGTTAAGATCAAACAAATGTGTAACAAGATTTTTGTTCCTGGCAAATAAGTGTCTTTTTCCAACTACATTTATTGCAAAACAATAGAAAAGCCCAATTTTCATGCCAAACGTTTTTTTTGGGGGGGGGGGGGCTGCACAGCAATTTTATCCCCTCAAAACAGCTATTTTTGACAATTTTCTGACTTTTTCACAATAAAACTACAATATGGAACATAACTGTAGCAAGGTTTATTTTCAAACATTTGAAAACAATTTTACAAAGTTAAAAATGAACAGTTTTCCTTGATTTGCGAATGTGCAACGAATCACTTTCCCTTATCAGATCCCAAATGTAGTCCCCCATCATGTTTTCATTGTAAGATCCCTGATATCTGTGTTCAAAGTCCATTATGTCTTGGTGGAAGCGCTGCCCATGTTCTTCTGAGTATACCCCCATGTTGTCCTTGAAGTTGTCAAGGTGAGCATCCAGAATGTGGACCTTCAGTGACATCCTACAGCCCATTTGACCATAGTCTCTCACCAAAGTCTCAACCAGTTCCACATAATTGTCAGCCTTGTGGTTGCCCAGAAACCCATGGACAACATCAACAAAACTTTTCCATGCCTCCTGTTCCTTTGCTGTCAGTTTCTTTGGAAATTCAGGGCACTCTATGATTTTCTTGACTTGTGGTCCAATGAAAACACCAGCTTACAGCTGACAGCTTTGGGAAAAAGTCTTGAAGATACTTGAATGCTGCAGACTCTGTCAAGCGTTGTGACAAATTGCTTCATGAGACCCAGTTTGATGTGCAGAGGCGGGAACAAAACCTTGTGAGGATCCACCAATGGCTCATGTTTAAAGTTACAGCTTCCAACTGAGAATTCAGTCCTTTCAGGCCATTGCTTCCGGTGATAATGTGCTGCCCTGTCTCTACTGTCCCAAAGGCAGCGAAAACAGGGAAACTTGGTGAAACCTCCCTGGAGTCCCATCAAAAATGCCACCATTTTGAAATCCCCATCCATACTCATCATAGTTCAAAGCCTCCAGCAGATATTTGACACTGTAATCCTCCTTGAGATGCACTGAATGAGCCAAAGGAAGTGATGGACACTCGTTCCCATTGTGCAGTGGCACAAGCCTTCAGGCTTCTGGGTGAGCTATCAATGAAGAGTCTCCACTCATTTGGATTACATGCAATTCCAATTGCATTGAACAGTCCTGAAATGTCACAACAACAGCACAAACTGTCTTCCTTGGCAAAGAAGCGAGAGAAAAGTTGGTGACGTTTTCTTTGGCTTGTTACTTGTACACTTTTCATCCAACAAGTCCAACTCCTTCAGCCTTCAGATCAAAAGCTCAGCATTTGTCTTTGTCAAACCAAGATTTCTGATCAGGTCATTCAGATCTCCTTGACTTGGGAAGTAAGGATTCCTCTCATAAACTGTATCTGTAATGTCACAGTCCACTTCACTGTTCTCCCCATCCTCTGATTCAGTGCTTTCTTCTACTGATGGTTGTTTTCTTTCTGGAGGTGAAGGTACAGGAAGCTCAGCACTATGTGGCAGTGGTGCAATGGAAGATGGAATGTCAGGATAAGGAATGGCAGGTGCATTCTTCCCACTTCAGCGTTTGGAAGGATCCACCATGTAGTAGCAGTTGGTTGAGTGGTCAGTGGGTTCATGCCATATTCTTGGAACAGCAAACTTCATTGCTCTCTGTTGTTTAATTTTCTTTGATTAAAGAGTGAAATATTCATGAACAAAGGAGATTCTTCAAACCTCAGTAAATTACTCTCCTGTTCTTGAAAGTTCTTGCTCAATCTGTACAAATGAGGAAGGTTTTCATAAATGTAATTGCTTTGTTGACATTGTATTATGTTTGAAATGTTTGAACCCTTTTGACATGATCACAAAAAGAAAATATGATGACCACAACTCTGACAAATGGACTTAACTTTTCCAGAAATTAGTAGTGACCACACGTTTTTGCGAAGGCTCTCAGTTGTCCAGGTGGTTTCCATAGTAGAGAAGCTTGAATCTTCGACTGGTTTGAGAGAGGGGTGAAGGAGGCATTGTATGTGAAACAGTTGAAACCCAGCCTTAACCGGGGAGGGGGTCTGAGACACACTTTATCCCCTGTTTACAATGGGGTACTCAGGTCAAAGCAGTTTCAGTCTTTTGTTCATGGTAATGAGTCATTCACGTCATCAGGAGACGTGTCAGGGGAGCCGTCAGGAGAGGCGTCAGTCCCATCGTTAGGACCTACCCTGTCATTAGGAGGGTGCAAACTAGAGCACAGTAGGTGCTAATTAAAGCAATTGTTGAGTCACTAGCCAATAGCAGTCTGCCTCTCAGTACATTGGATGAACATCATATGAACAAAGAATGAGGACAGGTAATGTTTGCATGCAAACATTCAATGAACATTATACAAACGTTCTCAAATGTTCAAACATCATATGAACAGTTGAACCAGAACATTAAATGAACATTTGTAGAATGTTCGAATGCTAAGATTACCTGTCCTCATTCTTTGTTCATATGATGTTCGTGCAATGTTCCTGCTCAATATATCTACAATTTTTTGTGATTTTTCCTATTGAGAACTAAAAATGACGTAAAAACAAACTTTATAAATGTTTTAAAATTCAACAGGTTTTATTCAAATAGTAACTTGCAATGTATTTATGGAATTCACATATAAAATCAATAATGCAGAAACTTTTGAAATCACTTACAGATTTAATGATGGAATACATCTTTACAGAATTAAACATCATGCTCAAAAATAAAGCACATAAAATGAAAAATTTTCAACTTTGCAAAAGATTTCTTACATGGCATACCACCGACACTACTCCAAAAGATGTTCAGACAAATAAACAATAATCTTCGAGAAATAATAATGAAACCTAAAAAAAAAATTAATCTATTGATTTACAACCAACTACACATTTTATGAGCAAAATAAATTCAGCTTACATCTACACTCAACAAAAATATAACGCAACACTTTTGGTTTTGCTCCCATTTTGTATGAGATGAACTCAAAGATCTAAAACTTTTTCCACATACACAATATCACCATTTCCCTCAAATATTGTTCACAAACCAGTCTAAATCTGTGATAGTGAGCACTTCTCCTTTGCTGAGATAATCCATCCCACCTCACAGGTGTGCCATATCAAGATGCTGATTAGACACCATGATTAGTGCACAGGTGTGCCTTAGACTGCCCACAATAAAAGGCCACTCTGAAAGGTGCAGTTTTATCACACAGCACAATGCCACAGATGTCGCAAGATTTGAGGGAGCGTGCAATTGGCATGCTGACAGCAGGAATGTCAACCAGAGCTGTTGCTTGTGTATTGAATGTTCATTTCTCTACCGTAAGCCGTCTCCAAAGGCGTTTCAGAGAATTTGGCAGTACATCCAACCAGCCTCACAACCGCAGACCATGTGTAACCACACCAGCCCAGGACCTCCACATCCAGCCTGTTCACCTCCAAGATCGTCTGAGACCAGACACTCGGACAGCTGCTGAAACAATCGGTTTGCATAACCAAAGAATTTCTGCACAAACTGTCAGAAACCGTCTCAGGGAAGCTCATCTGCATGCTCGTTGTCCTCATCGGGGTCTCGACCTGACTCCAGTTCGTCGTCGCAACCGACTTGAGTGGGCAAATGCTCACATTCGCTGGCATTTGGCACGGAGAGGTGTTCTCTTCATGGATGAATCCCGGTTCACACTGTCCAAGGCAGATGGCAGACAGCGTGTGTGGCGTCGTGTGGGTGAGGGGTTTTCTGATGTCAATGTTGTGGATCGAGTGGCCCATGGTGGCGGTGGGGTTATGGTATGGGCAGGCGTCTGTTATGGACGAAGAACACAGGTGCATTTTATTGATGGCATTTTGAATGCAGAGATACCGTGACGAGATCCTGAGGCCCATTGTTGTGCCATACATCCAAGAACATCACCTCATGTTTCAGCAGGATAATGCACGGCCCCATGTTGCAAGGATCTGTACACAATTCTTGGAAGCTGAAAATGTCCCAGTTCTTGCATGGCCGGCATACTCTCCGGACATGTCACCCATTGAGCATGTTTGGGATGCTCTGGACCGGCGTATACGACAGCGTGTACCAGTTCCTGCCAATATCCAGCAACTTCGCACAGCCATTGAAGAGGAGTGGACCAACATTCCACAGGCCACAATTGACAACCTGATCAACTCTATGCAAAGGAGATGTGTTGCACTGCATGAGGCAAATGGTGGTCACACCAGATACTGACTGGTATCCCCCCCCCAATAAAACAAAACTGCAGCTTTCAGAGTGGCCTTTTATTGTGGACAGTCTAAGGCACACCTGTGCACTAATCATGGTGTCTAATCAGCATCTTGATATGACACACCTGTGAGGTGGGATGGATTATCTCAGCAAATGAGAAGTGCTCACTATCACAGATTTAGACTGGTTTGTGAACAATATTTGAGGGAAATGGTGATATTGTGTATGTGGAAAAAGTTTTAGATCTTTGAGTTCATCTCATACAAAATGGGAGCAAAACCAAAAGTGTTGCGTTTATATTTTTGTTGAGTGTATATCAGGTATCATATATATGCTACTCTGGAACCACCCCTAAATCCAAACACTCCAAATGTCAACCCCACTGAGTTGAGTGTACATACAGTTAATACTTTACGATACTTAAAAGCAAAACTGTGGACAGTTTTAAAACAAACATTACTCTCAAATTCCCTGAGAAAATTCCTATGAAAAAATATTAAGTTTTTAATCACAGATTTGAAGACTCAGTATGACAAGTCAGATACGACAATGCAACTTGCTGAACACATTTTTAAGAGTGAAACTGAACAGTTTAACACAAAGACATTACAATCCATAAATTTCCTGAGGAAATTCACATGACAGTTTTTCATGATAAAAAATATACAAAAATAATTATTAATTTAAATTAATGTTTGATCACCAGACAAAAAATTTCTCCGGAAGTAAAATTAAATTTGATCAAAAATATTCCATGTACAAGGCAAATTAAATGCTGCTGCTAATCTGCTCATAAGCTTTGATATTATGAAATATAAACACAATGCTAAAATACCCTCAGCCGTATGAGGATTGTCTTCATAATTACTTAATTGATATCCCAGTGCAAAGTGTATACATATATACCCTTTATTGTGTTATCTGTGTATCTCTAATATATTCGCCTCTGTATGTTTATATTGGTGTTATAGGATAAACTCAATGACATTTTAATGGCATCCAAAGGAGATCATGCGTGTGCACATGCATGAGCTTCTGAAAAATGTGGAAGTTACCATCGACTGCAGGATGTGTGTGCACACTGATGTCTGCGAGATGTCTTGTGTTATCAGGTTGTGAAAACAGCGTTTTCCAGTAGCTTTACATAACATATGATAGACATGTTAGATTTACACGGAAATTAATCTGTTTTGTAGCAGATTCTGCCATGTTGCATTAGCAGCCAGAGAGAGACCAGACGTCACAGTGCCTCTCTACTGTGACTGGGTGTCACCCCCCCCCCCCCAAAAGACAGATTTGCAAGATTGTTAGTTTCTCAAACCTGTAATCTGGGTCAGGAAGAAGTTGAGGATGGTCCCGTCTATACTTCTTCTGCTTGGATAGGACATCTTCAGATTATGGCACAATTGTAGAAATGATGATTGATGTGATATTTATTGCAGCCTCCATAACAACTCTAAATTTGTGGCACGTCCCTGGCAAGGCTGCCTTTGACGGTTCCTGACTTGCCCTGACTGCTGAAGCACTGCCAAAGATAAACGGGAGCCGTAGCGTACAAGCAGCCCCTGACAATTCTTGTTACCGTATTCTTCCATTGTTCCATTCCAGGGGTGTATGCAGTCAAGGCATTGATTAGGGCATTCCTCTGGTGCCTGGTTCACTTGTCCTCACCATCTAGTCTGTCATTAGCACTCTTGAGCTGCGAGTTGAACATTGCCATTGTTAGTCATAAGCAATTATATATACTTTCCTGCTCAGATACTGTATAATTTGAGCGGCATGGTCATAACTGGTATTCAACTCAACTGCTTATTGGACAGGCCCTATATTTTTAACAAGCTGTTTATTTGCTTGCAGAATTTTTCTCAGGTTAGTTATCAGTGAGGTATACCACACAGGTGAAAGATCAGACAAAAATGATTAATCCTCTGTACCCAATGCTATTTGTGTAAAGGGCCTTTCACACCGCATGCTTTGGAAGTGTCAGAGGCATCACATATCGGTCTAAAAAGCATTATTTTCAATGAAAGACGTAGCTTTTTACAGGCGTTAGACGTTTTGCGTCAAAAGCTGAGCTAAACAGATGCTTCTGACAGGAGTGTGCGCATTCCTGCTTGTCAACAGAATGACATTCAAAGTTCAACCCAATCAAACTTTTGGCGCTCTGAACTGTGACAAAGCTTCGCACTGTCCAATAGAAACGTGTTGGGTCCAAACATGGAAGACACCACTGACCTCTACAAAACAGAAACATGTCACAGGACTGCTCATTTATACAGAGCAGTTTTCTGAAGAAAAATCCTTGCAAATGTTTAACCCCAAAATTAATTTGATTGTGAAATCAAATTGCTATATTAAAGCTTTTTCTTGGTTCATCGACACATATACAACATGGTGATCATTCAGCTTTCCTCGGAGAAAAAAAAAAAAAAAAAAAATCAGAGTGAAAATCTCCACCCCCTGCTGCATGCGTCGCGGTAGGGCGTAGGGAGGCGTTGACACAACGTGACTGACGACACATTGGGAGTTGTTGCCTGACGCGTATAAAGCATGCAATGTGAAAAAAAAAAAAAAGGAAAAACTTTATTGAAGTGAAGAGGATCTAACAAACAGAAAACACATTAACTCACTTCTTTGAGTGACTTTACTGGAAGCCCCATTACTTCCAGGCACTGCTTGTAATTGGTTCAAGCACACACTTCTGGTTTAGCTGGCCAACCTTCGGACAATCATGTCAGCAGCGTCCACATGGTTCTCTCTCCTGGTATGTCTGGGAACCGACACTTTCAGGGATGGTCCAAGGATGTAGTGCATCAACTTTGTCATTCAGCTGTTCGATACTGTGAATGATGTCATTCTGCTGCTCCTGGAACACAAAATGTATATAGATCCACATGTTACAACCTTAATACAGAAGTTCCCACTTTTTTATTAAATCCTATGCTTCACAAATGATTAAGCCAATGCTGTTGACCTTTCATCATGAGCACAGACAAATCTGTGAATGAACTGATGAAAGTGAGCTATGGGGAAAAAAAAAAACAAAAAACTTGAAAGATCTTGACAAGGCCCTGGCGGGGTCTGGTGGTTGTCCCCCAGAAAAATGTGAAATCTCAAATGCATTCTGGTGCTTACTCAGGTCTATTCCAAAAGAATCTACAAAAAATATTTTTTTTTTGTTGGCACAGGTCAGTTTTTCCACCCCAGATAAGGTGGTAAACCTCAGTAGTACTGCATAGAAGTCCTTATGTTTCAAGTGTATGGTACCATAGACAGTATGCACACACTATGCAAATGAAACATTATGCAAGGGACAAAGAATTTTTTATATAAGAAATTCTGAAACTTTATGTCAGCAATAAATAAATATGTTTGAGTAACAGGGCCTGTAAATTATTTCTTTAAGGAAGGAAAGTTAGCATATACAACTTCATTACTGACAGATTTTACTCTATTTTCTAATTATATCCCAAATAGAACAGAGTATTTCTTGCCAGAAATGTTTGAATATTTTGCTTGCTGAACATGAATTTTAGAATCTACTGGCACAAGACACTATACAATCTTATTTAACCATTATAGTACAAACCTCTGCATAATCGGGCTGATGTGAATCAACTGCAGGCAGACACTCAACCCACTGATCAGATGGAGGATTCACTGATTCAACAACACTTATGGCAGCCGGCATGGTTGTTGTTGGGGGGGAAACAAGCAATAATCCAAAAATACTATCACAAGCTTATCTTCATAAAGTCTCTTTCTGGGCACTGACATTACTTAAACGTCAATTACGTCAACACCTACTAAAAGAGAGTATATATTTTAGTCATGTTTTAGTCAAAATATTAATTAGGCCTGTGCCTCTCTGTGGCTAACGTTAGCTCTATGCTATTCAAAAATGTGTTGGTTTGGTTCCCATTAATCCATGGCTGGCATAATCAAGCTTCAAGCAAGTTTTGTTATTCCTGGCTAAAACGACTTTGTGCTCACATCAGGTTCCATTACCTTCTTTTGATAATCACAGCGTCGATATCACGACACAAAGGCCCAGCCATTTGATGGTAGCTATGTGGTGGTTCTTTGCGAAGAATCCCAGTCGACGAGCGTCCAGCGTTAGTCTCCTCTTCTGCTCTCAGTGGTCTCTTAATCACAGTATAGAGACTGAACAAGCAAATTAACTTGTGAAACACAAACTTTTATTTGCTAAAACAGAACGGAGTTGAGTGCTGCAACTCAGCTAAGTCTTCTTCTTCTGCTCTGTTAAACAGCGGGTTTTAACCCAACTCGGTGCACTACTGCCACCAACTGGTTCGTGAGCAGCACTGCAAGCGACTGTGAAGCAGGAAGCATATTGTTAACAAAATAATTTAATAGTAAATAGATCTATGTACAAAAACTACTTTAAATAAAATGAATTCATTTGAATTGTATCCTCTGATAATGTTGGTCAAACATGTTTTAAAATAAAGCCCTATATTGTTTCAGACGTTCTGACACAATTATTACAGTTAGTTAGTTATAGTTTTGTGAGACAGCATTTCTCTGAGCTGATAAACCTGTTCTGGCTTTATCTTTAACCACGAAGGAACCAAACAATTATGCTAGAAATTTGTTAACTTAATTGGCAATACTTGAATGTATAATGTGATTAGAGGAAATTATACACAATGATCATTGATGCTTTATTTATTTATTATTTATTTATTTTTTACCAGAATGAGTATGTTGCATTTTACATACAGAAATGATTGTATCCAGGTCTTACAATTATATTGTGTACAATGTACATGTTTTACCCTGGATAATTATAATATCATGCCTCACTGCAAACATGAATTAAGCAGCTGATATTAAAGGAATCAGAAAGCAAGAAATATGTTGTAACAATTATGTGGTAACAGTTTAAACCAAACACTGTTCGACTGTGACACGAAGTCATCCTCAAATGAGGCCTGAGTGAAACACTAAACCCTGGACAAATGTTCATTCTGGAAATGTGAAATCTAGTTGATTTCTGCCACTGTAACGTGTGTGACTATTCATCTCATGTTCAGTGTGTTTGTTTAAAAACATGTTTGAACTGCAAGTTGTGAAGTGACCAGTAAAAAATATTGTCTGTGAGCTGTTTTATTTAAATGTCAATGCTTCCTGCTCATGTATGTTGAAAACATTATTTTGTAAATCATTTTTTAATAACTTTAATGTATTTTTCCTTATTTTCAAAAATGCTAAAGATAGGCTTTTTTTAAATTTGGAAAAATGTATGTAACTCAGGTCTGTGGGACGTCTGGATAATAAGCTGCCATTGCAATCTGTTTCCATAAAAAACATATTTTGGTAGCTGACAATCACAGTCTGTAGTGATGTAAATTATTTTGCAAAAATTAATATTCCAATTAACAGAGTGCATGTTTATGCAAGTTGCACCAAGACATGTTTCAGAGTTAGCTCTGTCAGTTTATTACAGTAATCTTGAAATTATACAGTATATTCAGTAGGCCTGAATAAATCATAAATCGACAAATTCTTGGTTATGGTAGAGTGTTTAAATTATTTCCTATTGTTCATTCTACCTATGTTTGCACAAATAATTTAAATGGAGTCCAACATTTACACACACACACACACACACACACACACACACACACACACACACACACACACACACACACACACACACACACACACACACACACACACACACACACACACACACACACACACACACACACACAAGGCAAGCTTTACACATACAACATGAACATTATGTGAATGTTGAACATTAAGCATACATTCTATGAACATTTGATTGATTTTTGCAAATGTTTCCTTACATGTTTGTCTAATGGTTGCTTCCATGCAAACATGGAAACATTAGACAAACATCACAAACATTATATGAACGTTCGCAAACTTGCTGAACAGTAAATGAACATTCTATGAACATTTGTTTGATGTTTGCAAATGTTTGCTTCCGGGTGGGAGCTTCAGACCAACCACAGAGCCAGCCCACCTGATCAGTTTGTCCAGCCTGGATGTGCCCTTCTTGGATGTTTTTCAACAGTGGGTCTTTGTGGGGGCTTCTTGTCCATAGCTTTGCTTCACATAGATGTCTTGTTACAGTACTCACAACTCACAAGTAACTTTAGTCCTTCTTTGATCACCCTGGAGCTGGCCATTGTCTGAGTCTTTGGCATTCTGGCTATTCTTCAATCCATTTGAATGGAGGTTTTCCATTTTCTTCCACTTCTTTCTGGTTTTGGTTATGATTTTAAAGCATTTACAATTGTTTTAGCTGAGCAGCCTATCATTTTCTGCACTTCTTTACATGTTCCCCCTCTCCATCCATACCTACTTACTCCATTTAAGGGTTGCAGAGGCCAGAACCAATCACAGCAGTCATGGGGTGTGAGGCAAGAAATACCCTGGACAGGACGCCAGTCTGTCGCAAGGCCACGTAGGAGATAGACAAACACATGCAGACCTGCACGTACATCACAAAGGTCAGTATAATTACTAGAGTCCGCAGTCACACTGAGTCAAGTCCCGGTAAGGAGGCGTGGTCACCATTTTAGATCTGGGCAACTCACTGGGCAGCACACATAGACGCTCAATGAGTCTTGTCAAGAAACAGGTGGGATATGCGTTAAAGCTGCGCATGTTGGCAACGCCACAAAAAGAGGAAGAAGGAGACAACGCTGGCCTACAGGCATTGGTCGGACAGGCATGGCAGGTGTGTTGCCTGCATCAGATTTTTGACAGCCATTTTAAATTTGATAAGCAGATCAGTGCTGTTGTTAGAACAAGTTTCTTCCAACTCCCATCTCTTAGCCAGGTCGAAGCCATATTTCTCTAGGATTGACCTTGAGAAGGTTATCCGTGTCTTCGTCACAAGTAGACTAGACTCTTGTAACTCTCTGTATGTTGGCTTGGATCAGTCCTCTCTAAACCACCTTCACCTTATTCAGAATGCTGCTGCTCATCTTCTTTCAAGAAAGAAAAAGTTTGACCACATTGCGCCGGTCTTGGCTACTCTTCACTGGCTTCCACTCCATTATTGGGTTGATTTTAAACTTCTTTTAATCGTTTTTGAAGCCCTCAATGGCCTGGCCACAGTGTATCTTTCAGAGCTTCTTTGTCCTTACACCCCAACCAGAGCCTTAAGGTCTTCTGGCCAACTGTTGCTGGAGGTGCCTAAAACCAGATTAAAGATGAGAGGTGACAGAGCCTTTGCAGCGGCTGCCCCCCAGGCTCTGGAATTGTCTCCCCTTTAATATTAGATCATCGCTGTCCCTAGAGACTTTTAAATCCTCTTTAAAAACCTATTTCTTTTCTCTGGCGTTTCCTAAATGAGTGATTGCATCTCTATTTTTTACTATTTACTCTTTATTTTACTTTGTCTTTTATTTGTTTTATTGCCTGTTGCAATTGTATTGTTACTTTTAATTTATTTATTTATTTTGGCAGCTCGTAGACTATCTTACTGAGAATAATCTCTTTGAGCCACTGCAGTCTGCTTTTAGAAAATATCATTCCACAGAGACAGCTCTCACTAAAGTGGTGAATGATCTTCTGCTTACAATGGATTCGGACACCACTATGGTTCTGGTGCTGTTAGATCTCAGTGCTGCATTTGATACAGTGGATCATCATATTCTGCTTGATAGGTTTAAAAATCATTTTGGGATTACTGGGACTGCCCTTGCATGGAAGACGTCATTCAGGAAGACCTGAATCCAATGAAAGGCTCATTAAAAGTCTGCTAACGAGTCTTTCATTGGATTCAGGTGTGTTGGAGCAGGGAGACAACTAAGAGTGTCAGGAAGGTAGCTCTCGAGGACCGAACTTAGCCACCCCTGAAATACCTGTATATAAAGTTGTCGTTCTTTTTCTGTGGGTCTTTTTCCTGGAAGACTCACACACACTTTTCAGCCAGGCTCTTGTGAAACAGACCCATCATTTACAGCTACACAGGTGTGCCAAATCTAAGGAAAAGTAAAATTAATAATAATAATAATAATAATAATAAAAAACAATGCAAGCATCACCACCACTAACCACTGCAAAGCCACCAATGGCAGCACTCCTTGGGCTCTCGAATCCAAAACATGGCACCGCTTTTATGCAGTGCTACTCTGCAAACATTTTATAAATAAAATAAATTAAAGGAAACAGCCATGCCAGCCAGTTTTGATGGTACTGAAGATTTCCCCTTAACTCCAATTGTGCACTGGACTCCCGCAGGAGCCGATCCGTGTGCATGTGTGTACGTCAGCGTGTGCGCATTTGGAGTTCGAAGCACAGATGGTTTTCACCCTCCACAGTCTTCCTCTGCCTCAGCGGGAGCACAGATTCAACCTGTTTTATATTTTTTGTGTTTTAAACTTGTTTTATATCAAACACGGCACTTGATAACTGCAGGAGTGGAAGGCGCTGCGCTCGATCTGGCTGAAAACAGGCATTACCCAATCAAATTTCTTCTACTTTTATATTGTAGTAACGAGTAACAAAGATGTTTAAGGGAAATGTATCGGAGTAAAAGTATACATTTTATAGATGAAATGTAGTGGAGTAAAAGTGAAAGTCGCCAGAAATGTAAATAAACTACAGATAGGTCAAAATTCTACCTAAGTACAGACACGAGGTATTTCTACTTTGTTACATTACAACACTGCCTGTTACCGCTTGTTAAACTGGTGTGAGTCAAAGTTGGGCGGTAAGCCATCTTTGATGAACTGCAGAAAAGAATTGGCCACAAGGATGGGGTAAAGTTTGGAAAAAGGGATGCAAAGGTGATGAAGACACACCTGCTACAGCATTGGCTGCACCGAAAATGGCACAAAGTTTAGAGTTACGTTTAGAAGCAGATAGCGAAAGCTTTGAAGAATACGTCGACAGATTGAGGAAGTTCTTCCTGGCGAATGGCTTGGGAATTGAAGATAAGCAGTCAAGGCAGCATTTTTGATGGTGGTTGGTCAGAAGACGCACACCTTATGCGTGACTTGACAGCGCCGAGAAAGCCAGCCGAATGAGAATCATTTCACTTACAGAGAAACCGTTATGCGCCAAAGACAAATTACATTGTAGAGAGATATAAATTCCACACCAGAAAGCTAAGAATGGATGAATGAATCAATGACTTCATGGCAAGTTTGTGCAAATTTGCAGCAACTTGTCAATTTGGGACTTTTCTGAACGAGGCACTGAGAGACACCTGCTAACACCTGCTTAGACAAAAGAATTATCACTCACTGAGGCTCATGAGATATAAGCATGGCTTTTGCGATGACTAAACAGAACTCAGTAAATTGATCTGACAGAACTGGCAAAGCGAAACCTGTTTTTAAAGGAGAAAAACAAAGCCAGCCATGTTTCAGGTGTCAGAGAAGTGGACACACACCAGAGGACTGTCGTGTTAAAGCGGTACAGTGCCGAGGATGTTTGAAGTTCGGACATATTGAACGGGCATGTTTGAAAAGACAACCTAACTTCAGCAAAGAAGAAAGGTGAAGCCAGAGAGCTGAACGCCAATCATGTATCGCAGACCGAGCGAGGAGATGGAGGTGTGGAGCAGAAGACAAGACCTGCCCAGACTGACAGCTTGCCAGAGGAGGAGCCCGTGTGGGACAGTCCACGAAGGGAGGGATTTTTGCACCTTGAGTCATCTTACGACAATGTAGCACGAGTGAGGTGTGATGACAATGCTGCACGCAGGAGGGGCGACATCCAGCAAGAGGCCGGAGATAAGAATGACGCAACACGCTGATGTCATTAACTCCACATCTGCACCAGAGGCGGCGCCAGACCTACAGCTGCAGACAATCGAGCACCAAAGGTCAAGGTTAAGGCTCAAGTGAAATCAGAACCACAGGGTAAAACAAAGAAAGGTAAAAAGAACAGTGGTTTGAATTTATTTGAAGTAAAAACAAATGTGATGACAAACCATATTTTGTGTACCTTGAGGTAAATCATAAAAAGCTGAAACTGAAATTGGACACCGGGGCATCTGTGTCAATAATTTCAGAAAAAATGCACAGATGCAAATTTTTAAGGTGTAAACTGGTACCAACCAGCTGTGAGCTAAAAACATATAATAACCAACCACTGGAAGTGAAAGGTCTTTTGAAAGTGTCATGGTAACACTCATTCACTGATATTGTATGTTTTAAAGGGAGTGAATTGTCCTGCCATCTTGAGAAGAGATTGGATTCATAGACTAGATTCATAGATTCTAGACTACAGTTAGACTGGTCTTTTGTGAGTGGCACCTGAAAGTGTTGAGGAACTGTGTGTGAGGTACTCTGTGGTGTTTAGTCAGAACCTGTGGAAAGTTGGAGGTATCGAAGCCAAACTGCATGTTGCACCTTGGGCCATTCCAAAGTTTTGCAAGCTTGACCTGTGCCCTACGTGATGAAGGATGCTGTGGAAGCTCAGTTGAATAAAATGGAAAACAAAGGGGTCATAAAATGCAGTAGGTTATAGTGACTGCGCCTCACCCACCGTGAACATTCTCAAGGTGAATAATTCTGTTAGCATTTGTTAGGGATTACAAGGTATCAATCAACCCATGGTTGGAAGTCAATCAATATCTCATTCTGAAACCACAGGATGTGTTCACAAAACTAGCAGGTGGTGACAGATTTATGAAATTAGACCTGTCCAAAGCGTATCAACAGTTGGAATTGGATGACGATTCTAAACAGTTCTGACCATAAACACTCATAAAGGCTTTTTACAAGTAAATAGGCTTCCTTATGGAGTTACGAGTGCACCTGCAATATTCCACAAGCTAATGAATCAAATGTTGCAAGGGTTAGAAGGAGTGATATGGTACGTAGATGCAGTGGTGGGCACAGCTAACCAAAAAGTTAGCTTTGATAACCGCTAATCCATTAACTGAAAAGTTAACTTTTATAACAATAAACCAATAAAAACCACTAACTTTTAGCATTGAATCCAGTACACTGTCAACTACTGACAAGCAAGTTTTGAATTTAAGCACTGCTGACACTTTTGAGTAGAATCAAAAGCGATCACAAACCCAACACAAACAATGAATCAGAGCTTCTGCCTTTGTGCACCCTGCCCACTGCTGCAAGGAAGAGTCATTTACATTCGACATACAGTGCTCCAGACGTGTGGCAAAAGGCATTAAAAGAAAAGCAGGTTTGACTTATGGTTTGATTTAAAAACCAAATTAATTCCGGACGGTTTATTGATATTAACATTAACTATTTCATTTTTACAAAGTGAAAATATCACAAATATCTTTTAGTTTGATGCCAAAAGATGTTCCTTGATTTTAGCTGCTTAAGCCTGGTTCACACTGCAAGATAATTAGGCCGATACTGGACCCGGTCATCCCCTTCTGACAATCTTAAGGACGCCCAGACAATCGTGATGACGCTAAAAATAATCTCATCAGATATTCCTGCCATGTGTGGTGTGTTAAGAGCGCTCTGATCTGCTCAGAAGGATGTCAGGGGCGCTCCGATCGCAAATCGGGGATGTTCAACATGTTGGATTGTCTTGGCCCAATATCGCAGCGTGTGTTGTGTCCTCCGACCAAAAATGAGCACGGAGCCTGCTGAATATGACGTGCAGCCAATCAGAAAGCGAGATGACGGACGCAAGGAGCGAAAAATAAAAACAGCTGTTCTGACTTACCAGAAATCCGGTGGTCGCGCTGTCTCCGCTCCTTTAAAGAACATCTTCATCAAAGTCTACTCTCTGTAAGAGCAGCGCTGCGCTGTCACACAACACGGAGCAGCGCACACTTGTATTGTGGTTTGTCAGCCCTCTATGTCAGGAGATTTTGTTTTAAGTTGTCTTGAGTGATATTTTTTTAAACAAAAATGTTGGTGATAAAGTATTTTGTTGTCACGTACGTTTGGAGAAATTCTATCCTAGGTCTTTTGGATCGATGAAGCTGAAATATGAAAAAGTATCGGTATCGGCGATACTGGGCCTGTATTTACTTGGTATCGGATCAATACCAAAATTCCCGGTTTCGCCCACCTCTACCACATGCTGTACGACCAAACCTGTCAGATCTGTGATTTTTGTTTTTTATCTCCACGTGTGTGGTCTCTCAGGTTTTGGAAACCTACAGATAATTTTAAAATCCTGTCATGTGAACGAGGCATTACTCTTATGAGATAAAGTACAAACCATCTGAACACAGAAATGCAGATGCAATGTCATTGATTGTCAAAGAAAAGATGATTTTCCTAGGTCATGTACTGTGTTTCGGGTTTCGTATATGGACAGCTTACCGATAGTGCAGCAGATTGCCAAGGAAACTGTGAAAGATCCTACACTGGCTAAAGTCAAACAGTATGTTTTTCCAGGATGGCCGAAACATGTCGGATGAAAACCTTCAGCCATATTGGAGATGTAAATTTGATCTAACAGTGGAAAATGAGCGTTTACTCTGGGGTTTCTGAGTAATTCCAGATTCTCTGAAAGAGATTACTGGCAGAGTTACACAACAGCCACTGGGGCTCTGGCTAGAAGTTTGTTATGGTGGCCTTCGCTTGATATGGATATTGAACTTAGGCTCGTAGCATGGGAATGCGTCAGATTCTGGCCACCAGGGTAGAAAATGGAGTACCTTGAAATATGTAATGTAATATACCATTTTAAAGGGTACCGTCTGTAGAATTAACCTGTGAAGTTTCAGAGCTTAATACCTGCTCAGTGTGGAGACAGCCAAATCAACATTCAGATCACCTTGCCACGAGCATTAAAAAAAACCATTTAATTATATTATGTATAATAATTTTTTCTATTATAAAATGCAGATTATTGGACCATACTTTGACTAGTCTACTTTCTTAAAACTAATACTGTTACAGATTGGGTGCAGGATTGAAGCCAAACCCAGAGTTTGAACCGGACCCAAACGCAGGAAGCAGAGAAGGAGGGAATGAAGAACTGATATTTAATTACACACAATTAAACAAAACAAAGTATCAAGTCAAGCGGTCTGTAGAGTGGAGGACACAGCCTGCTCCAGGCGGTAGAATAGCTAGAAGCCACAGCGAGAACTGGACCAGGAGGGAAGCCGGCACCAGGTGGCCGCGACGGAGCTGAGTTTCTGAGGAGGAGGACAGGCTGAGGTGAGTCCAAAACACTTTATAAGGCAGACATTTATTTTAAGAGTGTTCACAGTCAGATTTACACAGCCAAAACTTCCAGGCTGAGTTTTGGATCAAAAACTTCACCGGCAGGTGCAGAGCAGAGAAAGTTCCAGATGCAAGCTGCAGGTAGAAGCTGATCAAACAAATTGGCATAGCAGCTCAAACAGGGAGGCGCGAGGGAACGCCAAAGTTACAGGCTCTATAACGAGAGATAGAAAACCTGGATTACCTCAGGAAGTGTGCAGTCTGATGGCTGAACAGTAGTCATCCTCAGCAAATTCTCCTCTTCACCAGAAACATAATCATCAAACACAAGTCAGCTTCAGCAGCCATGTAATATCATCAAATGTCAAGTCTCTGACCATGAACAACTGCATCGCCAGGCTTTAAATGCAGCAGCTCCTGATCAGGTGGAAACGAGCTGCAGCTGAGGTCTCCAGATGCTCAGTTCCGCTTGCGCGCCACCTGGTGGGAAATAAAGAAAACAACAGCCAGCCAAACAGCCCAGTCCATGACAAATACTGTTCCAACGGCATGTCCGTATTTCTGGTCCAATATGATGTAGCCCAGATACATAATCTGTGTATTAAAAGGAGGTTCATAAAGATATAAATATGTTAAAAAGAGTGAGTTCATTTATTTTTGTTAAAAGTTCATCTTTAAAATGCAGTTCAAGACTTGTCTTAAAATAGTTATTCTATATTTAGATTGTTTAATTTGTGGTACCTGAAGAATGTGTTATTTCCGACACTCAGACTGTCTTTGAACGTGACGTGAAGAAAAAAAGAGGAGGGAGAGATTCAGCCCGGACGGCCAAGGAGGTCGGCAGCTGCGGAATGAGTTTGTTTGTATTGTGAAAGTAACAGCTATCATCGCTGTGAGATTGTCCCTAAGACAATCTGCTTTAAGTATTTATGCTAGAGTTGTGGTGGAGGACTTTTGAGCTCCTACTCGAAGCTCTTTGAACTTTCTGCCGCTAGCTTCTAGCATAGCATGTGGGCGATGCTAATTAGCACACTAAAGAACTGCTAAGCTGCCTTTTGCTAAATCAGCAGGACCGGGGAGCTGGTAGTGCATCGTTACCGAACTGGTCAACGAGGAACTGGATCCAGAGAGTACTCTGCAACACCTGCAACTATCCGAGTGTCTCTGTGAACGGTGAGACACAAGCAGGAGGCGTTCGTGACTGGGTGTGGGCCACGTGCCCTTCTACCACGGAAGCTGCTACTTTTAATGCCGAGCTGGGGTTTCGCTTGGACCGAGAACGACACAACAGGTTGGGTCAGATGGGACTAACACCGACTCCAGGTACCATAAGTTTATTTTGTTTGCTCTTTGAGTGAAGTGATCAATAAGTTTGGGGTCTCCACGAACGCAAGCATCAATACAGGCCTGCAACGTAGTATTATCGTATGGTGTGCCGGCCTTATTATGGGTTAAGAGACTTTGGTTAAAATAGGTTGGACTATTAACTTGGAGTACCATACTGTGTTGGGGTTTTTCTGTGTTGAGAGGGAGGAGCTTGTTGTTTTATTTATTTTATTTTATATTTTATTTTCCACACAAGAACACTTTTAATTTACTCTTTAATGTTTAATAAAAGGTTAGGTTGTTCATACGTTATACCTTGGGTCAGGAGTGCTTATTATGTTCAGTTATGGTGTGTAGTCCTTAATTTGGTACCATGCAGAGATCCAAGATATTACTTAATCGTTAAGTATATATAGAGTAGGACAAATAGAACCCAGAGCCCACTCGTTCAATTGGCGAGTATTGAAAGGGCTACATAAAATGGAGGCACCGCTGGGATGTCTTGGGTCTTTCTAGGCAGGTTAAAGGGGCATTACACTAAAGTTAACGTCATTCCAAAGTACTCAGTTCCAACAATCCACATAATTGGCTGACTGGACCATGGCAGATCGCACCGAATTGGCTGCAGAGCTGAAGAGGTGGTGCCGGGGGGAAGGTTTGGAAGAAGCTAGAGCGCTTATGGTCCTGGTCCCTGAAGAAGTGGAAGTAGACCAAATAGAAGAAACCTTAGAAAAGGTGAAATGTTTGGGTCGAGTCCGTGTCCGAGGCAGAATGTTCCACCCCTCCCAAAGCTGTATATCAGTTTTGTGTGAATGCAGAGAAGAGTGTACTGACAATGTACCCCCTGAAGTGCTTCATGCGGGAAGTGGAAAACTCTGGCCAGTGATCACATGTGAAATTCCAGTTGTAAGTAACTTCAATACCAAGTTGAAAACCCTGCTTGATGCTGAGGGCAAGACTATAGAAGATGTTAAAAGTCTTTTCACAGAATCCACTCCCAAGGTCAACTCCACTGAGTCTATCTTGCACACGGTTGGTGACTTCTTGGAGAAGTCTTGCAAGCCACAGGCGGAAGGTGGTTATCGGCGTTTACGCCTGTTCTCAGGGAACTTGCCGATTCCCCCCAATGAGGAATCATTTGACTACTGGCTTGAACAAGCATGGCTCATGGTGGAAGAAAGTGACTGTACAGAGAGGGAGAAAAGGCGCAGGATAATGGAAAGCCTAAAAGGGTCTGCATTGGAAATTGCAAAGTCAGTCAAAGATTCATATCCAGATGCAAAACCCACAGAGTACCTAGAAGCCCTAGAAAGTGCGTTTGGTACTGCTGAATCGGGAGATGATCTCTACTTTGCCTTTCGGGTAATGCAGCAACAGCCAGCAGAAAAACTGTCTGATTTTCTAAGACGGCTGGAGAGAGCTCTCAATAAAGTAATACAGAGAGGAGGGTTTCCGACTGATGGCAAAGACAAAGCCCGTTTGGAACAGCTTTTGAGAGGAGCTGTCGTTTCAGACCTCATGCTAATTCAGTTACGCTTACGTGAAAGAAGGGAAAACCCCCCTACTTTCCTGCAGCTCTTGCGTGAAATCCGTACAGAGGAAGAATATGAAGCTTCAAGGAGAAAGCTTACTACCTCTGTTAATGCAGTACAGAGCGGGAAAGCACAACGTAGATGCAGACATTCTTTCTAGGCGTTTTCCTGAGACAGACTCAGCCACTAAGTGGGAAACCATATCTGAGTCGGCGGTTAAGGCGATCTGTCAGAGAGTTCAGCCTTCTAAAATAGCAGATATTCCCCCTCGGTGTGTCGACCAAATTGGAGCTTCTCCAGATTGTGTTCCAGATCTTTATGCTTTCCCACTGCAAATGGAGCTTCAGTCATTGGAACATATTTCAAACATTGATCTGGCTAAGGCTCAAAAACAGGATCCAGTAATTGGGCCTGCTATCCAAGCACTGCAACGGAATCAGTGGACGGAAACGAGCACTGAAATGTCGCAGATGAGACGTGAAAAGGACAAACTGACTATGCGGGATGGTTTGCTCTATCGTGTTACCAAGCGCCCTGGTGACAAAGAGGTGACCCAACTTCTTCTGCCCAAACAATACCATGACAGTGTTCTGAAATCTGTTCATGATGAATCAGGACATCTTGGTATCGAAAGAATCCTTGACTTAGTTCGTAAAAGGTTCTTCTGACCAAAAATGTCACAAGATGTTGAGCAACACATTAGGAACTGTGGTGAATGTGTCACGCGCAAATCTCCTGCTCAGAAAGCTGCACCACTTCACCAGATTTCCAGTAGTGGTCCCATGGATTTGGTGTGCATCGATTTCCTCTCCATGGAGGCAGATTCAAGGGGCATGAGAAATGTATTGGTAGTCACAGATCATTTTACACGGTATGCCCAAGCATTCCCAACCAGGAACCAAACTGCGCAGACGGTGGCCAAGACCCTTGTTGATAAATATTTTGTTCATTATGGTCTACCAGCCCGTATCCATTCTGATCAGGGCCGTGATTTCGAAAGTCGCCTGATTAAAGACTTATTCAAGCTTATGGGGATAAGGAAGTCGCGAACTACTCCTTATCATCCACAAGGAGACCCGTAGCCTGAGAGGTTCAACCGCACCTTACTTTGTATGCTGGGCACTCTGAGTGAGGAAAAAAAAGACAGTGGAGTCAACACGTCCCTTATTTGGTCCATGCCTATAACAGCACGAAAAGTGATGCCACTGGCTTTTCACCTTATTTTCTCATGTTTGGGCGAGAATCAAGGTTGCCAGTAGACCTGTGTTTTGAGACCTCCCTTGATACAACTGAGGAAAGTCATTCTGGCTACGTGTTGAAGCTAAAAGAAGATCTGCGTCAAGCCTATCAGTTAGCTTCTGAGACGGCGGACAAAGCTCATCGGAAGAACAAAACCAGCTATGACAGAAGAGTTGGTTTCCAGTCCTTAGAAGTAGGAGACAGAGTCTTACTAAAGAACTGGGGGATAAAGGGAAAACACAAATTGCAACCAAGATGGAGTCCAGTACCATACACAGTTGTCGGGAGGATGCCACACCTTCCTGTCTACCAACTGAAAAAAGAAAGTGGGAGTGGAAAAGTTAAGACAGTCCACAGAGACCATATACTGCCTATTGGACAGCACGTGAAACTGCCAGTCCTACACAAAGACAAGAAGCGTACCAAGGCTAAGCCGTCAAAGCAATCGACAGTTGTGCTGGAGCCTCAAGATACAGACTCATCCTCAGAGTATGAGTACTATGGACCTCAAAGACCGTATTACACCAGTGAAAGAGTCCAAGAAGTCGTAAAGCATGCTCTCAGACCTCAAGAGATATTGCAAGAGACTCTAATCAATGACCAAGAAAGTGATGATGATGACACCTCGTCAGAAGAGGAAAGTGCAAGTGCCGACGCACAACTGGAGGATGTTATGGAGTCTACTTGGGTTAGTGAGGCAGAGACGAATCAAGAGGAATCGGATCAAGACGACATGCAAGTCCAGGTGCCTACCCCAGAGTTGGAGATGGACACCCGAAGGTCGCGGTCTGTCAGGGTCCCAAAACAGAAAACACCTCATAACCATTTGGCTACAACTCCTGACATTAAACCTAAATGAACCGTTAAACCGGTAGTACGTTTAACTTATGATGAACCTGGAAAAACTAAAGATCAGCCAATCACAATCATCCATAGAGGGGTTGTGATTACTATTGGACAAGATTGATCTGCACTGTACACAAAAGTGTTATACTGTCTCCCTGGTTTAGAGTTTTGGTAGTCTGTTGGGGACACCAGACGTCTGGGGGGGGTGTAGCCCAGATACATAATCTGTGTATTAAAAGGAGGTTCATAAAGATATAAATATGTTAAAAAGAGTGAGTTCATTTATTTTTGTTAAAAGTTCATCTTTAAAATGTAGTTCAAGACTTGTCTTAAAATAGTTATTCTATATTTAGATTGTTTAATTTGTGGTACCTGAAGAATGTGTTATTTCCGACACTCAGACTGTCTTTGAACGTGACGTGAAGAAAAAAAGAGGAGGGAGAGATTCAGCCCGGACGGCCAAGGAGGTCGGCAGCTGCGGAATGAGTTTGTTTGTATTGTGAAAGTAACAGCTAACATCGCTGTGAGATTGTCCCTAAGACAATCTGCTTTAAGTATTTATGCTAGAGTTGTGGTGGAGGACTTTTGAGCTCCTACTCGAAGCTCTTTGAACTTTCTGCCGCTAGCTTCTAGCATAGCATGTGGGCGATGCTAATTAGCACACTAAAGAACTGCTAAGCTGCCTTTTGCTAAATCAGCAGGACCGGGGAGCTGGTAGTGCATCGTTACCGAACTGGTCAACGAGGAACTGGATCCGGAGAGTACTCTGCAACACCTGCAACTATCCGAGTGTCTCTGTGAACGGTGAGAGACAAGCAGGAGGCGTTCGTGACTGGGTGTGGGCCACGTGCCCTTCTACCACGGAAGCTGCTACTGGTAATGCCGAGCTGGGGTTTCGCTTGGACCGAGAACGACACAACAGGTTGGGTCAGATGGGACTAACACCGACACCAGGTACCATAAGTTTATTTTGTTTGCTCTTTGAGTGAAGTGATCAATAAGTTTGGGGTCTCCACGAACGCAAGCATCAATACAGGCCTGCAACGTAGTATTATCGTATGGTGTGCCGGCCTTATTATGGGTTAAGAGACTTTGGTTAAAATAGGTTGGACTATTAACTTGGAGTACCATACTGTTGGGGTTTTTCTGTGTTGAGAGGGAGGAGGTTGTTGTTTTATTTATTTTATTTTATATTTTATTTTCCACACAAGAACACTTTTAATTTACTCTTTACTGTTTAATAAAAGGTTAGGTTGTTCATACGTTATACCTTGGGTCAGGAGTGCTTATTATGTTCAGTTATGGTGTGTAGTCCTTAATTTGGTACCATGCAGAGATCCAAGATATTACTTAATCGTTAAGTATATATAGAGTAGGACAAATAGAACCCAGAGCCCACTCGTTCAATTGGCGAGTATTGAAAGGGCTACAGTGAGATACAATGTGATGTACACAAAAATGTGACGTACAGCAAAGAGAGCTTTGTTGGAATTGTTACTGCTTGAAGTGTTCAAACCAAGATGTATTGTGAGTACCAAACAACAGCACACTCTAACTCACGTCATAGTTTCAAGCTGGTTCTGTAACAACTAGAATGCTATCGAGCGTGATGTACATAAATCGTGACGTACCATGTCTGTGCATCATTAATGAACCTGATATCAAATACATTCAAAGAAATAGATGACCAAATAGTAACTACATCTTAACTATACCTTAACCAGTGACATTCCATAAACAGCTGCCCTACATCATTGGTATATCGTCTCTGGGGTGCAAGTTTTTGTGACGTACAAAAAAATGTGACGTACATGTTCCTGAAAAAGCACTGGTACAGACTTGGAAATGGGCAACCAAAAGAGGTAGTAACGGATAATCGGTCGCAAATCACCTCACTGAATTTGAGACATTCCTCAAGTTGAATGCTGTTAAACATATCATTGTTCCATCCAGCCTCAAACGGATTGGCTGAACGGCTGGTACAAAATTTTAAGAGTTCTTTGAATAAAACAAAGCATTTGGTGGTCAGTTGCGACAACATTGTATTGCAAATTTCTTGTTTGGGAACAGAAACATGTCACATGTGACAACTGGAAAAACACCAGGGGCCTCATGTACAAAGACTTACGCTGACTTTCTACAAAAACTTGGCATACGGCAAAACCCTGAATCAGGCGTAAGCACAAGTATAGAAAATTAAAGAACATTCAGAGACAATGTGCAAAAACAACAAAAGCTGTGGTCACCGTTCTCTCAGCTCGCTGTCATGTAAAGCGGAAATGAATTACTTAAGTTTGTGTGTGTAAATGCTGAACTGAGCTGTGCACACACACTGAAGTAAAAAGATATTAGGTGCACGGCAGCTGACAGTGTGTGACATTAACATTACATGCGCTCTTAGTGACAAATACTGAACACAGTTGGGGGTTTGTTAAGAGGCTCATCTCTAGTTCCACCATCAAAAAAAAAAACATTAATGATAACAATAAAAAAACATTTGAATGCGCACATGCCTAAATGTGTCTGCGCTGGTTTTCATTAGGAACAATTACACGGATAACTTACTTAACCACCAAGCAGCCCCCTTCTCCCATCGCGCCTCCAGCCTGACATCCATTTGTGCATCACATATGATTTGAACATTGATGGAATGAAAATGTTTCCTATTAACAAAAACAAACTCATCATGTGCTTACAGCAATATGTGTGCAGTTAACAACTCCAGTTACATTTGGGAAACCAGCTCTCGCTGTAAAATGCACTGTAATGTTGGAATGTACCTGGATAAGATTCGGATGATTGCATTCCACACAGCTGGCATGGCTCGGTGCAAGGTTGACTGGCACACTCCTGACTGATCAGTGAGCTCATGCTGGGATGCCCATGATGCCAGGATGTTCAGTGTGGTCAGCACCTCTGTGGGCACAGACAACCGCCTGGCTTGTCACCGTATTGCGCTCTGGGCCAACCGCAGTTCTACACGCAACTCCAGTCACAGTGGCCTTAATTGAAATCGGTTTATGAGCCAATTATCCTCAATTGCAAATCCTCACGTTCCCTGAATACTCGCTCACGTCAGATTGCACAATTTGTAACAACGCTAACACAGCCACTTATTGCCATTTTACGCATCACTTTGCATGTGTTTTTATGTCCATCCATATAATTGCAAACAAGTGGGTGTGTTAAAGGTCCATCAGTGTGTCTCTGATGTGTATTATCTGTTCATTCCATTGTTGCCACTTGTGAGTTCTAGTTTAGTCTTTGCTTTTTGTTTTCTTGTTGTTTTTGCACTCTGTCTTTCACTGTAGTCATTGGTTGCATTTCCCTTTATACTTTAGCTGCCTGGTGAGTTCTGTTCTAGTTAGGTTTCTGCTCTTTATTTTCTGGTTGTTGTCATATGGGCAATTTACTTGGTCTTTGGTTTTCAGTTCATTTTGTTAAGCCCCTTTCACACCGGGGCTGCTCCCAGTTGCTTCCTGTGGTGTCATGACAACGCAGGAATAGCTGTGTTAGGTGTGCGCAGCAGGGGGCAGAGAGGAGGTGAGAACGCAGCCTGCAGGTTCTCTGCACAGAGAAGTCAGAGTGCACAGTTTGGCTGCAGACAGAGTATGCACTCTGACTTCTCTTCTACTTTATATTTGTTCTTGTGCAGAGCTGCAGGGCTGCGCTCTGAGTTCTTTAGTTTATCTTGTCGTCCTTTGACCGCGAGATGCACGCGTGTGCGAACGAACCATCCGTAAAAGCAAATGTGGAGATGTCTGGAGTTCTACTTGATGTTGACATGTCCTGTCTCTGGCAATCAGTCTGTGAGGACTTATGTCCTTTTTTGTCCTTTTTTTGTGATGTGAGAGTTTGCACAGAGAACAGACTTTTTTTCTTTTAATTGTTCACATGTGCACACGTGAACGAACATCCATGAGTGGGCTAGAGATGTCCGGACTTTTTACTGGATGTCTCTGTGAGCAGGACTTTTATGGATTTTATTTAAACACATTTGTGAGAGAAGAAGCTGCTGCTGGCTCACAGTGCCTCTCTTCACCAGACAGCTCCACACAGAGAAGGAGCTGAGCTGCAAGCAGCATTTTTTTTCTGTGTTTTTTTTCTTTTTTTCAGTGTGTAGTTTTTACTGCATAGAGTACACGGTATAAAAACAATCCTGCGTGATTTATACTGCAGGAACAATGGAACACAGCAGGAATCATAAATTGGCTTCCGAGTCACGCTGGGTAACGCCTCTTTGCCCCGAGTTACGCCTCATTGCCCCGACTTGTGCTGGAACCACTTACTTTCTGCGTCGAGCACAGGACACCAAAAAAAAAAAAAAATTAAACAGGTTTAATTTTTCGGCACCCGACTTGCTTCCTCCTTTGCGCCCCTCGCAGAGCTGCATCGTCTCAGCATTGAGTTGCTTCCATGCAGCGTCATCATAATGACGCACGGTGCAACTGGGGGCATTAAGGACTTTTATCTCTGTTGATTGTGGGTGGTGTGATTTGCACTTAGTTGTTTTGTCTGTCACATCCACCTGTCATTCCTCTCTTGTCTGGCCACGCCCCTTCCAGAACATTCTTCACACCTGCTTCTCATCACGCCTTGATTACTCCCTCTGTATTTAAGCCCTCACTGTTTCTCTGTCCCCTGCTATTTTGTTGAAGTCCTTTCACATCCTTGCCTTTTTCCAGTCTTGTTTGCCTCGTTTTGACCTTGCTTTTTTTCTGATCTCCGCCACACCGTGAACCTGACCCCTGCTTGTTTTTTGAAGTGCGAATCTGCCTCTCGACTACCTGTTACCTCCGCCCCGCTGACTACCTAGCCTTGCTTGTTTTTTGATGTAGCCTTTTATTACCTCAACTCCTCTGTGAGTTTGCATTGTGTGTCTTACAACCGTCGAACCATGACACACACAGAGTCAATAACCCATGAATTTCTTCTGAATATGTGCACTTTAATGGAAATATTTATGAAAAACTGGTAAGTTACAAGAGAACATTCAAATACACTAGTAAGTAATTATGTCAGCAGTGTTAGCATTTGGATAGTGAATATGACTTCAGTTAAAAATACAAATATAACCACTGTGTTGGACACAGTTGGTGCAGGGTGGTTGTTATCCTTGAAGTTCAGATCCATCCATCATGCATGCAGCTCAGTCTCTTCGCACTCTGCTGTTGTATTCACTGGCTGGTATCTACCTATATGTCAAAGGCAAGCAAAGGTTTGGAGTCAAGGTAAAGTAAAATCAGCAGCTTTGTCACTCAAAGTACATTAATGGTGAGGCAGGCATCAGTGTTGACTCCAAAACAATGTTGTGGCTATTTCTGTTATTTGCTACATTTAGACTGGATGTCATTGCTTTTGCCTTGTTTCTGGTCTTGTATAATTGTTTCAAAACTCTAAATCCCTTATGACTTCATAGGCCCTATCTCAGTGGTGGACACAGATAACCAAAAAATTAACTTCGATAACAGATAATCAGATAACTGAAAAGTTATCTTTTATAAAGCTAAACCATCCAAAAATTTATCAGAAGTTACAGATAACTTCCAGTATTGTCGCCAGGACACTCGCAAATATT